>NW_025091283.1:971727-1383131 GCF_018340605.1 Aspergillus pseudoviridinutans
ACCGCTACCTAGTGCGTCCCTGTGGAGGTCATGAGGAGTAGGGCCATTTCGTCCAATACCCCTTTTTCTTAGCATCTTGACGGTTTATATACCATGGCTTCGTAGAGAATTGATTAGTTTCCCCCGTCTGCGGGGTGAAGGATTCTGCTGCAGGTATTTACTAACCAGGCTTATCACAAAATGGTCTTCCAGTGGGCATCACGCTGCTTGCCCGGCTTCAGTATCATTGCGTTGATTGTACTTCTTCGGTTGACCTCCAGTGATGCAGTCGCCTTTTGGAAATGGAAGGGCCCGTCGCCATCCTCGCCAAAAGATACGCCCGGGAATCAGCCGCACAATCTCAACATGGCCCAGCAGTTGTTTGTCATATACACCGTCCTTGTCCATGTCAGTATGTTCGCCTTTACCACCCGTCTGGGATGGACCCTCTCAAGTGTGACCCGGAAGACAAAGGAGGTTCTCCAGCGCCGAAACTTTGCGCAACCTCGCATTTCTGTGGACAAAGATAAATGGCTCTCGGACACGTCGACACTCACAGACACGGATTCGGATGTATTTGATCCGCTGATGAGCGATACGACTCGCGATTCTGATGGACTGGAGGTCATTCACGCAATCATCGTTCCGAACTACTGTGAGGACCTACATACATTGCGGACTACCCTAGACGTTCTGGCGAGCCACCCAAGGGCACGGACACAGTATGAGGTGGGTGCTGGACGAGACTGTTCGTGCTTCATGCAACTAATATTGGGTCTTCGCAAATCAGATATACCTCGCAATGGAACAGAAAGAAGCCGGCGTCGCCGAAAAAGCAGCCAAGCTGGCATCAGCATTCGAGCCGTCCTTCCTCCATATTCATGCTACCTTCCACCCTGCGGGTTTACCCGGCGAAATAGCAGGAAAGAGCTCAAATGTGGCCTTTGCAGCCCGACATATTATGGAAGTTCACAGGGCCGAGCTGGACTCGGGACATTGTGATGTGATTGTTACGGTCATGGATGGTAGGTGTTGGCCCTTCTTTCTGCTCAGTTCATAGCCCTAACCGGGTTATAGCCGATACGCATTTTTGGCAGGATTACTTTACAGAAATCCGGCGCCTTCATTATGCGCACATCTCGGAAGCAGATCGGACTCTATATTGCTGCCCTATAATATTCGACCGCAATTCGCACGAGACTCCAGTTCTGGTCCGTTGCGCAGACCTACTTTGGGGATTCGCCGGTTTGTCCACCATGTACCCTGGGACATGTGTTTCAATCCCAACATCGGTATACTCATTGCCGCTGTCTCTGGCCGAGAGGATTGGTGGCTGGGACAGTGATTCTACTGCGATCGGGGAAGACATGCATATGATGCTCAAGTGCTATTTTGAGACTGCAGGCAACGTCGTCACTCGCCCGGTCTACGTCCCCGCAAGTCAGTGCAATGTCTCGAGTGATACTGGCCGAGGCTGGCGACGGTCGTTGGATACCTGCCGTGCCCGTTATCGACAGGCGTTGAGGCATATGTGGGGTGCACTTGACTCGGGTTTCGCCGTACGGCGTACTATCAGTTACATTCGCTCTCATTGCCGCTGTCTGTTCTTCCKGCCGAGGCACATTGCCCTTGTTCATTTGCTCTGGGAAGCTCATTTCCTTCCTTGCCATCTGATTATACTCATGCTATTCTCTACGATCTATACTCTGTTGACGCCTCCAGCTTCCCTCCATCCGACCATGGCGTGGGCGTTCGAGCTTACCAACCTGCTACGCGCATCGTCATTTATTGGAATGAATATCTGCATTTTTCTGTACGAGCCATGGCATGCACTCTGTGTGCGCACGCGGAAAACAGATATGCAACAAGCAAATGTGGCTGATGCAGGATTCTCAGAGCGGGTCTGGTGGAGTCCTGCGCAGCTAGTGGAGCGCGTCTGCTTTCCTATTGCAGGAACTGTCTTCGGTGGAATTCCAACAGTCCATGCTGTCTTTTCGCATTTTTGGACCGACAGGCTGGTGTATCGGGTGAGCAAGAAGCCGACTTTCTCGGTGGCTGGAGCGATGGCCTAGCTCTGATACAATGTACTGCTTGAAGAACGACCGCGTAATCGGACACTAATATGTACGACTTATGAAGCTAGATAGACCAGATAATATTAATGATAATGAGACGTCTTTTCTTCTTGAAATCAGTCATTCGAAACTTATTGCCGAGACTAGTCAGTCTCTGTGAATGATTGTATGGTACTCCGTAAAAGGTCACTTCAACCCTTAACACACGCTGTATAGAATGACACGGAGAGCGACTGGCATAGCATCGAGGCGAGATTGTAACTCCAAAGGCGACTGTTGGATGTGGCTGAAGTTTGAGTACTCGATAGGGCAGGAGTTCATCAGAGCGGGGTATGGAGATACTCAACCCCACAGGTTACCCCAACGGCCTAATTCTCCAACTTTCCTTGAGATAAGTACATCGAGAGTACATCCCCTGATCACATCCTTGAAAGATTCTCAGAACCCTATATTGAGAGTCGCAATCCACAAAGTCTGAAATGGCACCAATTCGTCGAGTCGCGGTGATCCAATGGCACATTAAGGCAAGTTACGTCACTACAAGGCGCACCGCGGTGATATGCTATCTGGAGAGCACCCCAGATTTTATCTGCTCCGAGGCCCCCTTTAAGCTGGATCTAACGCMTGATTTCATTAGGACCTCGCGATTGAAGAAAACCACGCCAGGGCGTGTAATTACATTCGAGATGCGGCTGCCCAAGGTGCCGAGCTAGCCGTCCTACCAGAGTAAGTCATTGGTCTGGACGAATCGTAGGAACAGTCTAACTCATTCTGGCCAGATACCATCTGAACGGCTGGGCTCCAGATGACCCTCTCTGGACCGTCCAGGCTGGCGAGTATAAGAAGTACTTATCCGCCTACCAAGCCCTCGCAAAGGAGCTGCATATCTGCCTCGTGCCGGGAAGCATCGTCGAAAGACATGAGACCGAAGCCGAGGGGAAAGATCGATTCAGCCTCTACAACACGGCATACTTCATCTCCAACGATGGCAGCATCCTCGGCTCCTACCGGAAGAAGAACATCTGGCATCCTGAGCGGCCTCACCTCACCTCGTCCGGCGAGGCGCCGCACGAGGTATTCGACACGCCAATTGGGAAAGTGGGGCTGCTGATATGCTGGGATCTGGCGTTCCCAGAGGCATTCCGGGAACTGATTGCGAATGGGGCGGAAGTGGTGATTATTCCTACTTTCTGTAAGTCGCTCGTTCTTTTTGCTTGATTTATGAAAGAATCGCTGGTTGACCTACTAAGGGACTCGCTACGATGCCTCGCCCGAGGCGCTATCATACAACCCCACCTCTGAAGCGCTCTTCCTTGAGTCGACGCTGACGTCTCGCTGCTTCGAGAATACCTGTGCCATTGTCTTCGTCAACGTTGCCGGTGCCGATGAGAAATTCCTCGGTATGTCCCGCGTGACTCTCCCCATTGTCGGCCCGGTGGGTAAGATGGGGAGCGAGGAAGGCGTGCTCGTGGTGGATATGGACTTGGGGCTGTTGAAGATTGCCGAGGAGAATTATCGGGTCCGCGAGGACTTGGCCAAGGAAGGCTGGCATTATGTCTATCGCCATAGTACTACAAAATAGAGAAAGTGCCATCTTGTTCATAAGACGTTTCATCGTTGTCGGCGCTACAGGCCACGCTCAACTAAATTCAAAAGGCCGTTATCATCGTTTCGCATTCCACCCAAGCTTCGCTTCCGGAAATGGCATCACCAAAAGGACGTCACGATGTCAATCACTGCACCTATCCCCTCCATCCATTGAAACCAGTCAAACCAGATTGCCTTCCTCAACCGATCAAAACAAACCACCCTGAGCGATCAACGAAGCAAACTCCTGATCCCTGATCACCTACCACAAAATCAGCACCAGCACCAACACTAACCCAAACAAAACCACATCAAATAACTTACAATATACAACGGCTCAATCACCCCCCAAGGAGGACAAAGACAATGAGGACACTCCGCCCGGGTCCGAGTCGAACCAAGCGACCCAGCCAAATGACAGTCCTTGTCATCGCAGCGCTCCTTAGCCCCAGTCGGGTCATTGATTATCTCCAAGCAGGCAAGATAGACCTTGACTTCGACGACATGCTTGGGGAATGCAACGCAGCCGGTAGGTTTGTGATAGACGGGGAGATATTCGCACATCTTGTACCTGGCTGCGTGTTAGATATGTCTGCATCTGCTTCAACAGTGAGGGCCGTTCTTACCGTAGAAAGGAAGACTGAGGTTTCAGACTGAGAGAATGTTTGGAGAGATTACTCTGATCTTTTGGGTCTGTTAGCTGTATGTTATGTGGCCACGCTGCAGCGGAATCGGAATAGGCATACCTTGCCAACACCGCGAAGACCAGACAAATGGCACAGCGCAGAAGCCGTCGATGGGTAAGCAGCTCTGAGAAGTAATAAGATAATGAAACCTTCAGTAAGAAGACAAGAAAATAAGAAGTAATCTCCTCGATGGCAGGTAGAGAAGAGGAGGAGGAGGAGCCGAAGACGAGGGGGGGTGACAGTACAAGAAGACATCTGCGCTAACCCCCGCCATTCACTACAACATTGAATCATGTCATGTATAATTCCTAACTCCTCTCGTCTCTTCCTACAGATCTGAGTATCAAGATGCCCATGTTGAGGGTCGATCTGAACTTGATAGACTTCCTAATCTGTATACTTCTTCAGCTCACCATGCTGAACGCTCATTGGCTCAAATGATGACGCTAACTGAGCGCTATAATGGCACGTGCTGCACCTTAAACGGAGAGCGCTAAACTGTTTTTGTGAGGCTGACGTGTGTTATCTATTTTGTACCAGCTTTGTAATCTTTCAGCCACTTTTACCCCTCAGGTGAATACACAATAGCTGCGCCACCTGGACGGACAATAAGTGAATTGAGTAGTCAAAGTCAGAAAAATGATAGAATCAAGCCATAGGATTTATTCAGTGATATGTACAGTTATAAGAAAAGATATCATGCTGAACTCATAAACGTCTGTCTTAATTCTAATAAATCAAGAAGGAAAAGCGAATCATCCGCAGCAATCATTAGGCAATACAAATTCGTGGTATAGAATCTCTTGACAACCGGAGATCTGGAAAGACATACTTTCTCTAGAGCCGTTGAAAAGCCCTCGCGAAGAATATAACATAAGATATAACTCCTCAAAGCCGACACAAGAAGCCGCTCCAAAAAGGTCCAGGAAGATCCAGTATGGATGGCAAGTGAATCAACGAGAGTACTGGGGTTAGCAATCCAGGGTGTCGTTGGACAATCATTGAACTTGGCTGACGATCTCGCTGGCGCGGCTCAGGCTCTCCACCATCTGCTGGCACTCCTTCCGTCGGCGAATGGTGTAGTCGCTCTCCTTGAGCAATTCGTCCAGCTCGTTATTACGGTACATCTGCTCGAGCAGTTCACGTTGCATCTCATCCTTGGTGAACCTGACCAAAAGTTAGCACAAACCTCAGTCGAAGCTGTCGATGCCACTTACTGAACGAGAGTGTACATGATGGCCTTGGGAACCATGTCGATCATGGTGCGCTTGACAATGTTAAAGTATGAAGTGATAAGAAGCTCTATCCGCGTATTAGTTTCCGCTGTCTTAGCAAGTTTTACCTAAAACTTACTGATCACCTCGACCTCTGTAGCTTCACGCTCAGAAAGAGTGGCAGATGCCTTGAGGGTGGGTGGAGGAGGCTCCATGGCAGCCATCTTCTTCTTGTTCTTGGATGCCCAGAAACTGCCGAAGAATCCAGAACCACTGTTGTCTGTGGCGGCTACGGCATCGACCGACGGGCTGTTTGCACGAGGAGGCAGAGGCTTGCCCGTCTTCGGGTCTACCTGCGTAGGCTTGCTCGCTTGCTGGCGTTCATTGATAATTGCCATAGCCTGCTTTCCGTCAGGATCGTTTACAAAGAAATTGGAACCAAATGTCACTTACACGATGCCCGTTGAGGAAATCGGGGTGTCCAGTGTTGATGTAGCAGGCCTCCATCGAGATCAAGTCGTGGACGAGCTTGTTTGTCGGCTCCATACACTTCTTGAAAAAGCTGATCACAACAGCATGGAACTTCTCCTTGAGCATGGGATATCGTCGGAATAGCTGCTTGTTGAGAAGCTGACCCAGAATGCGCACAAGTTCGTCGTAGACCAGCGAGATGCACTTCAAACTGGGATCCTCCAGTCTCTTGATCTGTTGCTTGACGATCAACTCAAAGGCGGTCGTTCCGACGAAAAGCGCAGGAGACGAGCCAGAAGAGTTGTAAAGGATTGTTCGAATATCAATATCCTTCACTTGGTCGAATGGATCCACGGCCTTGATACCGTTCGAGTACAGTTCGTGAAACACAAAGCTGATACGGGCACCACCAGAAAGCTCGATGCTGGACAGCTCCTGGTTGTTTCCCTCCAGAACCGTGCGATACTCATTGCTGAATTCGGTAATGATGTTAAGGATAATATTGGCGCTGTTTCCGAGCATTGAGTCGCCAAGCTGGGAGAGCTCGGCCGTGTACTTCTGGAGAGAGGATGAAATTCTGGCTTTGATATCGGGCAAAGTCTGCTTGATGTGCATCATAAGGATCTAGAGAACGGGAAGTCAGCTAAAAAATTCCATGATGGTATAATTGAACCAATAATGCATACCAAGTTCAACTTCCTGGCAAGGTATGGTGTTCCGCAGTACGAAGCCTTATTCCGATAAGCTTTGTGGCTCTCGAAGAAGTTCTTCTCGTGCTCCAGTGCGTATGAGATGGGACGCTTGTTCTCAATATCACGCTGGCCACGGTTGACCACAGGGACGTAACCCAGTCGCAAAGGGATAATCCTGCCCGCAAGAATATCCACCACATCCGTACCCTCGTCCATCAGATCAACCTTGGTTAGCACACCAATAGTGCGCTGACCCTCGGGATCCACCTCGCGCGCCAGTTTCAATCCGTCCGAGTTGGCAAGATCCTGGTTGGCAGAGGTGACCGCCAGGATGATCGCGTTGGGCTTGCTGATGTACTTGAGAACCATATCCCTGATCTGTCTTTCAATATCCTTAGGCTGGTCGCCGACTGGGACCTTGGTGAGACCGGGCAAATCAACCAGTGTGAGGGTCAGGACATTGGGCGAGTAAATTCGCAAGTTGATGGGCGCTGGCGAGATACCGGCATTGCGACCGACTTTCTGTTCAGTTTCACGCACAATCTCCTCGCGAATCTTGTTGAAATCGTAAAACTTTTGTCCGGGGATGTGGAGGAACTCGCCGTATTCGTCGACATTCGCCTCGCTGTCCGTAGTTTCTAGTTTTTCCTCCTTGACTCCGTTTGTTACCGAGTTTCTTGAAGGCCTGTTGATGAGCTGTAGGATGAGGGGTCTCCGAGTCACGATTCCCGATCCACGAGGGAGGCTGCAGCGAGCAACCTTAATTAGCGACGACTCACAGCACAACAAACACGGGCGCAGGAAGAGTAAACTTACAAGTCCCTTCCAACGATGTTCTCGAGAACTGAACTCTTGCCACTAGATTGCGAGCCTACCACTACAATCTGTGGCAGATCAATGGGGTTATGAACCTAACCAGACGAGCGGTGTCAGTATCGGGCAGAGGGGCTCGCTCCACGACATCGAAGCAGAGAGATCTCCAAACAGTGGATGAGACACTTACACCGACTGTCGAAAAGACATCTTGAAGTTTGTTCACCAGTGAAATCAAGCCGGGATCATTAACGTTTATACTACCAACGATCATACAAGTTAGCTAACGTTTTCGGAGCTTGGCCTCGGGGGAACAGGGGCATGCGCACGAGGTTGTTGTCGGGCTTGCCATGGTTGGCAACTGTGTAGAGAAAGCGATCGCACAGAACTATTTCTGGAGTAGAACAGAAGATTTCGATTCAAAACGGATGAGACTCGAGTGTATGGCCTTCGCTTGGAGAGAGTGTTGATTGTGGGTAGGAAAGAGCGGGAAGAGTTGTTGGGATTGCGGCCAAGTGTAGAGTTTCGCTTGCGGTCCAGATCAATATAGAAATAGATGGGCAACGGAGGAATGATAGGCATCAACTTAGGGACACTGCACCGTCCAACGACACTCCTTGTATCTATCCTCTGAGAATAAGGGCTTCAGTACTAGTTATTATGAAATACTCGGAGAGCGATCCTTTTACTGAAGTCCAAACTAACGTTGTCGCTCACGAGAGCCATCGCTGCACCCGTCATGTGGCTGTGGCCACCCGAGACCGCTTTAACAGTGGTGCCTAACATCAGCCACCGACTTTGCGATCACAGGCATCAAAGTTCTGCACGCATCATGAGGTAGTTTACGATATGGTAGACTCTTATGTCCCATTTTTACCACTTATTTCCTACAGAGAAATCGCTCTACCAGTTAGCGCGCGAGATAGATAAACTTGATGCTATCTAGGTGCACTTGTATATAGCCCATAATCAAAGATCAAGTGTATAAAAAACCACAAGGACTCGACAGTCGGTACTAGCTTGCGGAACAAGAAAAGTCGGCTCAAATAATTACAGAGACATAAGCTTGCTACATATAGGCTTCTAATAGACAAAAAAGAAAGCACCTCCTCTCAGGACTTTCGTCTCCTTACTCATCCGACACCGAAGCGAATCTCTCCGACATGGTCTGAAGGATCTTCTCATACTGTGTAGATTTGTTAGTGGCTAGAAACTACCAATTTGACAGGGAAAATTGGACTGACCTTCTCTGTAACCGCTGCCTCGTTTTCTGGAATTTCAAACTTCATGTTACGCAGAGAGGTCTGAATGTCAGCTGTGGCCTCACGGACCCTGCTCCAGCTCTGCCCCTGAGCAATGGCCTTCTGGGCCTCATCATGGAAGCCCATGAAAGCCTTCATCATATACTCGGTCTTCCACAGGGGACAGAACTGGTCATAGTCACTGTAACCGTTCTGCTGCAAGAAGTCATCCTTTACCATGGCCGCGACGTCCAGGGTGATTTTGTCCGAGTCACCGAGGGCCGCCTTACCGACCAACTGCACAACCTGATCAAGATCCTCGGACTTGGACAACAGTTCCCGAATCTGGTCTCGTAGACGTGGGAATTCGGGATGATGCTTTTCGTAGAACTTGTCCAAAATGGTCGTGTACTTGCTGTATGAAATCGATGTATTGATCGAGGGGAAGTGTTTCCGCTGAGCAAGTTTCTTGTCGAGACCCCAGAATACCTGCACGATACTCAGCGTGCTACTGGTGACGGGGTCGGAGAAATCACCACCGGGAGGGCTGACGGCACCAACGATACTGACACTGCCATTTCTCTCGGGGCTTCCGAGAGCGACACTCTTGCCAGCACGTTCATAGAAGGAGGCGAGCTTGGCACCTAGGTAGGCAGGGAAACCCTGGTCCGCAGGCATTTCTCCCAGACGACCTGAAAGTTCACGCAAAGCCTCGGCCCAGCGAGAGGAAGAGTCCGCCATCATAGCCACGTTCTTTCCCTGGTCACGGAAGTACTCGGCGATCGTGATACCGGTGTAGATGGAAGCTTCACGAGCGGCGACAGGCATGTTCGATGTGTTGGCGATCAGGCATGTACGCTTCATGATGGGCTCTTTGCGACCTTCGACGTCGATGGACAGCTAAATAAAGTTTCGTCAGCGTGCGATAATCTTAGCAGAGGCCTCAGTTCCCGTACCTCTGGGAAATCCATCAAGACTTCAGCCATCTCGTTACCCCGCTCACCGCAACCGACATAGACGATGATATCACTGTTGGAAAATTTGGACACACTCTGAGAAATGACAGTCTTTCCGCAACCGAAAGCTCCCGGGATGCAAACAGTACMGCCTTGTACACTAGGGAACAAAGAGTCCAGTACTCTCTGGCCGACGATGAAGGGCGCATCGGACGGCAGTTTCTCATTGACCGGTCTGGGCACACGAACAGGCCAAGAGTGCATCATACCATGTTCCGACTTCTGTCCGTTGAATTCAATCTCCAGGAGCTTCTCTTCAACAGTGTATTGGCCAGCAGGAGCTATCCGGGTAATGGTACCTCTAGCGCGGGGAGGGAGGAGGATCTTGTGGTCGTTGAACAAGCTGTTTTCAAATACGGTACCCCAAATGTCACCACCGGTGATGTGATCGCCGACCTTGAACTTGCCGGGTTTAAAGTCCCATTTCTTCTTGCGATCCAATGCATTCACTGCAATACCACGGGGAATGTAGATACCCTTCGAATGAGCAGCGATCTCTTTCAGGGGTCGCTGGATACCATCGTAGATTGTTTCCAACAAACCGGGACCAAGCTCGACCGAGAGAGGCTTGCCCGTCCGCATAACAGGGTCGCCAACCGTTAGACCAGCTAGAAAATGGAAGATTAAAATGTTAGACTCGTGGTTGCCAGTAACAGTTCGTCATAGTGTAGATGCGAAGCTGTACCTGTCTCCTCGTATACCTGAATGGTAGCCTTATCTCCATCGAGTCGAATGACCTCACCAACCAACTGATCATGTCCGACTCTGCACTAAAGTTGGAAAGACCATTTCAGTCAGCTAAACTAAGCTCGACCATACGTTGAAGTGAAGCGTCAATGATGACCTACCAGCTCATACATAGCACAGCCGATCATGTGCTCGGCCACCACGACGGGGCCAGATATGGAGAAGATAATCCCATGCTGGTCCTCACCAGTCTTGTCCTTACCAGAAGGAGCCATTATACGTGAAACTGGTGTGTGTATGGATGAAGAGGACGGGGATGAGGGAAGCTCGATGTTGCTGCTGCTGCTACTTGAGCTAGAGGTCGTTGAAGTGGGCGAAACGGGGAGCGGTGGCAGTTCGTCTGGCCCGGGCGGTGATGACGGCTTGGATTCGGACAGATCAACCACGCCGCGACTGGCAATCAGGTCCAGCAAGGAGGGGCGTGTTTTGAGTCGAGGTCTACCCAAACCCAGCATCAAATTCGTAAGAGGGATGGGTTTTTGATACGAGAAGGCACATATGCCGCAAATCACTCAAAGTACAAGGGAAATTGATGGGATCGTAAGTTTACTCAGCCATCCTACACAGCCGGCTTGGTCTTGTCTCTGTCCCAGTCTTGTATCGGCACTAAATCAAAACAAGTGCTGATTATCAAGGTCTCTGTTACCACTATCTAACATTTGGCCGTTTATTTCCAGATTTTGCTGGTGCACTTTGCGGTTAGAAGGAGCTGTGAGACTTTAATATAGTATTTAATACAATCTTTGACCTGCAGCTAACACCACTTTCAGACACTATAAGACCTAAAATCATCTGAAGGAACGTGGTCCAAGAGTGCAGCTTGTGACTGCTCATCTATCAGTAAGTAGAGGGTGAGGGGCAGAAGGTCGAACCTTCCAGCAATCAGTTTCTGCAGTAATGTCTCGAAAGAAGCATGATAGACTGGACTGCATCTTCAAGCCTTGAAAGATAAGGTGCTTGCGATTACCGACCACCGGAAGATCGAGCACCAACTGTGTTGTTAACAAAGTTGAGGCCTTCTTGCATGTAGCGCAAATACTTCAGCGCACTGAGTGTCAACCGCACTATGATGGTTTTTCTGACCTACCATGCTCCATAATTCCAGAATTGATGCATTTCATCGGCACATCTCTTAAGATCTAAATGTGGACAGTCGTGGTCAACCGTTCAGAACATTGTCTTCGTGGCAGCCATTTGTTAAAAATCAGGTGATCTCGTGGGTGCCTGGGGCAGAGACTCAGCTCTGGTTATGAGAACCACTGGAACCCGTCATCACCTTGCCTCCATAGCCCATCCCTGATCAGGGACTGATAGAGTATGATTGAAGGGCTAAATACTGATGCACACGCATAACAACACATGGTTGTGACAACTATGATCCAAAGATATAGGATCTGCCTAGACTCCCCCACACAGAATCATTTGACCTTACTGTGCTCTAGTCTGCCTTTTGAATCGTTTCTACCTTGCGTTCACATGTCAAATAGCAAAGCTGCCTAAGCCCGTTAGTGGCTTGCCTCGATCCATGGGTGGCAGCTTTGGTTTGACTTGTCGGAAAACATGGCCTTCCAGCTTCAAACTCATGCGAGCATGGTGCATACCAGCAGCACTGTATATACGGGAGGGATGTCTCAGGTTGTTGCCGGAATCGCTCAGAAGAACAACTTCTACAGAGCACTCTTCCATGACAACATAAGCACGCTACGTGATATATTCAGCATAGGATAAAAGCTTACTTGCTGTGCTACAAGACATGATTTCATCAAACCATGAAGCCCAGGGTGTGTGCGACTACTGGGGTTACAAGTTCGAATGGACCGATCTTCATCGACCCGCGGAGCAGCTACGTCCGTTGATGTTCACTTATGACAAGCTTGCGGATGACTGTCTTCAACGGCTAATTGAGATCTCACCTGTACCTCGTCGAGACACTGCTAAGAACGAAGAATCGACGTCCACGCCAGTAAAGAGAGATCTATACGTTTTGCTAGAAAAGCATCATGATGATGATCTCAAGATCAAAGAATTTTGGGATGAGATCAACACCGTTCMAGTCTGGGTTGACTGGGAACAGATTAACAGAGGACAAGAAGTATTCTACCGTTATGGAATGGCGGTGCTCAACGTGGTAAGCTTGGAACAATTTCTGTAGATTGCAAAGGATGGACTAACGTCAACATCATATATAGCTTACTTTTCAGAGTTTACTGGGCGGAATGTCCGACTCCTTATTGCAACACAACTAATGAAACTGAACTAACATTTGCGGCAGGGGTTCCGGACGCATCGTCGAAACCTTAGCAAGGACTGGAGGATTCTCCGCAGATGTCGCACGACGCAGGATGCTGGAGACCCTTCAACACGTTCTCCAGGTGGTCGGGTCTGTGGATGCCATGAGACCAGGAAGGGCTGGTCACGCCTCATCCGTTCGAGTGCGGTTGCTTCACGCCGCTGTCCGTTCACGAATATTGCACCTGGTCAAGAACAAGCCTGAATATTACGATGTTGACAGCTTCGGCATTCCTATTAATGACCTTGATTGCATAGCCACTATCAATAGCTTTTCGACAAGCGTAATCTGGATTGGATTGCCTCGGCAGGGTATCTTGCTGCGAGAGCGAGAGGTTGATGACTACCTCGCCCTGTGGCGGCTGGTGGCGTACTATATGGGCACACCGCATGAGTTCCTCGAGACTAGGGCTAAGGGAAAAGCCATGATGGAATCCCTCCTCGCGTCGCAAATAGATCCCACCGAAATGAGTAAGATTTTGGCGCAAAACATTATCTTGAGTCTTGAAAACACCGCTCCCACTTATGCATCCAAGGAATTTATGGAGGCCATGGTTCGGCAACTCAATGGCAAGCAGCTGTCTGACGAGCTCGATATTCCGCGGCCCAACCTCTATTACCAGGTGCTCGTATATGGGTACTGCGTTGTCGTGATGTGGTTTGCTTATACTTTCAGATTGTTTCCGCCTATTGATCATGCGATGATCAAGGTAAGAATGCGCGTCTTGCTTCTCGTCACTAACTGTCGACTATCTCCGTGCTGATGAATCGCAGTTTCGTCGCAGGAAATACTATAAGATAATCAATGACAAGGACGAAGGGCTCGGGGGGGAGACATTCTTCGAATTCAAATATGTACCTTTCTACACTCGTACCACACGACTGGGGAAACGCAAATCACCAAAGCGGGTCAAGCGTGGGGTAGAGTATGTGGCGCTCATGGGTCTTCTGTTTGCCGTTGTTGCTGCTGGCACACTGTTGGGCAGCATTTTGTACTTACTAAATAAACTACACCGTTCCTAAGGCACGTTCTCTCAGCAACGGTTAGAGGTCATGAAACTTGGGATGTGTAGCAGACCACTTCTCCAGAGCAGTTTGAAAGGCAAACCTGCTACGAATTTGCTCCGGAGTTGGTTAGAATTCATCCACCGGGTAGAATTAAGAGCTTGTCTAATTGGAGCTCTCCTTGCGTCCTGAAAGCCCGTCCATGGAAGTGACAGTAAGTAAGATCAGGCTGTTCAGTTTTGGGAACTTGTCGCATGAGCTGGAGGCCAGGTCCACTGTGCCCCTGTGTCTGTTTCGCCACGATGACGACATCCATCAGGGCCAGATAATTAGATAAATTCCATAAGAAACATGCAATGGCACTTTAGCACGCCATTGGGATGAGGCAAAATTGATTCTCAGAGCTTTATCAATCCCTGTAGTCCGTCATGCTGGAGGGCCCAATTATCACACCGTTCCTCGGCGCGCTCCAAGCATGTGTCTCAGTCCTCCTTACCATKAGCTATGGAGCCATAGCCGAACGGCTTCGACTGGTGAAGGAGAGCTCAATAAGTGATATGGCCGGTCTGAGCGTGAAGCTCTTTCTTCCAGCTTTAATTGTTGTCCATCTAGGCGAACAACTGCATGCAGACATTGTCCTGAACTATGTTCCTGTCTTAGGTGAGGCATTACCGCAAAGCCGCCAAATTCACAGACGATAGTAGCCTGGTTGGAGGACTGATTGTTCAATTTACAGTCTGGGCGGCTCTGTACACCTCTGCCTCCATCGGACTCGCTCATGCTGTATCCCGAGGCCTTGGACTCCCAGTTTGGGTAACGCCCGCATGCGCATTCAACAACACCACCTCGCTGCCATTGCTCCTCCTGCAATCTCTAGAGAGCGTGGGAAGTTTGAAACTGATCATTCCAGACGGTGACTCAATGTCCGATGCGATTGCCCGCGCTCAGAGCTATTTCCTCCTCTGCGCTGTCGTCAGCAAGACCATCGGCTACGCCGTCGGACCCAAGATGCTCCAGAATGGCAACGACCAGGACGAAGGGAGAGATGCGCAGGACACCGACGCTGAAGCTGGACAGAGCGATAACGGCGGCGATGCAGACGACGACGAAGAAGCCGACGAGGAGACCTCGCTTCTGCCGGAGCGCGCGCAAAAGGCCCGGCGCAAGGTTTCTGGCAAGTTCAGACGTATAGGCCGCCGGGTGTCAGCTTTCTTGCCCGAGCGAGTGAAGCAGGAACTGATGGCGCCGTTTGAGTCGCCGTTTGCCGACGTTGCGATCTTGTGCACTATCATCGGTGCTACGCTTGGCCTCGTCCCTCAGCTGCACAGAGTATTCTTCAGACCCTACGAGGAAGGCGGGATCTTCAACGCCTGGCTTACGTCGAGCGTTAAGAATATCGGCAAGTTGTTCACGACGTTACAGATCTTCGTTGTGGGTGGAAAACTAGGTGCTAGCTTCCAGAGGATGAAGGCCAGTGGTAATTCCGGCGAGATACCTAAGAAAGCAATCGTGACAATCTTCCTGGTTCGCCTTGTCATTTGGCCTGCGTGAGTGCTCGGTGTCGGGACACTTGCTGTACCTAGCACTAACCATCGATATCACAGAATCAGCATCTCCCTCATCTACATGCTGGCCAAACGAACGGGCCTTGTCCGCGACGATCCAATCTTGTGGTTCAGCTTGATGCTGATGCCAGCTGGGCCCCCTGCCTTGGTAATATCAGGCTTTGCGGAGCTGGCAAAGATTTCAGAAGCAGAAAAGATGGCCGTCGCAAAGACTCTGACTGTAAGAAATTCCTGTCTCTTGAAGGAGATTGAAACGTATGCTAATTAGTAGCAGGTTATGTATATGCTCTCGCCATTTGTATGTTTTACCATTACAGGCGCTTTGATGGCATCGCGAGCAGCCTTGGATGGTAAGAATTAGAATCTACCAATATTTAAATGTATGTCCATGCACAGAACACAGAATTAACAGCTCTTACTTTGTACTGTCTGCACATGTACGTCGAGAATAGCTTATATAGTGCACTCTCCTACTAAACCATACGAGAATTAGATATCAGAAGATCGAACAATGAAATAACAATGGTACTTGATTAAATGATGGTATAAAACACACTTTCCTCATTCAAATCATCGTCACCAGTCGAAAGCATTACTCGAACTGATTGCACGTCGTTGCAGTCTTAGAAAGGTTAAAGGTTTACTTCTATACCCAAGTGCAGGTCAGCCCTCATATCCATCCTTTATCAAAACATCTCACCAGTTTCCTGAGAGATAGTCCAAGAGATACGTACTCCGCAACCCTTGCAAGCACAGTTGTTGCTGCAGGTGCAGGACTGGGGTCCGTTGCAGGGGCAGTCGCCGGAGCTAGTGCAGGTGCAGGTATCTCCGCCCATGTTGAATAAGATGTTCAAGAAGTAAAGTTACTGATCAGAGGAAGTGGAATCCGAGTATCCTGATTGGGGTTTTGGTGAGTACCGTGTGGGAATCGACAAAAGGCCATGGCTGGAGAGTTATATACTTTGCGGCGGCAATACCCGAGTTCTAGACCAGCATCATGATGAGGTCAGAGGCCGCATTCCACTGTGGTTTTGCCGCTGTGATAATTCCGGAAATCGAATCATTCGATGTGGTTTGATTGGTTATGAAACTGGTGGAATGTGCTTGAACCTAGCTGCAATAATACGAGGGGTTGTCTTTAAAACGTATATGCTTGCTGTCGGCCCAGTCTGGCAAGATTACTCGATTTGGGTTCGCCTTTCCGAAGGTAACAAGTGGAGGTCGTGCGTATATAATTTACTAGAGAGAATCCAGCAGCAAATGGAGATGTTTGTGTCTCTGTCTCAAGAATAGTAATGCCACCTGGGTAGGTTGCAGTGGTACCAAATGGCTTGAGATCCAGCAATAAACCCCAACTCCCGAGGCGGGAATGGGAAATCCGCGGGGTTGCTCATAGTTAGTTCAACGATGTTTCGTACAATAGTAGATTTGAAGGCAAGGTAAAATTCAAAACGCAAAATAGACTTGGCCACTTGTGGAAGAAAAGTTATCCAGGAACGTTTGAATGCAACAATCATCAGCATCGAATCAAACAGAGAATGACGCGACGTGACMGGACAACGGCAATGAGTGGGCAGCTGATGCGTTGTGCTGATTGAGCTCCATAACCTTCCCTTCGAATATCCGGAGCTCTCCTGTATCAACCTATGAATGACCGGAGATGTTATCTTTCAACGTGATATCGGTATTTGGATAGTCAGCTGCAGCTTATCAACGGTGATCCTGTTCAGATGATCCAGATGCTCTTGTTCCAGCTTCTTTCCGACCGTTGCCATCCCTGAACTTGTCTTTGTTTGTCGGCTGGCTAAGAGCAGTCTCTCGACTTCCGAGGCAGTAGATAGAGCAATATTGAGATTTCTCGGATTCTAACGTATCGGGACTGGAAGCTAAGGTATGATGTGATGATGCTTCTTTTCCCGCAAATATGCCGGACTCTGACTCCAGGAACATTAGAGACGACGGGCTCCTTGTCTGTCATGCAATGGAGCTCATAATCTCAAGATCAAGGACGTAATTTTTGAAGGAAGCAGTTCATAAAGTATTTTGTAGACTTTCTCACAGTTATCGGGCTTGTGAAAGACGGGCTTTACTCGGCCCCCCCAAGACGTAGAGTCACTTGTCCTCGCCCCACGACGAACGAGGAGATCAGCCGCTTGCTTCAACTTCAACCTCAACCTTCACTGAATCAGCGTCTTATTTCAACCTCACCTCTCGTTGCAACATATTTCCTCCTCCGCTGTGGTTATTTGCTTTCCTGCATTCGAGCTTATCAACCAAGCTGCTCGGCTTCGATCAGCCGTTTTCCAGCTCCTTAGTGCCCCTTCGTCACCGCTCCCGTTGGGCTCCCCCTCCCCCGGACCGCTGTCTCACTCTCAGGCCCCGATAAGACCTCCGCCCATCGAGTCTACGATCGACGTCCTTCCACTCTTTGCTCAGATAAACATACCACTTGAGTTTCTCTCTTACTATAAAGACATCAATAATCCAGTTTCGGCCACACAGGAATCGTCGAGCTTGACGACCTGTGACAAGCTTCCACGTGAAACTGAAGCTCCGGGCGAGTATTGGTGAACCCGCCACTGGTTCAGGTCTGCTCGCCTGGTTCTGCTCCAGAGCCAGGAGGAAGGGCAGATCTACCGATCTTCGACCTGGCAGACAACTCTTCCTCTAATACACCCTCCTCCGTCGCTCCCGACCGCCCCAACCTTCCTATCCCACTCGAGCCCACGTCATTTACTTCCGCTCCTCCTCCGGGTAGCTCGACAGACGGCATCCGATCATCATCACAGTTAGAGTCAGGCGTTGAGAGTAACAGCACAACGCCTTCTATCGACAATCCTCCTACATCCGCTGCTCCCCGCCGTCGACGTTTCAGTACGATCGATACGTCTGCTTTCACCGGGGGAACAGGAGGTGTTTCGGGAAATTATACACCTAGTCAGGAACAGGCCTCCGTTCAGCCTCATACTTCGCCGGAAGAACATCCACCGTTCCCCAAGCGCAGGCGCCTGGCAAACATGCGGCCCGATGGTATCTCGAGTGCAAACGGCTTCTCCCAAGCGTCAAACGGCTTGAGTGCATCTCCGTCGCGGAAAACAGTCTTCGCTCACTCTTCCAACAGCCAGCCAGCACACTCCTCCTCAAATGGCGAGTCTCAGAAGAATGGCTCTTCGAAAACATCAAAGAAGACATCCTCTTATTTTGGACACGACCGAGAAGAAGTGACTAGGATATTGATACAAAGTCTGTATGAGCTTGGATACGACGGAGCTGCCTCGCTGCTTTCCATGGAAAGCGGCTATCAGCTGGAAAGTCCGGCAGTTGGTATATTCAGGAAGGCAGTTCTTGAGGGGCGTTGGGCTGAGGCGGAGGATATTCTAATTCAATCGTTCACCTCTGATGCAGATGTGCAAGATACAGGGTTCAGCTCTGGGAAACCTGCAACCTCCGAGAAGCTGCTATTGGTGGAAAATGCTGAGAAGAACGAGATGTTGTTCTATCTACGGCAACAAAAGTTTCTCGAATTGTTAGAAGCACGAGACCTTGGCTCGGCCTTGACCGTCCTTCGGCACGAACTGACTCCTCTCAACTATGACGTTGGACGTCTCCATGCCCTTTCGAGGTGAGTTTCAGAAGGAGCCCCAACCCTAGCGCCTTCGTTTTCGGTGGTACTGATTGGACTGATAGCTTGTTGATGTGCCCTCCTGAGCATCTGCATAACCAAGCTGGCTGGGAAGGGCCCATAAGTTCTTCTCGAGAGCGGTTATTATCTGAACTTTCAAGTGAGCACAGATATTTACCTCCGTGTGCATCTGATGATCCTAGTGCTGATTTTCTTCCAGAATCCATATCCCCATCCGTGATGATACCAAACAACCGTCTTGCGATTTTGCTAAATCATGTCAAGCAAAATCAAATAAACCGGTGCTTATATCATAATACTGCAACCCCTCCGTCGCTATATTCGGATCATATGTGCGATAGGAATGATTTTCCACTTCGAACCGGAGTCGAACTAAGTCAGCATTCAGATGAGGTCTGGTATTGCCAATTTTCCCATGACGGCTCAAAATTGGTCACGGCAGGGCGGGACCGTCACGTATACATCTACGACACAACCAACTTTTCTGTGTACCGGCAGTTGGAGAAGCACGAGGAGGGTGTTGCCCACGTCAGTTGGAGTCCGGATGATACTAAGCTCATAACGTGTTCCCAGGATAAGAAAGCCCGCGTGTGGAGTGTTGAGGTATGGATGTCTTCATTAATCTCAGGCGTCCGTCTATCGTCTCTAACCGAAACTTAAATACAGACCGGCCGCTGCCTTCTGACCATCAATCATCATCGTCAGCCCGTAACGGCTGCCGTATGGGCTGCAGATGGAGAGTCCTTTGTGACCGCGTCCCTTGATTTAAGCTCCCAACTGTGCCACTGGAGTATGCGAGGCGATCCTCTGTATACATGGCATGGCGGCTTCAGGGTTCAAGATTGCGCCATCACCGCCGACGGGCGCCGACTGATCGCTGCGGATGTCGAAGAAAAAATCCATGTTTATGACTTTGCGACTCACGAGGAGGAATATTGTCTCGCACTGAAGAGCAAACCCACTTCTGTCGCTGTCAGCAGAGATTCACGATACATGCTCGTGAACCTGTCTGAAGGTCAGATACAGCTGATCGACCTTGATACTACGGAGGTTATCAGGCGTTTTCAGGGGCAAAAACAGGGTCATTTCGTCATCCGAAGTGCCTTTGGTGGCGCAGCCGAAAACTTTGTTGTCAGTGGCAGCGAAGGTTTGTCTTTACTCCCGTCCAGATGCATGTACCAAGCTGATAGTGTGCAGATTCTCGGGTCTACATATGGCATAAAGAGAACGGTACGCTAGTAGAAACGTTGGAGGGACATATTTCAGGTTGTGTCAATGCGATATCCTGGAATCCTACAAATCCTGGCATGTTTGCATCCGCAGGTGATGACTGCTTTGTCAGAATGTAAGTCATACCGTCGACCCCTCTTATCGGCTTCGTCTAACAAACAATCTAGCTGGACCCGCGAACGAGACATGCAGCGATATGCCCCAGCTAGTAAAGGCGAGGCGGTATCAGTGAATGGCTCTGCACGGACGAGTGCACTACGATCAACGTCAAGTTTCTGAGCCAATCTTCTTGAAACCCGGTCCGAAATTGTTTTCATCCCAAAGATCCGGCTGGCATCGAGAAGGTATATTAAGAGCCTTCGACGAAAAGAAACAGAATCGCCCCTTTATTCCTAGATTCAGTATTTTCTTCAGTCTTAACAGCATATACACATCATTAGTCTGGCTGTGGTTTCATATGATATAGGGAGCAGGCGCCCTGGTTTTGGTATCACAGATTCTTTTTTGCATTCGCTGCGAGCATTTTGATGGATTGCTTCGTGGTCGGCAGTTGCACATGAATACATCACCAGCTTACATACAATGCTTTCTCTTTGGCTTTTCTTTCTCATGGGCTCGAAAGACTCGGCTGGTTGCGGCGAACTATAGGAAACGGGTCAGGCGAGTGTATTTGGAGATATTGGCTTCTTCTCTATGAAATATTAAGGAAATCCATCAATTCTTTATAATATGCTCAGCCTTAACGTTATCGTAAATCCTCCCATACATAACTGGACATGTGGACTCAAGGTTGCAATAACCAGAATACCAACGAAATTACATTTATGGTATTCAGTATCCAGGCACCAGAATTTTAGGCATTATTTCAAATCGATATCGAATTCCCAAACCAGCTAAGGAAGCAAGATCCCTGAATGACTAAATTGAACTCCGAAATAAAACAGACGAGATAGATGTTTTACATTTTGTCGTGAATCAGATGACCCTGGCTTTTTCCGATAATGAGTCTGATATACGTCAAAATTTCCATGAACTAGTGGAATAGATAACGTCAGTTCTCACTTTTCCAGCTTGGGGCTCTGATTTAAAAGATAGGTAGTGGAGCTCACCATTCTGGTAAAATTCCCCCTTTCCTCCGCTGGTTTTGCCTCTATTCTTCCTGGTATTTTGTGACGAGGCACACTGATGAAGTCCTTTCGCATTGTTTCTTCGGGAGGTGTGATGACATATGAGCTGAGGGCAGTTTTTCGTGATGAAACTTGGAGATATCAAGATGAGAGTCGATTACGAAAGGAGATCAGCGACTAAACAAGGGTTAGTATATCTTTGTGTCATGAGTGAAAAGCGAGTGAAAGTGAAGGGACTTACCATTCATAGGCATCTCATCGATCTGGGTAGAGTAGTACAATTCAATGTCACGGAGAATCCGCACGTCATCGCTGGTGACGAAATTGATGGCCACACCCTTTCTTCCGAATCGACCACTTCGACCAATACGGTGGATATAGTTCTCACGGTTGGTGGGTAGGTCGTAGTTGATGACGAGCGAGACCTGCTGAACGTCGATACCACGAGCCCAGACGTCGGTGGAGATGAGGACACGAGAGTTGCCCTGGCGGAAGTCTTGCATGATACTGTCACGTTCCTTCTGTGGCATTTCCCCGTGCATGCTGGATACTGTGAAATTGGCTTCGCGCATCTTATCAGTCAGCCAGTCGACCTTCCGGCGGGTATTGCAGAAGATCACGGCCTGCGTGATGGTCAAGGTGTCGTAGAGATCGCAAAGGGTATCAAACTTCCACTCTTCTTTCTCAACCGCGATGAAGTATTGTTTAATGCCTTCCAGAGTCAATTCGTCACGCTTGACAAGAACGCGGACGGGGTCTGTCATGAATTTCGTCGTCATGTCGAGGACGTCGTAGGGGAGAGTGGCGGAAACGACAACGACCTGTGTAGCGGGAGGGAGGTAGCGGTAGACATCGTAGATTTGTTCACGGAAACCGCGATTTAGAAGTTCGTCAGCCTCATCAAGCACCAGCATCTTGATGTGCCGAGTGCGTAGGTGGCGTCTACGGATCATGTCCGCGACTCTGCCTGGTGTACCCGAAACAACGTGCTGGCCATAGTCCAACTTCCGAATATCCTCGCCGATATTTGTGCCTCCAATACAAGCGTGGCACTGTACATTCATGTAATCTCCCAAGGCCATAATGACCGACTGAATCTGAGTCGCAAGTTCGCGGGTCGGCGAAAGAACAAGAGCTGAGGCTAGTTAGGGTCGCTTCATCGGGCACAGAGGGGGTATTAAGTGGCATACCTTGTGTCTCGCGCACAGCTGTGTCGATAACTTGCAGGATACTGATCGAAAATGTGGCGGTCTTACCAGTACCAGATTGCGCTTGAGCGATCGTGTCACGACCCTTGCAAATCTGGACAATCGCTCGCGACTGGACGGCGGAGGGAGATTCGTAGCCGTAAGCATAAATACCACGAAGGAGGCTTTCCTTCAGGTGCATGTCCTCGAAGGTCGGGGCAACCGTGACCTCCTTCGAGGTGCTGAACTCCAGCCTGTCTGAATTTGCGCCGTTAGCCTATATCTCCTCATGAGGTCCATTATCCGCATACCATCTGTCCGTCGATCAATGCCCTCAGCCATTTTGTCTGTTCCAGGAAGCTTGTAGAGATTGCGATCAGCTTGATTGATGTTGGTCTGGAGATGTGACAGTTCGTGAGCGCAACTTGAGTTTGCGGCGCGAGTGCCACTGCCCGGAATCACGTGATGATACTCGCCGCAAAGCTCAAAGCGGCGTCAATCTGCCGCATAACGTCCAAAGCATCGCAAGGTAACACACTTGTTAAGGGCTTCTTTCAGCAGGTGTTTTCATCATGGTTCTTGAAGAACAGAGATTTATCCATGAGGATCTCGAGAGGTTAGAGCAAGCAGTGGCAGATCGCGTTGCTGAAGAACCTCGTAACGTAAGATATCCGTCTGTCTTGCTACATTGGTCACAGCTGATTGTTGGTTTCTTTTCAGATTCGGGAGCGCCTTGCTCGTGACCATGAGATTGCTCATTTCTTGTCGCGCATAGAAGACCAGTCGAAGAGGTTACTCGAAATCTATCAAGATGCAGACAAAGCCCGCGAAAAGGAGATCCAGGCCATCTMCACTGGTGAGCAGTTCGACGAGTTTTACCGGCAGCTGGACGAGATCAAAGACTTCCACAAGCGCTATCCTAATGAGCCGGTTGAGAACCTCGAGAGAGCGTACAAGCGCCGTCAACCTGGTGAGGGCGAACCGACGGGAGTAGAAATCGACACGATGTTCTCCGGCGAGGAGGCCTACGGGCAGTTTCTGGATCTCACAACGATGCACGAGGACTATCTGAACCTCCCTGGCGTTAAGCGAGTTACATACATCCAATATCTCGACGTGTTCGACTCATTCGTACCCCCACATCTCCTTATCAAGCGTGCGAATAAGATATCCGACAAGTACTTCAAGTATGTCGGAGAGCTTGCCGGTTACTTGGAAAGCTTTATCAAACGCACAAAACCTTTGCAGGACCTCGACAAACTTTTCGCAAGCTTTGACGAAGACTTTGAGAAGCAATGGGCAGCAAACCAAGTGCCTGGATGGACAGAAGAGAGCGTTGAGAATGGTACTCAGGCTCCAAAGACACAAGGCTCTGGGGAAGGCATCTGGTGTGCCGATTGTGAAAGAGAATTCAAGAACGAGAACGTTTATAAGAACCACTTGACTGGCAAGAAGCACATTCGGGCCGCCGAAGCTCGCAAAGCTGCAGGTGACTCAGGCACGGCTGCACCACCGTCAGTTGGTGGCGTTACCTCTGTGGTCCACCGTCTGAAAGAACGCGCCGTCGCTGAGCGCGAGCACCGAGTTCGCTCTTTAGCCAAGGTCCTCGACCCTGAACGTCAGGCGACCCGTATCAACGTTGAGCGGAGGCAGGGCATGACTGAGCGCGAGCGGCAGATGGAGCTGGAGGCCTTGATGGCTGAATATGAAAACGCTGGCGGTCCCGGGGGCAACGAACAGTCCGATGATGAAGGAGACGAGAGGATTTACAACCCACTCAAGCTTCCTTTGGCATGGGACGGCAAGCCTATTCCTTACTGGCTGTACAAGCTGCACGGTCTGGGCGTCGAGTATTCTTGTGAGATTTGCGGAAACTTTGTTTACATGGGTCGCCGCGCTTTCGACAAGCACTTTTCGGAAGCCTTACATATTTTCGGCTTGAAGTGTCTGGGAATCACGTCAAATACTAATCTCTTCCGAGAAATTACCCGAATCGAAGACGCCATCAAACTGTGGGAGAAACTTGAGCAGGATCGTAAGAAGGAACGGGACTTCCGCGATAACGTGGTGCAGATGGAGGATGCCGAGGGTAATGTGATGCCAGAAAGGATCTACCTCGAGTACGTTTCCCTTTTCCTCAAGAAGCAAAACGATGCTAACTTGTTACAGTCTGCAAAAGCAGGGTATTTTGTGATCAATCTGCTCAGTGTGCCTTTCGTTCCTTGCTTGGTCCGTTTAGAGTAAAAGCCTGGAGTTAAACGGTCTTCTTCTCTTTGAGCATATGATATTAACTCGCTCGTTGGGACGGTATTGATTGGGTTTGACTATTTTATCTCACCACGACTATGACGGCCCTGCGCCTTATGTACTCTATTTAGAACTGATTGACATTGAGAAATGCAGTCTTTCTCCGAAAACATAATTTCATATAACAATCCTGTAGGGTTTCAAAGATCTGGTACAGGTCACGTGCTTTCGTGACCCATGGACGCGCCCACGGTTTGTCCTCGCGTCATCTCCTCTCAGAGAGGTCGCAAATTTTCTGATCTCACGAAGTAATTGAATGAGGCATGTGGTTGCCATCTGTCAGGCTGTCAAAGACACCTTGTGAAGCTCGTTCGAACGCTAGGTCCACTCATGGTCTTTTGCCCTAGGAAGCGGCAACCACGATAAGGATCATCGCTCATACCCATTCATGGTGTTCAAGTTTACCTACCTGTGCGATTTGCTCTCAGAATTAGAGCGTAATAGAGTCATAAAGGCTTCTATTGCGTCAAAAATCTCGAATCCTGATGATCGTGCCGTGACCCGTTGGTTTGCCCAACATGGCAAACGCATTCATGCTTCCGACACGGATGAAATAGCTCTCTTGTCATGCATATTTCCAGAGAAACGAACGGACAGAGTCTACTGGCTGCAGTGCACCAATCTTGCAAGGGTCATAGGCCGTTGTCTTCTGCTAGGTTCTGATCGACGCCAGGAGCTCGAGCGATGGCGAGTCGCGGGAGGTACCGACTTGGGGCAATGTGTAGAAAATGTCATGCGACAAGCGGAATTCGACATCATAAGCGGCCAAGAAGTGACTGTTGAAGAGATAGACGTGGCATTGAACAAGATTGCTTCGCGATGCAGGTTCTCCGGTTCTCGAGTGCGCAGGCAGCATAGCGCCGTCGATGTCGAGGATACATTGAGACCATTATATCGGCGCATGAGCAGTAGAGACGCAAAATGGCTTACTCGAATGATACTAAAGAGTTATCATCCGGTAGTGTTGCCGGCTAAGCTCACGATGAAAAGCTTTCATTTCCTGCTTCCGAATTTGCTGCTTTTCCAGGATTCTTTTGACTCTGCTCTAAAAATGCTTGCTTCTGAACCTCTTAGCCACTACCCACCCAATCCGATTCCGGAGCTCGCAAAGGATCTGTGTATGCAGGCTTTACAGCATCTCAAACCCGGAATTGGGACCAAGATAGGCCGGCCCGAGTACTATAAGGCGCGAAGTATCCAACATTGCTGCCAAATGATTGGCCGTCGTCGAATGAGTATAGAAAGGAAGTATGATGGGGAATACTGCCAGATACACATTGACCTCACGAAGCGCCCCAATCCCATCCAAATTTTCTCCAAAAGTGGCAAGGATTCTACCGACGACAGGGCGGGAATCCACTCTGTGATCAACGACTCACTGAAAATCGGTAAGCCTGGATGCAAATTCTCTCGCCAGTGCATCCTCGAGGGTGAAATACTTGTCTGGAGCGACAATTACGGCAAGATTGCAGATTTCCATAAGTTGCGCAAATTCATTGCTCGCTCAGGCACCTACATTGGAATAGATAACGATTCCCCGTAAGTGAAGGAGCATGAGCACATGGCATTAAACATTGCTGACCTGCGCTAGCCCGCAACCTTATGAACATTTAATGATTGTTTTCTTCGACATTCTGCTTCTTGATGACGACATCTGCCTTAGGAAGCCACATCGTGAGCGACGGCTGCTTCTAAAGGACGTTGTAAAAGTAATAGATGGATATGCGGCCATTGCAGAGCAACACATCGTCGAATTCTCCCGTCCCGACGGTCGATCTCGTCTCGAAACAATATTTTCGAAGGCCGTTACAGAAAGGTGGGAAGGACTCGTCCTGAAAGGTTGTGAAGATCCCTATTTTTCTATCTTTCCTGGTTCAGAGAACGGCTCTGCTGGTCGCTGGATCAAGCTCAAAAAGGACTATATACCAGGGTTGGGTGACACGGTGGACCTGGCATTGATCGGTGCGAAATATGACTCTCGTGATGCTGCTGCGTTGAATCTATCCACGAAGATATTTTGGACACACTTTTTCATCGGCTGTCTGGTCAACAAAGACGCGGTCCTACAGTCCGCAGCTGAGCCAAAGTTTCAAGTTATGGATGTGATTGACCATAACTCCATGAGCCTTAAAAATATGCAAATTCTCAATCAATGTGGGCAGTTTGGTGCTTGCAGTCTGGATTCAGGCCATGGATTCCGGATAGAATTTGGAAAGGATAGTCTCTCCGACATGAACACTGTGTTCAAGGAACCATTCGTCGTTGAGATGTTGGGAAGTGGATTCGAGAAGCCATCAGGTGCCAGATATTTTACACTTCGATTCCCTCGAATTCAAAAGATTTTCCTGGACAGATCATTTGAAGAGGCAGCCTCGTACCAAGAACTCCAACTACTAGCTGAAGAAGCTCGTATGGTACCAGCAGAAGATTTGCATCAAGAGGAAGAGTGGAGAAGACAGCTCCGGGGACAGGTGTTATCCCACTATATCGTGACCAAGTCACAGACGACATCCTCTGGGACAAGCTCGTGTCCGATGACAACATCTAGCCCGAGCAAGGGACCGTCCTTCGAAGCTGTCGCCACGACTGTCGTTCGAACCCAACTGCAACATCCATCGAGGGACTCCATCCAGCAATCGAATCGCGTCAATGAGGAGCATGCACCAGCAGATCCCATTCCCATTTTCGTGGATTCTACGACGTCCGTATCGTCACCGGAACCATCCGACCCGCCTCGAGAGCTTCTGAGAAGCAATGACAACCTATCGTCCGTCCAAAAAAGTAGTAAAAGACGAAACCAGGAGTCTTCCTCCGACCCATCCAAAGGTAACAGTGCTAGTTACGGCGAGGAGAATGAAACCATCCTTCCATCGAATGCCTCTAATGAGTTGGAATCCTGCATAACTTTAACTTTGCAACCGAGAAAGCGTCGAAAGCTCACCGAGAACCGTGCCGCCACTGTCACTCCCATCGTTCCTAGCTCTTGCAGCCATCAACAATCATGCATCGAGTCACCGCTGGCAATTATCCCATTGTACTTCCGTCAGTACTTGGATCATGATAACTCTGCCAACAGGTTAATCCCTCCCAACTCATCCAATCTCTCCAAGGATATCCAGGACTTCGTACAGAAAGTATGCTCAAACAGACCATATGTTATTGCCAAGAGCCGCAATTCAAGTGCCGCATATCATGACCTTGCCCTGGGCATGTATATAGCAGCAATATCGCAAGACTCGCTTGGAAACCTGCTTCTCGAACTCAGCCAACAGGTCTCAACGGCACTCAAATCGAACAGACATAAATCTCCGCGAAACGGCAAGATTTTCATACTTGATGCCAAATTCCTCACTCTCAAGGCAAGACTAGACGACCCCAGATTTCTCCTTCGCACGACATGGGACAGTATCGGGAGAGAATACTCCTACGCCTGCGTATCATGGAGCTCGGAGACAGGCGTTGAACACTCGAATGATGGTGTAAGTGCTACAGAGATACCCGGAACCCCAGTGGATGGTGAAGGAGGTCATCGGTTATGTTTTCGGGAGTTTATTAAAGCACAGAGTGCTGCGAGAGGGCCTCGTATTTCTATAACGTTTGACAACCGCGAATTGGGGATTCTGGGAGATTTGAGCTTCTAGATATGCCTTGTATTGCGGTCCATTTTATACCCTCGGGACAGGAGCTGGGGAGTTATTGCTTGGGGGACTGTTTGGAACCTTCTTTTGTTTACAGCGTTCTTTGGACTCGACCATGGAATGATATAATAATAGTCCAATGTATATGATAAGACGATTGAAGGAGAAGCCACTGGGGGACAGACTGCGATTTGCATACGACGCACAATGCAGAAGGTTGGTTTATCCTTTACATGTAATGTTGTCCGATGGATATTCGGCCATGCTATTGCTACTTTTAAGTGTGCGTCATATTGGTCTATATCAAGTTATACCCTACCCATCCCTTTTCGACATAACGCCCTCGCTAAGCTTCATAAAAAGAGTACGTCAACATAGATATGACTCCGTTGAAATTATACACCTCCTTCTCGTCTGGCCCGGACATCTCTCATTAATGCCTTTGCCTCTTCGACTTCGACTCCGTCCTGACATAGTTCACCCGCCAATTGATCTGCTCGTTCCAGGTCACCGTGGCGCAAGGCCCACCGCGCAAGCCACAGACGTGCCTTGGATGTCGTAGCTGTCACACCGGTACCATGATATGCACCATCCTCGCTATCGTTCTGGTTGCCGAACGAAGACGACTGTCGAGCGCGCCGTGAGCCTTGCTGGCCTTCACCACCAGACTGCTCATCGTCGTTGTCGTTGTCCGAGACAAAGGATTCATCCTCGGGACCTTGGCCAGTTTCCTGCTGTAGCGTGAGCTCCATGTATGCCGCGGCTTCTTCTTCATCCCCGAGCCGCTCGTAGAGGGTGGCAATCTGGTGCAGGGTCTCGGGGTCGAGAATCTTGCGCCCCGGTCCGCCCATTCCACCGCTCTGGGAGGCGTCATCTGCGTAATATGAACCGGCGACGAGGGCGCGTTTGAGCGCTTTGATGCTTTGTTCGACCCGGCCCATCTTGGCATAGCAAGATCCCACCGCCTGCCACATTTTGGGATCGTAGGGCCGCAACGCTGCTGCGCGCTGGTAGTAGAATAAGGCGTAGAATGACATGTCGAGCACTTCGTACGCTTGGCCCAGACCGTACCAAGCACGGTAATCCTTGCGGTTCACGTCAACGGCCCGGCGGTAGGACTCGATTGCCGCGTGGGTATTTTTCATTTCGATGTACTCATGGCCCATGAGGGTCCAGGCCGAGAGAAAGTTTCGATCAAGGGTGAGAGCGCGTCGGAAGTACATCACGGCTTTCTCATGTTCGGATTTTAGGGAGTAATAATTGCCGACAACACAGCATGTTTCCGGGCGGAACTTGTCGGTGGCGGTTGCAACCTGGGCGACGAAGGCTAGCTGTGGACGCGCTCCCATGACGTAAAGTATATTGGAGTAGTGATCAAGGCTGTCGAGACGGTGAGGGGATGTTATCAATATCTCTGTAAATATATGTGATGCTTCTTCAAAGTCTACAAGGATAGTTAGCCTGAGTTCAGCGACGGGAACAGAAAACCAGAACCTTTCGAATGGTAATAGAGAAGCGCTTTTTGTGTCTTTAGGAATGCGCTGGTAGGAAAGATCGTCTCTAGCTCTGACAGGGCCTGATAGGTGTCTTCGGTCGCCTGGTAGAGCTCTTGACTGCAATAAACGTGAAAGATGAGGGTCATGATGTTCTGCGGGAGAAGGTCTACTATTTGTTTCAGCTGCGCAAAGGATCAGTAACTGGCAACAAGGTCCGTCAGCGGCAGGATAACATACATCTTCCGTGCTTGAAAGCAGATCGTTCAGCTCTTGCCAAGCACCCCAATGAAATGGGTTCAAGTGAACACTCCTGATAAGCCATTTCTTGGCCTCCTCTTCATTGCGACCTTTTAGAAGGACAACACCATAAAGATACTCCAGCCAGCCCTGGTTGCGCTCTTCCAGGCCTTTTTCTCGTCTCTCCGCAAACCACCCTTCAAGCCCCCAAGCCAAGCCGGGGAGTTCCCGGTTGACGGTCATCCCTCCATCTGCCGGGCCCAGCACCATCTCGGTCTCTTCATCCTTTCGCTTCTCCCCCGCTAGATATTTGGCGTACAAGGCGAGGAACAATGACTTTTGACTCAGCTTGGGATATGGATTCCTTGCTGTGCTATTCTCTTTGACACTCGAGTACGAAGTAGCCTTGGCTTTGCCTTTCTGCGGAGTCAATGATTGTCTCGTTTTCGGTTTCGGCGACGTTGTAGGCAGTGATGTGCTGGAGAGTGGGACAGGGGGTATGGTTGGTGGAAGGAAGACAGCAGCGCAACGGTCATACTCGCGCGTATCAAAGTAGGATTTCGCCAACAGATATTTATGAGCTTCTTGGGCCTCTAGCCCAAGCTCGAGAGGGTCTTGGCTGCGAAGGTAAGGATTCTGGGGAGTCGGCGGGGCATCAGCTATTTCCATTGGCGAGTCAGGATCTGTATCATATTGATCAATCGGCAGGAGGGAGTCGAGCATCTCGGCAGCCCTGTGTTGAAGAAGCCACATCAGTTTAACGCTTAGCAAAGGGTCAATCTTGGTCTGTACCATTTGGCAGATTGGTAAAGACATCGCTCGGAGCACTTGATGGTCGCGTCTTCAAATCGATACTGTAGATCCTTGATATTGTCTTCCGTTATATTCGCCGCCATCTTGATCAGTATTGAGGATCTTCCAAGATCCTATCGCACAGAATGTCTCTGGAGGCGTGTTGGCATACGTTGTTGGACGCGTTGCGAAGCTTCTTCCTTGGTACTTAGACCGCTATCACATTCGTCTCTCAAGCGGAACAAGAGCGGCGCTAGCTATCTCGACGGTTGCGTTGAGTCTATTGTCGCGCCTTGCTCGAATCGCGAATGGCCGACACGGACTGTTAGCGCTGAGATGATCACGCGAGAGCTGTTGCTGCTGATCCCATGTAAGTCCAGGCAGTCCACAGGTACTGACAGCCGTATTATCTCAGAAATACGCAGATAACGACCCCAAATGCTGTGAGGGAGAACCTGACAGTGCATAGAGGAGTGATCATCATCATACTTGACCGACAAATTTCCCGATTGGGCCATTTCCCCATGGAGCCAAAGAGGGCAAACGATGCAAACATCCCTGTCCGAGGGGTTCCCGTTATCGCAGATGGTTTCCGCCCCCTCGACATTTTTGGTATAACTCGGCAACATCAGTTACTTAAAAAGGGCTCGAAAATAACTGCATTGTTCCCCAAGAACACTTTCAATACAAGCAGGATGGCGACTACCACTAGCCGAGAAGCCTTTGAGGCTGTTTTCCCCACGTTGGTCGAAGATCTCCTGGCCCATGCTAGGAAATACAATCTGCCTGAGAATGCGATGAAGTGGTTTGAACAGGTGAGCCCCGGTCGACGCGCTCGCTGACAATCGATCTCAGAACAACCTTGAAGCTGACCAATATTCCTTCAATAGGTCCTCAATGTCAACGTCCCTGGTGGAAAGCTCAATCGCGGCCTCTCTGTTCCAGATACCGGCCTCGCTCTACTTCAGAAGCCCCTGACCGACGAGCAGTTCAAGCATCTCAGCATCCTGGGTTGGCTGACCGAGCTGCTCCAGGCTTTCTTCCTGGTTAGCGATGACATAATGGATGGCTCGATCACTCGTCGTGGCCAGCCTTGCTGGTACCGCCACCCCGGAGTTGGGATGATTGCTATCAACGACGCGTTCATGCTCGAGTCCGGCATCTACGTTATCCTCAAGAAGCACTTTCGCTCACACCCGGCCTACGTCGATTTTATTGAACTGTTCCACGAGACCACCTGGCAGACGGAACTCGGTCAGCTGTGCGATCTCATTACGGCCCCTGAGGACAAGGTTGACCTGGACAACTTCTCCATGGAGAAGTACATGTTCATCGTGACCTACAAAACTGCTTACTACAGCTTCTACCTTCCCGTTGCTCTTGCGTTGCTCTACCTCGAACTCGCCACCCCGGAGAACCTCCAACAGACCCACGACATCCTGATCCCGCTGGGCCAGTACTTCCAGGTCCAGGACGACTACCTGGACGCCTATGGTGACCCGTCCGTTATTGGCAAAATCGGCACCGATATCCAGGACAACAAGTGCTCCTGGCTGGTCAACCAGGCTCTTCAGCGCTGCAACACTGAGCAGCGCAAGCTCCTAGACACCGCCTACGGCCGCAAGGACGACGAGCTTGAGGCCAAGATCAAGGCCCTTTACAGGGAACTCGATTTGGAGAAGGTCTACAAGGAGTATGAGGAGAAGACCGTTGGTGAAATTCGCAGCAAGATCGCAGCCATTGACGAGAGTCAGGGCCTGAAAAAGGAGGTCTTCGAGGCATTCCTGGGCAAGATCTACAAGCGCACCAAATAGTCGCATTAAAAATATGGGGCATGTTACATTCTGTCTCTTAATACCATGCCTTGATTCATTTAGTTGCATACCCCTCCAAACACATAGAACAGCTAATGATTATATGACGTGCTGTTAAAACGCATGTATCTACAGTTCATGAGCTTGTGTCGTTAGACAGATACTTCCTTGATACAAATATCTAATGCATATATAGAGGCTTCTTTGATCGTGGTACAATGCCACAAATGAATGAACTGTACTTGATCGTGAGATGAGCTGGACATTGGCGGACTGGGGACCTGCCGCCAATATTCGTGCCAACGCACGAATGCCCACTTGCCTTGCGACAGTGGCAAACATCTGGATGGGAGCAATTCGAAATCGGTCTGTTTGCCTCGTCAAGCAGGACTGGTCCTCCAATGACGAAGTAAGCACCCTTCAGTTGCCTTTGAAATCGATCCGGCCAGAGAAGCGAGGATGAGAGACAACTGGCGCGGGCCTCCACATAGGGGCATGTCAATGTTGAGCCCACTCTGACCTTGGAGTTATTGCCTCAGCCAGTGTGATGTTCAGGAAGAAATGGCGCGTGAGGCACTCTCGGTGAGGTTAAGCTGGTTGCTGCAAGGTTCTTCTCATTCCTCGGAGGAGGACATTGATTGAGTATCCGCGCATGATAACCAAGCTGTATAAGGCGAGCCTGATAACCTCTCAGAATATCTGTAATGAGAAGTAGGAGAACGTTTGCAATGCGGGCTAAAGACAAGAGCAGCGTAGTACTGCGCGTAACTTCCGCAAGGAACAAGTTGCAGCAACCTCAGGACTCATCCTCCATCGCGCAGTCTTGTCCCCTCACGTTGTCGCCAACTCATGAACCTCCCTGGGACAGCCTTTTCCAGCGACTCCAAACCCGAAATACCTCTGGCATTTCCAAAAGTAGCGTGCTTCAGCTTTGATATATCTACAGACTCGATAAACAGTGGCTCCTAAGTACCGTCATCATTTTGCACTCATACAAATAGCATCATCCAGGCACAACACAAGTGGCAATAGACTCCATCTCGCTGCCAGCGCATATTTACTTGCTCCTTAAACCATCGCTAAGTCTCTAGCGTTCTGATTAATCAAAAGATGGGCATCTTGACTCCACCTGGCCACGCCATACCCGCTCGGCGTACAGTCTCGGGCTTGGGATTGCTGATTCATCGACAGAGATAGAACACAATCAAGAAAGATGAAATGATCTTGCGCCGATTACAAAAATTCTTGGCAATCCCGGTGTCCAGACGAATCCAAGCCCATTATGAGTGACGAGACACGAGTCAGGACGGCTTCGAATGGGTGGATCAGGTGGATCTAGGCGACGAGATGGTGCTCGCTCGTGGAGACGTGGACGTCCGCGCGTCTATCGCAATAGTTCAAAAACTTGATGTCGCAGTCATCTCATCTCGTTCTCTTTCATTTTCCTTCCTAAATATATGAGCCAACCAAACATGTTGGCTGCACCGTGGCCGACACACTGCTAGTGCCCTCGGTCTGCTGTACATATCTCAGCCTTCTCAGGGCATCTCTTTGATGTGATGAGGCTGGGGCATGCATGGTTGGCCGTCGCAACGGCATTCACTCTTGTAGAAGCTGATCGTGGACCGTATTTCCAGTCGAGTCGCTTTGAAAATGGGGACCTTGGACAATGGCCGATGGAGTCCTATCGTTCGACTGCTCTGATGGGCCCCTTATTGAACTACGTGAAGTCCAATCCTCAATGCAAGGATGGGCAGTACACGCTGATTGCGCCCCGAGGAATGGCGGTGCCAAATCCGGGGCCCATGATCATCGATCAGGATGGTCACCTGGTGTGGACCAAACACTACGGGCAGACGTACAACGTGAATGTATACAGTTACAAGGGCCAGGACTATCTCACGTTCTGGGTCGGTAACGATGGGATCGTTGGTCATGGGGACGGGACATACTACATGGTAAGCCCTGTGTCTAGATGGTAATCAGGCGACAAATGCCAATCCTCTGTACAGCTAGATTCGGCCTACGAAGAGGCCTATACGGTCCGGGGAGCCAACGGCCTGCTTGCAGACCTCCACGAGTTCCACATCACCAGCGATGAAACCGCCCTCTTCACCGTCTACGACGTCGTCCCGGCAGATCTACGGTCTGCAGGCGGGCCAGAAAAGGGCTGGATATGGGACGGCACATTCCAAGAGGTCGACATCGAGACCGGCCAGCTGCTTTTCCAGTGGCGTGCATCCCAACACTTCAACCTCACCGACGGCTACCGCGGCCGCGAAGACACCGGCGACTCCCAAGACCGCCCCTGGGACTTCTTCCACATCAACAGCGTCGACAAGGACGCGACGGGCAACTTTCTCGTCTCCTCGCGCTACATGAGCTGTCTCACGTACATCGACGGCCGCACAGGCAAGATCATCTGGCGCCTCGGCGGCAAGCACAACGACTTCCAAGACCTCTCCGCCGGCGCCGCCACAAACTTCACCTGGCAGCACCACGCCCGCTTCCGCGACAACGGCTCGGCCATCACGCTCTTCGACAACGCTTCCCGCGGCGAGGGCGCCTCGGACCTCACCAGCCGAGGCCTCTACCTCGACCTCGACACGCAGCAAATGACCGTCCGCGTCCGACACGAGTACTGGAACCCGCACCCCATCAGCAGCCAGTCCCAGGGGTCCGTCCAGCTCCTCGACAGCGGCAACGTCCTGCTCGGCTACGGCTCCAACGCCGCATGGACAGAGTACACCGTCTCCGGCGACGTCCTCTGCCACGTCCACTTCGGCCCGCAATCCGCCTTCGGCGCAGGCAATGTCCTCTCCTACCGCGTCTTCAAACACGCCTGGACCGGCCGCCCGCGCACGAACCCGGATCTCTCCCTGTACCGCTACGAAGCAGCCGTCAGCTGGAACGGAGCGACAGATGTCGCGACATGGGTCCTTCAGGGCTCGGACACGCGTGACCCCAACGACGAGGAGTCAATCACCTTCCTCACCGCAGTTCCCAAATCCGGCTTCGAGACTATCATCCCCATCCCCGCGCAAACATCCCAAGACTACCTGCGTGTCCTTGGCCTCAATGCTACAGGTCAGATCCTCGGCGCGACCGCATGGCTGCACTGGGACCCGGCGTCTGAGGAAGTGCTCCTCGGCCCGGGGGACAGCGACGCTGACGATGCCGCGTCCTCGATCGATGTGCGTGCGTTCCTGTTCTTCGCTGTGGGGTTCGCGTCTGCCGTTCTTCTAGCCGTGTGTGCGTGGTTTGTCCGGCGATGGTTTGCGGCGCGAGCTGCTGGCCGGAAACGAGGCGGATGGAAGCCCGTTGATGAGTCCGATGGGGATGAGCATGATCTTAGCGAGAGGGAGTTTGAGGGCGTTGAGTTTTCGCTGTTGGGGCATAAGCGATTGTCGCGTTCGACTTTGAGTGGGGAGTTTGATGATGATGATTGAGGCAGTTCGGATTCATATGCTACACTTAGTCCTACTATGGATCATATATGAAGGCAATTAAGGAATGCATACAGGGGATCACTTCTCATGGACTGGAAGCAATCTTGCAGAAGCGCAATGGTAGTTTACCTCAACAGTAAGGACCAGTAGCCATCAACATCAGACCTAATCGACGTGGAATTAGGTGGAAGGGTCGATTAGAGATTTGTTACAGCTATTCCAATTGAATTTACCAATTCATGATTTCATTGGTTGTCTCACAGCGAGACTAATGAGCGACTGACTAGCTATCTGGACTATAAAAGATTGTCGGTCCAACATCAAGTCCAACTACCCAAAGAAAGGGGAAAGCTCCCTTAAGCAGTAGCAGAAACCTGAAGGCGCTTGAAACCTCCCTCAGCGGCGACCTGCTTCTGCAGCTCAGCCATGCGCTTCTGGTCACCGAGAGGGTCGGTCGAGTCCCCATCCAGGTCCCAGGAGAGGTACTTGTTGGTGTAGTTGGGCTCGAAGTCCGCGTCGAGGATGCCCAGACGCTTTCCATAGTTGGTGACCTTGGCCCAGTCACGCTGGACGTTCTTCAGGTCGCGGCTGAAGTAGGCAAAGGAGCGCTCGAAGATCTTGCGGTTCACGGGGGTGCCCATGATGGGCTTGACGTCGATGTACTCCTCKTAGGCCTTGGCGGGCTCCGCGAGGACGTAGTCGGTCGCGCGCTTGACGGCGCGCATGAACTTCTGCACCTTCTCGGGGTTGGCGGCCAGGAAGGCGTCGTTGGCGATGTAGAGGATGGAGCAGAAGCAGCAGCAGCCTAGCTCGGCGAGCTGGTCGATGCGGAGCATCTGGACGTCGTCGCGGGGACGGTTCTGAGAGGCGAGCCACTCGGCCAGCTCGACCATCTGCACGTTCTCGAGACCGATGCCGGCGTCAATGTCACCGCGGATGATGGCCTTGGTGACGTTCATGCCGCAGCGGACGGCAGTATAGTCGTCGGCGGTCATGCCGTAGTACTTGGTGAGCTCGTCGATTTGGATCTATTTCACCGCAGTGAGTGCATGTCCTTCTCCCAGAGAACAAGGCAAGACAAACCTTGCCAAACTCTCCGACATAGCCGATTCTCTTGCCCTTCAGGGAGCGAAAGTCCTCGGTGATTCCGCTGTCCTTGAGATAGACAACACCAGTGAAAGGCTCGTCGAGCAGAGAGCCGATCGAGGTGACGGGGAAGTTACGAGCTTTAGCCTGATGACTGTGAGCATCAAACCATCAATAACGCCAAGCAGCCACATACAGCCAGAGTATGAATCATAGCCTTGAAGCCCATGTCAACCTTGCCGCTGCCGATGATCTCGGTCACATCGGAGGGGTCATTAGGCTCCAGGAGAGCAACCTTGAGGCCCTCTTCCTTGAAGAAGCCCTTGCTGTGGGCAAGGTACAGAGGGGCATGGTAGGGAGTCGCGTGCCTACACGAGACGGACCACTTAGCAAGCTGGTCTCACAACACAGATCGGTAGCAGAACAACTGCAAAGCCGTACCAGTTGGTCAAAAAGGTGATCTTGTCAGTAGACATCTTGACACCGATTCACTTGACGGCAATTGCAATTGTTCTGTAATCAGTCAGCAACAGAGAGGTAACTGGCCCCCTCATCTTTCATAAAGGGGGTAGGGGACAATCAGTGCCACGCATGTCCTTTCGCTAGTATTATCTAGATCAAGTTATGACAGTATAATCTCAGAACGACCGGGTTTCTGTCTGATGACTGGGGCCGTCAATCGGTATGCGAGGCATTGAAGTCTCTCCGGGTCAAAATGATCACGGTTGAACATGCCGAACAACGAGAGCACCAGTATCAGACAGAAACCCAGATCGAACACCTGTCATGCGCGAGCAGTGACTGTTATTATACAATGTACGATACCTTGACCCATATCAACCCCTAGCGAAGAAGACCCCGAGAGGGTCATCCTGACTGCGCGGCCCCATGGTGAGTCCTACCAGAGGGATGGCAGAAGTTCTATCGATGAATCGACAGTTAAAGCGAAGATAGAGTAGAGAAACAATAAGCAGATGAGAAGAGCAGGAGGACGAGGAGGAGGAGGGGTAGAAATAGCAGAGCGGAGGGGAGCAGGCCGATTACCCCACCATGACCACCTCAGGTATCAGTCTCACCGGGATTGCCTCAACCTCAATCTACCTCACAGGGTCCCAAGGTTGCTGTCCGCTGTGGGCTACGAAAACAATCAATTGCTTTGATTGGCTTTAGACGTGTGCAGTATTACCGTTTTCATCACATCATTATGATCGTGGGCCCCCAAGATCCGATAATTGCCGGACAATTCGAATAATGACTCAATGTTTCCAATAGGGAATGCTCGGATGCAAAGCAAACATGGACAGCCCAGTCCATTAATCATGCTCATATCACGCTCAAATAGTCGACGTACCAGCTACTGCTACTAGATATTTGATTACAGTACACTTCGAGACATACAAATGCAATTTCTCAAGGTAAGGCCTCATCTCTGTTAACATGGAATCTACCAACATGGAGATTCAAGGGAGCAATGAAACAGCACGCTATGTAGAGAGCAAGACATAAAGGGCACGGATGAACAGATGCAGACATGGCATAGAATTCAGCAGCAGCACAACTCTCAATCATTAGGTGATCATGATCGGATTGACGCAACAAACAGTCGGGTCAAATAAGTCCACGTTACTAATCTCCAAAAAATTATAGCATGTAATTGAATGATGACCCAGAGAACAAGGAAAAGAGGACATGCAGGTTTGATGCAGAATAGAGAAACAAAGAAATGAAATGAAAAAAAAATGTAGATCGACAATCAGTGGGGTTACAGCTGCCTGTGACTTGATTCTTTAATTTTAGATCATGCTCACTTGGAGCTGTGGATCCACATAAGGTAATCAACCGTCGATCATGGCCATCGAAATCAGCGGCCACCGTTTACGGGGATGCTATCCAGCGGCGACGAAGGTCGGTCCGAAGACTTCTTCGTCCGTAGAGTGAGCGGGAAGTAGTGGTCATCGGGCTCTTCCTCTTCGCTAGTACTGTGTCTTGTCAGTGATGCCCTCATTGCCCGGGTTTAGGTGGACACTTACGGTAAACGCCATGCGATATAGTCCTCAGTGTCCAGGCCCTCCTTGACTTCCTGGATGGTAGCAAAATCACCCGGAGTCATCACTCCTGATCGGTCCCGCGGAGACCCTGGAACTGACAATGGGCGCGAAAGCTTCTGCTCTGTTCCTCCAATAACATCGAAATAGTCTTCGGCACCATCGAAGGATGAAGGGTAGGCTATATATGGCGTCAACATCAACTAATCAGCTGGGGACAATGAGTTCTCCTGACCTCTTCTTAGAGCCAGCTGTCTGGCTTTGACATATTCCAAACCCATACGCTTCCAATCCAGTAGGTCACTCAAACGTTCCGTGCGGTTCCTTTGGTTAATGCGCTGTCGCCGGCTCTTCTGGGTGAAGTTGTACATGAACTCAGTCAGCTGATTGACAGAGTCATCAACGCCCTTCATGCGACGGTCCACAATGTAGATTCCATAATCGGAGGAGTTTTCAATCAATTCCTCCATGTAGCAGCCGAAACCGGACAAGTTGGTGGTGATGCTTGGAACGCCCATCACGGTACATTCTGCAGGCGTGTAGCCCCAGGGTTCGTAGTACGATGGGAAGACTCCCAGATGTGTACCGCGGACAAAGTCGTCGTAATCCAGAGGCAGAACAGGGTTGGAGGAGTTCAGGAACTCCGGATGGAAGATGATCTTGACGCGATCCGTGGGGTAGTTGAAAAGCTGGACCCGACGAATTTGGTTAAGAATCGGGTCTTCATGGTCGTTGTACATATTGTGGGTCACAATGGGAGGCAGTCCGTGCCGCTTCATGGCGAAGAGTCTCCGGCGCAGCAGCACACGGTCTTGGCTTGTAATCAGGTCCTTCTCGTCAGGCATGTTGTCGCCTTCTTTCCAGGCCAGACAACGCTCGTACATCCGTTTTCCGATGCTCTTTTCGATCATCTCGATTGTGTCTCGCAAGGACTTGACAACAGCTTGACCCTTGAGCGCCTCCACGGTCAACGACGATGTCTGCGCGGGCATGATAATAAATGCCACAACCGTTGTTTTGGACCCGCTAGCTTTGAGACGATGATTGAGCCGAGCCAGGCCCTCGATGAACATATCTACTCCCTTATTCCGGAATTCATACCGACCTGCCGTGAAAACGTAGAGTGTGTTGTCCAGGTCAAAGTCATTGTGGCCATAGAAGTGACCGCGGACGAAGTCGTTGATCTTCTCTTTGGACTGAGAGTGCAAGTTTTGGAACTCATGCACTGCAGCGAACTTCTTGACATTCAATCCATTGGGGAGCACCCCGTCCGGTTTGCGCTTGAGCAGATGCTCGCTCTCAAATGCAGTGATGTGTGAGACTGTAGTGAAGACGTCTGCGCTGTGCGCGGCGGCTCTTTCGATGCAGTACCTATGATAGATGCCTCTCTTGCCCGCCTCGGCGTCCACATCGAAGTGCTGTAGATTGTTGTAGAAGTCGACAGACCCTGCGCAAAGATACCGACCGAGCAAGGTTGCGTGAGTCGTAAAGATAGTGGTCAAGTCCATGTGCCTCTTCTTGGTCAGAGGAAGGGCAACGCCGGCAAGCCATTCATGGAAATGAGCAACTACAGCACGTCGGCGTTCGTGAGCGATAAACTGAAGCCATCGGTTAGCATCGTCGCCTACGAGATCAATCCGCCGTCAAGGTCCACGGAAGCGCACGTACTTCTCCCAAAAACCATGCCACCAGGTAACCGAAGACAATCGCCTCATTGGTCTCCGAATCCGACGCCGGAGACGGAATACCGGAAGTATTCCACAGGTCGCCCTTCCACTCATCCAGGTACTTGTATCCAGTTCCTGTATCGATGAGGAGAACACGGGGAGCACCCTCGATCAGCCAGCGACCGTACACCATGTCAATGCCACGCTCCTTCATGGAGTTCATGGTCTCCACCATGCGGGGGTTGGAGGGAGTCAGCTCCTCCACCTCCACGGCTGCGGAGGCCCGGTTCAGAGGGCCGATCAGAGTGTACCGATCGCCATATTCAGCTGTAGTGACCGGAGCTTTAGATTTCAGCACGGAGTAAATACCACCGACTCGGTTGGCGACTTCGGTAGCAATCTCAAAGAGGATGTGGTTGCGTACATCTCGCTTCGGAGGGTCGGGACCAGTATCTTGGGGGTCCATTGTGATGCCTTGAATTGTAGATTAGAAGCTGTAGGAGTATGCAGTATCGTAAGAAGAAAGCAGAAATAATTAAAGCCAATCTCAGGCAGAGCTGACCAGCGCGAGACACAATCAAGCTGTGGTCGAAAGGAACAAAGAGAGAAAGGCCGGCGTTGAGGAAAAGAAATGGGAGAGGCACGAACCTGCAGCTTTTCGTCCTCCGTCTTCTCTCTTCTCCAAGAAAGGTGGTTTCGACCGTGCGGGGGTCCGAGTGGCGGGGATTAGTCTAGTGCGGGAGGTTGGTTCTGCGTTTGTCCAGATTTAGCTGCGGGTGAGGTTTTCTTGTCTCAGGTACCTGAGGAGGTCAGAGGCCGCACGAGAAGAGGGAGGGATGAAGAGATTTTGAAGGGAGTTCAAAAATATAGCGAAGAGGTAGAATTATAAAACTTGGAATGCTAATAATAATTTATCTGACGAAAGAAAATTTCTTCTCTCCCTAGTTCGCCTCCTTTTTAATGTGCTGGCTTGCTACTTGCTTAAAGCTGTTGGGGGGGGTTGCGCACCTGGACCAAGGACGTGCTACCGTCGTCCAGGCCTTAGGTAGGTTCTTAGCTCGGCCCAGCTTGACCAGGGTTTTGTGTCTGTGCAACCACTGTTCTTCTGCCTTCTCTACTACGTTTATTTTCTGTTCCCACAATTGAGTACTTGACTAGTTTGGCGACAGTTTTAATTTGCGTTGGAGTAGACCAGAAATGTTCTCGGTGTGCAATGGGAGCTTTGTGCCCTTATTTCGTGCAGTATGGTGCCTCCGCAGCTACTCCTAATCCTGAGCTCTGCCGCTACAAGGGTATCGCCCTCCTACGTAAATAGTCGATCATTCAATTCCCCACCACTCCAGAACTACATCCAACGAGAGCTAGATGATCAACAGGCCATGTAATCATTCCTTTATAATGGTTCTGTAATAATGTGTAGCAGACCTCACAGGTACTAACTAACGTAACTAACATCCAAGAAATCCCCGCTCGACACCGGACAGCAGATCTGGGGAAAGCTGCTGGGTTATGATGTCATGACCCGCTCTTCAGGATCGCAGCATGTGACTTCTTCTGCCAATCAGGTTTTGACCACTTTTAGCGTGCTGAAGCTTCGGGCTGTTATAGAGAGGGTACCTTCAGAGAGTACCATGGACAGCACCTTAGACTGCCCTGATGATGATGTCTTACCTATTCAGACCACTAAATGCATAATCTACGTACATGATATGCCGATTCAGTAGACTTCTACTCACTCCCAAACAGCTTTGTTCTCCCGTGCAAACTGGTCAAAAGTTTCTTGCAGCTGGTCCAGTGACATTTTCCACTGTATCGCTCTTTCCAGTCTCAAAGCCAGTTGATGCTACAGTCTCAAGGTTACTCAGAAATCGGGCATAGTAGCCTGAGATGCCAGCCTGACCAACGCTTTGTACCGCTCGTCTCCTGTCATCTTGACATGTCCGACCCGTCGGCCCAGGATTACAGCCAGCTCCTCGGCTATCTGGTCATAAAGAAGCTCTGGCCCCAAAATGCGGTGATCACAATTGAGTGATTGAGGATCTGTCAGGGCTCAAAAAGCGACTGCCCCAACGTCAATGGCACTGATGAAGGGGATTTTGCCGTCGCCGCAGGCTGTGTAGATCTTGCTCTGACTGCGAAGTACTGCACATGGGGCCTCTTCTGAGAGGCCCTCTCATGCCACAGTGACGAAACGCAATGAGTGTTAGCAGGCTCAATGAATAGCACAACTAGCACTTACCTTTTGAGCCAACTTGGACGCAGGACACAGTAATCGATCTTGTTATTGAGGAAATGCTGCCACACCATGCCCATGTGGTGAGATCTGAAGGCCCAACAAGGACTTACTATTAACTCGAGCATTGCACTCGGAGCAGAAGGTGTATATCAGACGGGGATAAAGGGGGCTCAGGCTCAACCGTTGCAGACTAGTTGGATTCATGATGATATCGAGCAAGCCTGGACTTTTCTGGCTTTATCTCCGCTCAGCTATAACAATTTTAGCCGCTGTCAGATATTGTTAGACATATCCGATGAGAGGTGATATCTCGGGTGGGAAGTATGTCAATTAACATTATTACATTGGGTCGTCCTCTCGTCGTCTAGACTCAGTCTGCTCCAGTCTCCAGAGCACCAAGGTCCGGCCCAGCTGGATCTCACCTAAAAAGATTGCCAGAGGTAACGATAGAATATGAGGCATGCGCTGAACCTGGCAGGCATTAAAGATATAAACTCTAAGTGCTCTATTTCATACGTCTATCCATGTTATGCTAGAATCTGTCTATAAGCAAGTCAATGAGGAGAAAGCTGTTGCACCGTCGACCTCAAGGGAGAATCACAATCTTCCCTTCCGCTTCATTCTCTTCCATACACCGATGGGCCTCCACAATCTGTTCCATCCGCAGCACTCGTCCTATCTTGAGTTTCAAACTTCCCTGCTCAAGCTGCCTTACGACAGCATCCAGCGGCGTGCTCATGAAATCCTCAGAGGTCCCCCGGTACACCGTCAGCTTGACCCCAGAGGGAATCAACTCCATCACATCCACCTTCTCCAGGTCATTCTCACTCAACATGCCAACTAAAGATACAATACCACCTTTCTTCACACACCGCAGCGAGTCAGCCAGAGTAGCCGCGCCCACCAGCTCAAGCACTTTATCATAGTAACCCCCGGAGTCAGCAGCCCGAATCTGCTCCGCAACCGCCCCATCATCAATCCAGACCCGATCGGCCCCATTCTCAAGCAGCATCTTCTCCCGCTCCTTCTTCCTCGTCGTAGTGGCCACATACGCCCCGTGCACCTTCGCAATCGCCGCGGCCGCCAGCCCCACAGAACTCGAACCCCCACGTATCAGCAATCGATCCCTGGCCCTAAGCCCCAGCGACCGAATCAGCGCCCCCCACGCCGTCGGCACCATCACCGGAATCGCTCCGAGAATCTCCCATGGCAAAGTCGTCGTCGGCCGCAGGAGCTGTGTCTGCCCCGCCGGAACGCACGTGTACTCGGCGTAGCCGCCATCGAAAACAGTCCCCATCCCGCCCATGGCGGTCGCTACGATGCTACCCTGCGGGAAGATGTGTTCTAGGCCCGGGGCGGCATCGACGATGCCGACGGCTTCGATGCCAGGGATTCGGGGATAGGTGATGGGGTCGTGGCTTTGGCGGGTGAGAAGGTCGCGGCGGTTGAGACCGAATGCTTTGATTCTGATGCGGAGTTCACCTGGTTTGGGGATCGGGATGGGGTGGTCGGTGAGTTTGAGAGTGTCTGGGGGCCCAGGGGCATGCAGGACGACGGCTTTCATTGAGGGCATTTTTCCCCTTCAATAGTACTAGTAGTATATGTAGGGTTTTATCTGAAGGAGTAGTAGGTATCTACTGCATGAATTGTGGTGAAATGGGTGATGGTTCTTATTCTATCCCTTCATGCATTGTCCCTCCTCGTGCATGCAGCCGTCTCGACGCTGACAAAAAACGCATGCTCAGCTGCTCGCCAGTTGTTGGTTCTTCTCTGCTGTGCCTGAGGTATCTTACAGTGTAGTTGCCAGTTGGTGGGGTAATGTTGGCCTGAAGGACCAGGTACACATACACTCCGTTGATTCCAAGTCATCTAGCTCCATACTCGCGTGCCTATTTTCCACATTTACAATGTCTTGATCCGGAATATCGTAATAGAACTCTTCAGACCCTCTATTACTGACTAGTTCACTTTGTTGTCATCGTACCTTGACCGGAGCAGATGAAGTCATTGGTTCTCGTTCTCGCTCCACAATGACCTCATGATGCTGTCAGTGTCGTCTTACACCACGACCAAGAATATCTACCTACCAGCTCAGAGATAGCTATATAGAGCTGGAAAATTCCTTTGCTACTGCCATCAACTATCTCTATCAATTCAAACTCAATTCCTTAGACAACAAGCTACACAACCAATCCTGTACATCAACTATCCGTACGGATCCCTACGCAATCGCTCAATCGAATGCAGCTCGCTAACACTCTTTCAGACCTACCTACCTACCTTCGAAGAAATAACGAAACAAGCATCATGCCTCGCGGAGCAGAATACGACAACGGCATCCCCCAGTCCGACAACGCCATCGAGGCCGGCGAGACAAAGGTCCACGGCACCAACTCTGCTGTATGTCCACGTCCATGTTCACCACTCAACCTCACTATCACATGGACACAGTACTAACAAACACAGAACGACCACCTCGATCGCGTCGACCGCACTGCCCCCCTCCCCGATGTCCCTTCCGGCGGTATGCACAGCGGCGGCGGTGCCCCCGGCCACTCGAGCGGCAAGGGCGGTCATGAGCCTCGCACCCTAGGCGAGAACAAGGGTCTTGGTGCGCACAAGGCGTGAGTCTGTTGAAAGAAGATTTGATTTCGAGTGTGTAAGATTCGGGTGAACCGGCATGCGGGCTTTGCTGGAGTTTGGTCTGGGTCTGCGCAGTGCGTTTTGGCCTGGTCTGGTCTGGTCTGTATGGTATGCATTGAAGCGAGGGCTTCTTCATTATGATTCACTGTAAAATATACAATTCATTTGATGAAATGAAATGACATGAAATCATAGATGAAGTATATGTGAGGTGTTCTTTCGGTTGGGGATGTAGTAGAGGGTATGGTATAGTAGCATCACTTATATACAAGTCTAACTGCAGCACCTCCCTATTAATATTATGAACATGTAATGATTAGCGGTGCCGTCGGACACTAGGAATTACCATGCCATGCCATACGATCCTAACGTCAAGAGGAACTCCTCGAGCTCTCTTCGCTGGTCTCCCGGGGCGATTCCTTCGGTGACTCGGTTGATGCGGTTGGCTTCTCGTCCGGCGATGAAGTACTCTTGCCCTGGACCAACTCAAGCAGACGCTGTCCCAAGTCTCCGAAGCCGTCGATCTTGCTTAGCTTGGTCTGGAAATGTTCTGCATCCCGTTGCATCCTGAAAATGGTTAGAACAGATCGACTCTAAAATCAGAAGAAGGCGACGTACCTCTGTTTACCGGCTTCTGTGCGGATGGTGACCTCTTCAAACGCTCTGGTCCATTGATCGCGGTAACTTCTAAACACGGGGTCCATGATCATCATCACTGTCGTCTCCGGCAGATGCTTGCTCAGAACACGGTGCAGCGTGCCCGTTTCTTTCGTCAAGGTCTCCATGTACGGGTTGACATTATTTCCAGCCGCTGCGTCCCAGTCAATCTTCTTCATTGCGTTGACGTGCGCAGAAGCCCGGCCGGTCATGATGTCGACAAGTTTCTCGTGGATTCCAGACTGATGTTCCTGGTACAGCCGCTTGACCTTGTCGAATTCGGCCATTAGGGGGCTCGACGGGGCATGCCGTCGCACAAATTCTCTTATATAAGGTACCAAGGCGATGATAAAGCTCAGAGCTTGTGAGGAAAGAGCGAGATGTTTTGTCGTAATATTTTTCAGGCCCGCGCTCCTCGTGGCTCCAGCACCAAGAATGAGCTGCGAGGATCGAGAATTGAATAACTTCAATGACTCCAACAGACCAGGGGCTATATCCTGCATCATACTTGGAATATTGGCCATAAGAAATTGAAACTCCTCGATGCTCTTCATCATGGCCACCGCGCATTCGGGAAGGATATACTTCTGCTCGTCAATCACGGCACTGCGCACCTTGTCTTTGCCTGTGCCATTGGTAGCAGCCGAATCTGTCACCGCGTTCTCGTTCTGTTGTTCCTGCGGCGACCAGATTCTAGAGACGGCTAACCAGGCTTCAACGTCCTTGGTGCTCGCATCGAGAATTCTGCTGAGAATGGCAGTCTCTGTCTCGCCAAAGTCGCGCGCGTCCCACCGGTCGGAGTCCATCACGTCGACGAGACGGTGCCGTTGGTTCTCCCCAAATCTGCTAATGTAGTCGCGGATCTGGTTGCTGACAACGGTCTTCAGGGCTGTGCCGCTTCTCCCAGAAATAGCCTCGCATTCGTCGGCGAAAAGTCGATTGAGTGTGAAGTAGCGGAGAAACTCCTCCTTCGGCAATTGAGATGTCTGTTCCGACCGAACCTTCAATACCTTTGTAATTTGTGACTGAGCAATGTCAACAGCCTGTCCAAGAAGGCTGGACATGTCCAGAACCTGCAAGATTTCGTCCTGCGCTTGAATTGTCGCTGGCAGCCGAGAACCCATCGGGTTGGTCATACTCTGTGGATCAGGACTTCGAGGGGGTGAGCTGAGCCCAGCATTCGCAGGATTCTCAAGCCCACTGGCGATGTCGAGAAGTACTTTGACTTGAACACTAAGTCTCCGCAATGACTCGCTGATGCCGGTGTAGACTCGAGAAAGCATATTGTAGGCATCCTCCGCGTCTAGAGCGCGCAGGTTGCGTGCTAGTATCGATGATTTCTCTTGCTGGCTACGTTGTTGGGACTTGTGCGTCGAGACTGACACCACCGACTCATTGTCATCATCGCTAGAGCTAGGCATATGTTTGCGAATCAGGCCCTTCATCTCCCGGAGAACTGCTGTCTTGAACGAAGTCGCTGCTGGCGTCGTGTATTGCGCACGGGCGAGTCCAATCAGATTCGTATGGAGCCGTGATCTCATGTCTTCGTCAAACTTCATATAAGCTGGAGATGACGAAGCACCCGAGCGCTGCGCTCCGCGTTGCCGTTGGAATGAGGAGCCCCAACGTTGTAGCGTGACATCCCAAGGCACATTCTCAACATGTCGCCGCAAGTCTCCAAGTAGATCGTCCAAGAAACGGTTCTCGTATCCCATGCCTATCCGGTACCTCAGTTGCGCAAGGTCATCCGAAGCACCTTCAAGGGCCTTAAGCCTCCGCAAGTCGATCGGCCTCTTGGGTTGATCTTGAGATGCACCATCCTCGCCGCTATTGCTGGTTCGCTCCCCAGCCATCAATCGCTCCACTTCTTCAAGACTGTCTGCAGCTTCCTCGATTTGCCCGTTCTCAACTAATTCCTCGCATCGGGCAACTGACTGGACAACATCTCGCAGCTGGGATACCGCGTCCGCAAGCATTCGCACATTCTCCCTGCGGCGTCGCAAATTGACAATTTTCAGGCCACCCAACGCCATCTCACGGTCGATCTTTTGAAGATCTTTTCGTAGGATCTGTATCCGTTTGACCGAATCCGCTGCCTCTGAATGTAACTCACGCAGGGAGCCTAGCGCGGTAAAAAAAGATTTAGACGCATTCGAGATGGAAGAGATGAGGTGGACCTCGACAGTATCCATGTACCACGAGAGTTTTTCTTGTAGGATTGCATTTGTGGCAAGCGCCTTTCTCCCGGTGTTTGCTGTTTCAGCGGCCGATTCATTGCTACCTTGGCCGTCCTTTCCAGGTAACTTGGGGGGTCGCACAACTTCCGACTTTTCAGATACCACGTCGAAAGTCCGGGGGTTTTCAAGGTGAAAGTCATCCTCGAAATAGACCGGCGGGATTACAGACAGGGGAGTGATGCCCTGGCCGCGGCCTCGACCAGATGACCGCCTTCTGCCTCGTGGATCGAAAGGCGATGTTGCTCTGGAACTCGTCGACAGCACGGATGCTCGTCTCTCCCTAGGCAGGGGCATCAGAGTGCCAAGCTCGTCCGATCTCGAAGCAGTCTTGCCATCCCGAGCCAGCTGAGCATCCTGATCGGCCGTAGACTCTTTTGCCTGCTGAAACACCTCGTATAGTGACCCAACCTGCGACAGGTACGGCTGGAAGGCTTTGGAGTCAACATGTGGAATATTTGTCAATGTGACCGGAGGGATGTCTCGTGTGCTGGGCGGCTTGTACCCGGTGGACGCTACGGCGGTCTGCGGAACAAGACCTGTACGGACGATCGGGGGCTGAAGAAGGGTGGAAATTGCTGCACAACGCATTGATTAGTGACAAAACAACTGAGAGATACCTAGAGATATCGCACCATTTTGTCCTGACTCCGCGATTGAACCATGGTGTTGGGATGGATCAAGAACCCCTCCAATGCTAGCTATGGAGCTGGCAGTTGATCCTCTTCGCAAAGGGAACTTTTGATGCGGAGCACGGGGAGATTCGATCTGACTGAGCGAGAATTGAGAAAGCGAGGGCGTGGATGTACCCGAGGCCAAGCTATCGATCGATTTGCGTGGGCTCATCGAGGACATTGCGTAGAGGCCTAATGACCGACTCCGGCGGCCAGAAGTTGGAGAACGACGCTATCTGAACATGACACGGGGACAGCTGTTCGAATCGTTCCAGAAGTGACAGAGCAGCCGTTTCTATCAACGAACTTCCAGCTGCACAGTCCGCCTGTCAATAGAAAGAGACTAATTTCAGAACAAAACACAAGGAAATCAGACCGCAACGTCACCCAGATACCACCAAGCAATGATATACGGGGCTTCATTCTTTGGGATCATGACAGCGCATCCTGATCAGGTAAGGCGCCAGGCCCTGAGGCCGCGGCACCTAGGCCTATTTTGGACATCGGATGAACCTCTTTCCCGGGGCCGCCGCCGTGCTCAGGCCGAAGCCTACTTCTGCCTAAGGCCAAAATCACTTAACGCGTATTCAGACGCGACGCGTTGCATTCGTGTTTCGACACTGCAAAAGTTGTCCGCATCTTCTCCTTGATACAGAGGTACTCCCTCATCCACGCAATTCTCCCTTACCCATTCAGTCTTCATCGCTGTCTACAATATGGACAGACGTACTCCCTATACCTTGAGCGTTCTTGCTCCCAGCACAGATGGCGCAGAAGAGTCCCGTACACAAATTCAAGCAAGGTTGCGCGAGTTCGTGTTGGAGTTCCAACTTGACAACGCATTTATTTACCGGTATTTTGCCCAACGGACATTGGAATCTTGTGCAGACTAACCGAATGTATAGTGATCAACTGCGGCAGAATGTTCTCGTGAAGCAATACTACTGCGACATTGATATTGCCCATTTAATATCGTACAACGAGGAGCTCGCTCACAAGCTCACAACCGAACCTGCCGATATTATCCCCCTAGTGAGTATTGCCCGTCAGACTCGCAATGGCTGGCCCTAACCATTTTGCGCCTCTCTAGTTCGAGGCAGCTCTCCAACAATGCACACAGCGAATTGTCTATCCATCTCAGAGAGACATCGTCCTTCCATCCCACCAGCTCTTGCTTCACTCACCTGCATCACACATCTCCATTCGGGACCTGAACGCTACAAACATCTCTCACCTTGTTCGTATCCCAGGAATTGTGATTGGCGCGTCTACAATATCATCCAAGGCTACCGTTGTCCACATTCGGTGCAAGGGCTGCGACCATAGCGAAAACATCCGAGTAGAAGGCGGTTTCTCTGGTCTAACGCTTCCCAGACGGTGTGGCCGTGAAAAGCTGCCGGGTGAAGAGCCAGGCGAGCAATGCCCCCTCGATCCTTATGTGATTGCCCACGAGAAATGCCAATTTGTTGATCAGCAAGTTCTCAAGCTTCAGGAAGCGCCCGACCAGGTGCCGGTGGGCGAACTTCCCAGACACGTTCTCATCTCGGCCGATCGATACCTGGCCAACCGAGTAGTACCTGGATCTCGATGCACAGTGATGGGTATTTTCTCCATTTATTCCAAGGGTGGCAAGAAAGACGGAGCTGTGGCTATTCGCAACCCGTATCTGCGGGCGGTTGGCATCAGCACCGATCTGGACCATACAGCAAAGGGCAATGCCATGTTCACAGAAGAAGAAGAGCAAGAGTTTCTGGAGCTTAGTCGCCGGGAGGACTTGTACGAAGCTCTCGCCAGGAGCATTGCCCCCTCTATCTGGGGTAATGCGGACATCAAAAAGGCCATCGTGTGCCTCCTCATGGGCGGTTCGAAGAAGATCCTACCCGACGGGATGAAGCTTCGTGGAGACATCAACGTGTTGCTCCTTGGTGACCCCGGTACCGCCAAATCGCAATTGCTGAAGTTCACTGAAAAAGTATCCCCTATCGCTATCTACACATCCGGTAAAGGTTCGTCAGCGGCTGGTTTGACCGCATCAGTACAGAGAGACCAGCAGACACGCGAATTTTATTTGGAGGGCGGTGCTATGGTGCTTGCTGATGGAGGTGTTGTCTGTATCGACGAGTTCGACAAGATGCGGGACGAAGATCGGGTCGCCATCCACGAAGCTATGGAGCAGCAAACAATTTCGATTGCCAAAGCCGGTATCACAACCATTCTTAATTCGCGAACATCGGTGTTGGCCGCTGCCAATCCTATCTTTGGTCGGTACGATGACTTGAAGACTCCTGGAGAGAACATTGACTTTCAAACGACTATTCTGTCCCGTTTTGATATGATCTTCATCGTTCGCGATGACCATGACCGCAATCGCGACGAGAACATTGCCCGACACGTGATGGGTGTTCATATGGGTGGCAGAGGTATTGAGGAACAAGTCGAAGCGGAGATTCCCTTGGAGAAGATGAAGCGCTACATCAGCTACTGCCGAAGGTATGTCTTTACCGCACATTTTCAAGGCAGAAATCAAGCTAACAAGTCAACCTAGCCGGTGTGCCCCGCGTCTTTCCCCTGAGGCTGCGGAGAAACTTTCCTCGCACTTTGTGTCCATCCGGAAGCAAGTCCATCGGGCAGAGATGGATGCTAACACCCGTTCCTCCATCCCCATCACCGTGCGTCAGTTGGAAGCCATTGTTCGTATCACGGAGTCATTGGCCAAGTTAAGCCTCTCACCGATTGCCACCGAGGCGCACGTCGACGAAGCCATCCGCCTCTTCCTAGCTTCCACAATGGACGCAGTCACACAAGGCGAAGGTCAGGGCAGCAAAGAGTTGATGGAGGAGGTCGGCAAGATCGAGGATGAACTGAAGCGCCGTCTCCCCATTGGCTGGAGTACGAGCTTGGCCACTCTGCGACGGGAATTCGTCGACGGCAGAGGCTACACCGAGCAAGCTCTCAACAGAGCATTGGTGGTTCTCCAGAGACGCGATACAATCCAAATCCGCTCTGGTGGATCACAGGTCTATCGGCACGGTGTATAACTTGTTTCTTTGACTTGGCGCGTCTTCGCGACAATCGGATACACGTGTACGCTCTGATTCACTTAACATCAAGGGTTATGTATTAAATGAGGGGAAGGAGTACATTTTGACCTTGCGATACTTGGGCATGAAGGGTTTGAGACGGTGTACGGCGCATGAGCTTATTTCGGTATGGATTTTGCATGACTAGTTAGATCAATATATCCCGCCATGAGTGAACGAAATTGGTACTTGTAGCATCAAACACAATTGCCCTGCTAGTGTATTTCTCCATTGAGCGACTGCGTATTGCTGTTGCATCGAGAGGAAAGCGAAGTGGGGAAGCATTGCAAGGTCCCCACCGCGGCAACCCGTCGATGACGGAGTCGATGTCTCTGAACGGTTTTATCTTCTTCAAAGCTCCAAACCTTCGGGACAACGCAATCTATATTAATATAATAACTATAATGTAAGTGCACTCTTCTCATCAAACTCTACGTCTCGAATTGACCATCTCTAAGACCCACCGATCTACACAATACACTCACCCCGCACTTCCGCCCTACGGCACGAGTTACAACATACAGTCCTTCCTTGCAATCGATTGCAACTACAGCCATGGCACCTACAATCCGAGTCATCGGCTCCCTAAACGCCGACATGGTCTCCGTAACCCCTCGCTTCCCGGAACCAGGCGAGACAATCACTTCATCCTCATATTTCACCAGCGCCGGCGGAAAAGGCGCCAACCAGGCCGTCGCATGCGGGCGATTGTCGCGGCGGAAACCGTCCCCGTCCTCGACCTCCACCAAGCCAGAAAGCCAGAGCGAGAGCGAGAGCGACATCAAAGTCGAGATGGTCGGGGCCGTGGGCGCCCTGGACGGACACTTCCAGGCGCTGCTGAAACCCACGCTTGAGAAGTCCGGTGTTGACACGTCCCGCGTGCGGGTGGTGGAGGATGCGTATACGGGGGTAGCGGTGATCATCGTGGACTCGTCAGCTGGCGGGGAGAACCGGATTCTGTTCTCGCCGGGGGCGAATTACACGGGAATGCGCGCTACGGAGGACGTGCTGGGGATGGGGCTTGCGGCGCCGGTGCCGGATGTGATTGTCATGCAGGGGGAGATCCCCGCTGAGACGGTGGTGGGCATTCTGCGGGATATTAGGGCGTGGAAGGCGAATAATCGAGCGCAGGGGAAGAAGGGGATCGAKGCGGGTCCGGATGTCATGTATAACCCTGCGCCGGCGCCGCCGGGTGGGTTGCCCGACGAAGTGTACTCTGCGGTCGACCATATCATTATGAACGAGACGGAGGCTGAGCTGATGAGTCCGTCTGAGAAGCACTTGCTCAAGGTTGTTCCTGGTGTGGAGAAGGAGAGCCGAAAGGAGAAGGTGGCGCGGTACTTCCACCAGCTGGGCGTGACGTATGTGCTTATCACGCTGGGGTCCAAGGGGGTCTGGTATAGTGCGACGGATGCGGGGACGTCTGGCCCTGCGGATAGAGTCAATCGGTTTACGAAGCAGATTCCGGCCGCGAAGGTCAGCGAGGTGCTAGATACCACGGCGGCCGGAGATACTTTTGTTGGTGCATATGCCGTGGAAGTGGCGCGCTGGCGCGAGTCACGACGAGCGGATGGCAAAGCCGGACAAGACGTGGCTGCAGAGGAGAAGGAATATCGGTATCAAGAGGTCATGGACAAGGCGATGAGTTTGGCGACCCGCGCTGCAGCACGATGCGTAGAGCGACAGGGAGCGATGGACAGCATTCCTTGGGCGGATGAGATATGACGATACTTGGTATGCGGTGAAACTGCAGCTTATAACGAGACGGTCGACAGTGGCGTGTATACATACCATACCATTGCACGAGAACACAGTGAAAAATGGGGCAAATGACTATAAAGTATAAGGCCCGGTGACAGCCCACAGGTCATCAGAGCGAAGATCGGTGGCGGGCATTAAGAGAAAAGTATTCCTAAACTCGAGTAGACACGAGAAATGGAATGAGATGGGCCGTGGAATGAACGGATGAGCATTCAGACCGTTCATTCTTCAGTGCAGCAGCACGAGATGCTTGACTCTTAAGCCTACACACTACGTCCAAGCGTAGATCAATTGAATGGCGGCAATTCGCCAGCGCGTAAGACTCAACCCTTTCCAGCTCGACTACCTCTCAAGCGGTAAATCTCACGCAATAGACAGACTGTCCTAGCGTCTCCGTGATGCTTTTCAAACAAATCATGATAGTCTCGACGCAGCCGCTGGGGATGTGTTGTCCGTTTCATATTGTCTCTCGTCGTACAGGGAACCACTGGCTGAGAATAACCGAAGATTCGACTTTAATTTTAGGTCTATTAGTTTGACCGTGTCATTGACAAATCAGCATGGATTCTCAACCGAGTCAGAAGCGGCTTCTGCTGAGCGATGAATACAGTCTGCCTATATTCTGCTGATGCATGCAAGGACGCCCGGTTCTGAGATAAGCAGTCATGTACGAGAGGCAGAAGACTAAGAGTCGGTGGACGCCGAATCATGGCGATGGATGCAGGCATTGCTCAAGGAAGGGGCTGAAACGGATGATGGCAGTGCGCGAGACTAAGACGCGACGTGCTGTACGGATTGGGATCAGGCTTTCCTGATTCTTGGAACTTGAAGCTGAGGAGGTTTAATTCTTGGAAGTCGGTGGGACGCGTCGAAGGGATGGAGTCGTGATAATCAAGTACTTCCTAGGAGACTCGAGTATTGTTCAGAACTCGCAGTAGTAGTCTATCCATTTATGTATCTTGCTTGTCATTGATGGCTACATTATAACTCATGAACCCATACTAATAATCTACAGTGTATGTTGACTCGACAGTCATCTACTGGGTAATCTTGTTATCGCGAGTCTATCATGGAACAAAGACGATAGGGAATCTATACTGTAGGATGATCAAAGACTTCAAGGGCTAAATTAAATCATGAATGAAGCTTTATGGAACAGTAAGAGACACGAGTTGACGCGACTTGCTGCACTGCACGTCGACGACCTTCATCTATTGAGCTGATGGTGGGAGGAAGTGAGGGGAAGCTACTATGAAAAGAAGGATAATTGGATTGTCTGGAGTCGTGGGATCCTCGAGAGTCCAATAGAGATGCTGATTCAATAATTGATAATACAAGGTGCGCGCCTTGCATAGCTTGTAATCTAGTCGTAGGCAGCCTACACCTTAACCTTGAAGGATATCCAACACGAACATGACGCGCTCCATCACGATCACGGTCCAAGTGTGGAGTGGAGGTCCGTCAGACACGCCTCAAATACTTCGCTGCATCCCTCGTCCCTCATCCTGGCATGGAGATGATATCAATCACTGATCATCATCCTACTACTTCATTCATTCTTCGCCGTTGAAGCATCCCTTTGCTGCATCGCTGTGCCTGTCAGAACAATTCCTGCCCTCCAATTTCGCCAGGAATTCGCCCTGTCTGCTGCCCTTGCCTGCTCTTCTCTCTCCATACTTCCTCGCCGACCGTATATCTTCTGTGCATTGCCTTGTCTGCCTCGTTCTTGATCGCTAATTACTTTTTATCCTCCTAATCCTCACATCCTCACCACCACGGGCTTCTCCCATCCCTCCCGTCCTGTACATCCACAGCAGTATCAGATCGTACCATAACATACATTCGACAGACCGTGCCGTATATCTCCGTCGGAGCCACACTCAATCCTGCTCCAATCATCGTTTACTTCCTCTGTGATCGATAGGTAGATCTGTCTATCTATCATCTATCTATCTACCAGTACCATCAGCCGGGATCATCAACTTAGACCGCCAATCCCAGGCGGACCCCACTTCCGCGAAATCAAAACAAACCCAGGCAGCCACAGCTCCGGCTTCCCCGGTCGGATCTGACTGTTAAATAGATAGGACCTGGTTAGTTTTGAAAGAAAGCATTCTTGCTTTAACATCAAGATCATCAGCGGGTGCGATTCGTTTCGGCATCCGTTCCAGTATGGCGGCCCTCACTGTGACTCCTACCACAATGCGGCAGCCCTTTGCCAGCCTCGATGCGCCGCGTATGCGCTCCTTGCTTAAGACGAAAATGAACATGAAGAACCAGCAAAATGGTTCGTCTTCCCTCAGCCCTTGACTAAACATACAACATCCTTCTAACACTCTGCTTCTCACTTAGGTGCGTCCTCTGCCAAAAGAAGGCCTTTGGCCGAGGTTGATGCGGAGAATATCGATCCGGCCACCCTAAACATGTCAACAAAGCGAAAGCGCGGCTGCGACGAAGACGACCACGATCCCAGCAAATGCTCTCCCAAGCCATTGAAGACGTCTCGTATGGCTCTGACCGTCGTGAAATCGAACATTACTTCCCCCTTGCCTTCCTCAACCTTCAAGGCACCCATCTTGAAACCTAAATCCACTCCAGCTCTCAAGCCTGTCGGCCGTTCGCCTCAAGGCAAATCTTGCAAAGCATTTGCTCGTCGTTCTACTATCAACAAAAGTCGGCCAGAGCCTACAGGCAGAAAGAGCATATCCCGGCCTTTCTCCATCGCGACAGTATTGGGCAATGTGCAGCCCAAGAGCCAGCCCGCCCCTAAGACTCCAGCGTCCTGGTCTTTCGAGATCCACGTGGACTCGGAGCAGGAAGAGATGACCAACCTGATGCAGCACTCCACCTGCGTGCTGGATATCAGTGATGACGAGGGCAAGGCGGAACTCTCAAGTCGCGGCAAGGAGAACATCCCCCCTTTTGAGTTAGGAATTAATTTGTCTCGAACCCGTGAGCGAGAGACTTCCATCTCGAGAAAGACCGACATGACGGATGAGCCTCGCTCTCCGCTCGGTGAGCTCAATGCCGCTGACTACTATGGCGAAGACTGCCATGCCTTTTCGTATGCCGTAGTTTACGAGGATGAGACCGCCTCGGAAACAAAGACCAGCCTACCTCCCCTGCCACGCAACCCTACCCATCCCACTCGGACAAAGTTGTCGAGTGTATCGTCCATCTCCTCAATCCTTGCAGCTACTCAACCTGCCAAGACTACCGAGTCTTCAAAATCCGAGGCAGATATTGAAATCTGGGAGAGCCAGAGCGCTGCGGACGAATCAGAGAAGGCGGTAGATAACAACCCCGACGCTGAGCTCTCCTCACCAACGCCCTTAATCAATTAATGTTTGAAATAACCGTTTGTCCTGTTAATAATAGTCTGGATGGCACCGGCGTTTGAACTAGCGGGTTGGATACATTTTGCATGGCGTTGACAATGGTCCCTGTTTCTGGAATTTTTCAAACTTGGATACCCTCTCTCGTGATCTTGTATTTCTTTATAATCAGCAATTCAATCCGTCATGACGACCTCGCATTCCTTAAGCATCCTCGTAGTCAGTCCCCGCTTAGATTCGTTGAAGCAGCTCTACTTAGTGTCCTGGGTCTCGTCATCTCACAAATGCAGTACAGATCAAATTCGGGCGAAACACCTTGAGAAGAGGATCATCACTTTGAAGGCTCGTCCACATCCATATCATCCCCCTCATCCGACTCCTCCTGATCCAGCTCATTCGCCTCGTCCTCGTCCGCCGCTGTAGCAGCAGCCTCCACTGCTTCCGTCGCAGCCGCCACCTGAGCCTCCAGCCTCTCCGCCTCCTCCAGCTCTTCCTCCTCGCCCTCGCTCTCCTCTTCCTCTTCCTCGCCTACATCCTCGCTCCACTGCACCCGTTTCCCGCGCGCAGCAGCAGAAGCAACCCCTCCCGCCGAAGGAGCGGCACTTGCGCGCGCGCCCGCACTCGCACCCGCCGCATCAAGCTGCCCCTTCCAGGACGCCTTGATCGACGCCCGGATATCAGTCGCAAGCTGCATTTCCCGCGAAGAGGTCCCCTCGGGATCCAGCGTGAAGTCGGCGAGGGAGCTGTCCGGCGGGACGTGATCCGGGAAGCGGAGGACGCGGGCGAACTCGCGCTCGTCGGCGGCGCGGCCCTCAAGCATGCTCTGCACTTTGGCGCGCATGATCGTCCTGGCCTTGCCGATGGTGCCGCTGCCGAACCAGCCGTCGACGGCGATTTCGCAGGTGTCTCTGAGGAAGCCTGGGGGTGGCGGGTCGGGCTCGTTGGGGAAGAGGATGGAGCGCAGGCGCGGGTCGGTGATGTCGCAGAACATCCACATGCGGCCGTCAGGTGGGAGGGGCGGAGTGCCGGTGAAGAGATGTGTGTCGGTTGGTAAGGAGGTGAAGGCGTCGGGGCCTGTGGGGACCTCGTTGGGCCGCGGGATGGTGTGTCGTCTTCCGCTGCCGGCGTCGCGGGCGAGCTCCGAGGTGCCGGTGAGGATGCGAAACATGACGGTTTGGTAGATGCGGTAGGCCGGTGAAGTGCGGGGGTCGTGGCCGAATTTGATGATGGCGTCGCGCCAGGGTCCCGAGCGGAAGATGTAGCCGACGTAGGGGACGGCGTGGCGGAGGGCGTAGCGCTGTTCGGGGGTTTTGAGGTGGTTGCGGAGGCCGCGGCGGGTCCAGGCCGGGCGGTCTTTGAAGAGGTCTTCGACGAGGGCGATAGTTTCTCGTAGGGTCGGCTCGAGGGTGTGGATGGGGGCGAGGTTCTCGCGGGGCTTCGTGGGAACGGGTGCGTCGAAGGGAAGTAGATAGGTGTGCACTTTGGCGGCTTGGGAAGTGTTGACGGTGGTGAGGTTGCCGGAGGTGTCGACTGATTGCCGGACGGTTGGGTTCTGACGGTAACTTGGCTGGGGTTAGTGGTGATTACCCGATTTATTGCAAGGAGGCATACATGTAGGTAAATGGGACGTCCCCATGGCTGAGGGAAGGCGGCGGTATGATATCGACATTGGATGTGGCACCCTTGCTCATGTCAATATCAAACTGTTTCATCTTATCATCTGGCTCAATCTTAGTCATGACACTCCTTATCCAGGGATGTAATACTTACAGTCAAAAGAGAGAATCTGCTCCCGGAATCGATTGGTGAATGAGCTCCCGGTGGTCGAGTAGACAAAGTCCGGCATGCCTGGAGAATACATCAATAATCTATAGCTGACATGAAGGAGGCAATACAAACCTCGAAACACATGCGTCCGGTTAACCATCCCAACAGGTTCAACCTTATACTTGCCAACGTTGTCACTCAGACTTCGGAGTAGCTGCTTCGCACTCCGGCGCTGAGGCTGTTGATGGACAGTCGTGACAGGAACACCGGAGAATGGCTCATCCGAGCCCTTCTTGCGCTTCCGGCCAGTCCTCTTGGGAACTGTCACTTTGAGCAGGATATTGTTAGAAGCAGAGCTCGTTGACTGGAGTGGTCGAGCCATGGCATCCTCTGGCCGAAGAAACAGTTTGGCTCGGGTATCAGCCTTTGGGGGGTTCAGAATCTGATTTTGTTAGCAGCTTTCTTAATGCACTTTTGGAGATGCGCCTTTACCTTTGAGATGCCTGCATTGCCTTGTAGGGTTTCGATTGCCTTGTCGACGTCCTTGATGATCGCCGGGTGCTCCACACTAACGATATGACGAGCAGGGATTGAATAGTAGGGTGCTGTCCTTGTCCCTTGTTGGTCCATCATATTGTCGGGACTGGTTGGGCTGTTTTGGTCCTCCATCATGCATTTGCGTAGTCATCAAATGTTAGCGTTGACATAAATCATGAAACCGTGATTAAGGAGAGACGAGATATGTATATTTCCACCGAGGTACGAATAGGACCTGGCGATGTGTTGGACTCGACAATCTGCCGACTCCACACGGTAGAACCGGTCTTTCAATCTGTGAGACCAGACATATGGAAAGCCTACTTTAACAATTGATCCACGGCGTTTATGGTGACGCTGAATCCAATTTTGAGGTATCGTCCTAGGATCTTGTCTCTACTGGTTATTAGAGAATGCCGAGTCACATGACTTATGTCCAAGCCAGGCCTTACTGAGAGGAGATTCCGTCCCTCGAGTGTGATTTAATCGTCCAAATGATCACTGATTTAGAGTGCGATCTATTTAGTGTGAGCACCCAGAGATCTAGACAGTATGTAGATAGATAGACAACTTCCTAAGTAGCTGCAGCGCCTGTGCTTGTGTGTCGTGTGAACCTCTGCAGATTTACCAGCCCGAGCGCTCCTCAGCCACAGTGACAGGACAGTTTGTTTCATCCCCGTCGTAAGGGCCTCAACAACAATCACCAGCATACTATCTACTCAGTGTGCAGTAATCTTCTGCAATTCCCGTCCCTGAAATTTTATATTACAGTTTCTTCTTGATTTTAATAACGTTCTATTATCTCGCTCCTTGTTGCAAACCGCATCGCCCATCTTAATTTCTGGGGGCGCTTGCACCCACCCCGCTCTTCCCAGCCAGMCGCTAAGCGACAAGGAGACAGACGATCGGCCCAAGCAGACCAAACCGACCTGATAGCTGCTCCTGACTATCTATCTATCGAAAACCACTGGGTTCGCATCCGAAAGAAAACTGAGAGATCTATCTAATCGGACTTGACTCTCCTCCACTCGGCCTCGATATCCGCATTGTCAGCTTCTGGAATACTCTACTGAGGTAAGTTGTGCAGCAATGGTTTCTTGTGACTGGATTCAACGTTTCTGTTTGCCCCTGGTGCTACAATTGTCCGCTTGTTCCTTGACCTACCGCTTCCCCCCATTTTGATCCTCAACTCTGGGGTTATTCGTTCAACCCACCACTTCTTAGTTTTGGTTTTCAAGTCCGAAGGCGTCGATCTTCCGGCTTGAATGGTTTGAAATCCTGCAATATTTCGACTGATATTTACCGTCGCTTTCTACCTGTTGTGGTTGGAACATGCTCATGTGGTCATTCCAGGCCGAACATAAACAAATCACGCCGTGGCTCCTCTTTAACTGCGTCCGCGCTGCCCGACTTAACGCCTCCTGCTAGTGTGCGGCAGCTTGCTGCACTGGCATCGAGAACCTCGACCGAGTACATGTGGCTGGTTACATAGTTTTGACAATGAAGGGTTTCAGACAGAGAGTGGTGAGTCTGCTCAACGATCGCCGCCCCCCTCCCCGCTTGATGCCTGGCGACCACTACAGCATTGCGATACCCCAAGTTCCTGGCTAAAATCATTATTCAGCATGAGCAGTTGTCGAGGGCAAAAGAAGCGAACAAGTCCTCGAAGAAGAAAGACTCCCAGAATCAGGCCGCCCTTGCCGCCCACCAGGCCCAGCAATCCGCGTCCCCGAACCACGGCACGCCGACTTCATCTACGACCTCCGTAAATGATATAAGGGGAAAGTCACCGGATAATGCCTCGCAAGCGGGGGGATACCCCGCTGGCCAGCATTACATTCCACATGGTTCAGGTGTCGCTGGACAGCCTGTGAACAATGGACCAGGGACTCCGACCAAGCAAGGGCAGCCGATTGCGCCTAGCGTTATCATCAGCCCAAGCGCACCACCGGTGAGTTTCCTAGCGACGTTCCAAAGTCCGTCGGAGACGTTTTGGTCGCGCTGTGACTGTATCGATGGAACAACCGAGGAGTGCTGACTTTCCCATCTTGATAGCATGTCCCTCCCCCTGGTGCCGCAGAGACGATGCCTGGCGACTTGGCTCCTCCGAGAAAATCTCATGTCTTTGATCGCCTCCAGACTACACCCAAGGATATGTCGGAAGGGATTCGGACTCCAAAGCGCCAGCATTCGTCAAGATTCGATATCTCCGATCAGCGCCAACGGGAGTTGGAGAAGCTCCCCGGATTCCACGAAGTGCCACCGAATCGGCGCCAAGAGCTTTTTATGCAGAAGATTGACCAGTGCAATATCATTTTCGACTTCAATGATCCGACAGCCGACATGAAGTCCAAGGAGATCAAGAGACTGGCGCTCCACGAGCTCCTGGACTACGTAGCGAACAACCGTTCAGTGATCACCGAACCCATGTACCCTCGAGTGGTCGAGATGTTCGCCAAAAACCTCTTTCGACCCATCCCTCCCCCAGTTACACCCCAAGGCGAGGCCTTTGATCCCGAAGAGGACGAGCCGGTCTTGGAAGTGGCCTGGCCACATATCCAGGTTGTATATGAGTTCTTCTTGAGATTCATCGAGAGTCAAGATTTCAACACCAACATCGCCAAGGCATATATCGATCATCATTTTGTCCTCCAGGTACAATTGAATTCTTGAAGCCCTTTCTTCTCCCCCTGGGAACCGCGTACAGCGATACTAATCCTCGTCAGTTATTGGAATTATTCGATTCGGAAGACCCTCGGGAACGGGACTTTCTCAAGACCACTTTGCATCGGATCTACGGAAAGTTCCTGAATCTGCGGTCTTATATCCGTCGATCCATCAACAACGTCTTCTTCCAATTCACATACGAGACAGAGCGATTCAACGGAATCGCCGAGTTGTTAGAAATTCTGGGGTCTATCATTAACGGATTTGCCTTGCCTCTGAAGGAGGAGCATAAGCTCTTTCTGACCCGCGTGCTACTCCCCTTACACAAGGTCAAGAGTCTCAGCATGTATCACCCACAACTCGCTTATTGCATTGTCCAATTCCTTGAAAAGGATTCTACCTTGACTGAAGAGGTGAGCCTTTTTCTCGTTGCAGTATCCCTTACACAGCTTTTCTGATAACGTGGATTTTAGGTCGTTCTGGGATTGCTACGCTACTGGCCTAAGACGAACAGCACCAAAGAAGTCATGTATCTTAACGAAGTGGAAGATATCTTCGAAGTCATGGATCCAGCGGAATTTGCCAAGGTTCAAGTACCGCTTTTTCAACAACTGGCCAAGTCTGTTGCCAGTCCTCATTTCCAGGTACGTGCAGAGAAAATACCTGTCCAGGACTATATCCTATGATTATGTGACTAAATCATTACTTTTCTAGGTCGCCGAACGCGCACTCTACTTCTGGAACAATGAGTATTTTTGCAACTTGGTCAGTGACAATGTGGAGACGATCCTTCCCATTATGTTCGCGCCGCTTTACGAGAACTCCAAGGGCCATTGGAATAGGTAAGTGGACATCGGAGTTCTTGGGTGTAATTCTTATGCCCAATCCGCTAACATATTTACCCTCCCATAGAACAATCCACAGCATGGTGTACAACGCCATGAAGATGTTCATGGAAATCAACCCTCAACTTTTTGACGAATGTTCCCATGAATACAATGAGCGGCAGAACAGCGCCGAGCAGCGTGAGAAAGCTCGACAAGAGCGATGGGAGAAGGTCTTGGAGCGAGCCAAGCAAAGGAAGAACGGACTCTTACCGCCTCCAGCTCCACCTGCAGAAGTGCCAGCGCAAGTTGATGAGGTTGACGCCCTTGCTCAGGATAACCAGAAGCGTCTCAACTCCCTGAAACTGGAGGATTCTGCGTCAAACAAGGAGCGGAAAGAGGGTGCACCAACTACGGTAAGTAGCATCCTGCCCTAACTGATTTTGTGTCCGCGTTTGCCTCATGTGATTGTCACTCCTAATCGAGGGCATCTACTCTGATTTTTGTGTCGCATTCTGTATATGTTGCTAAGATTTTGTGCATTTCGGCGTCTAGCAAGCGTGATTCTAACGTTGAAACGTCCGTTTGCTCCAGAGACGGCGCCGAGGTTCTCTCGACGGTTCTTATACGCGAAGACGACGAAGTGGCAGCGGCAGCGAGATTCGACCGCGTGTAGATCGACGACGGTCGGCTGGTTCGAATGCCGTATCGTTTTTGTCGCGGAGCAACTCTCTCAAGTGATGGTCGGTTTGGTAACATGACTACTCCGTTAGATTTTCTTTTTTGTGCAATGACGGCATAGCGACTATGAGCTGCGATGAAAGTGTATTTGACTTTGTTTGGCTTGACATATGATACAAGCCGTTCACCCGTGCGAGCCTTTTGCCTTGGTCGCTTTCCTCTTTTCCACCCCCTCTTCTTTCTTTTGTACATGACTTTCAATATCCTTCACAGTGCGCGCGAGGCTTATAGAGCCCCCGCGATTGACCAAGCGGACATTTGATTTGGACTATTAGAACTCTGTTCGGGTCTGGAAAACGGGTGCGAATGGCGTTTCGCTCGATCGACCTTGTTGTCGGTTCATCTTTTTGAATTTCCAAAATAAAGACTTCCAGTCGTATGCTTCCACAATTGTTGATGCACGTGCCTTCAACCTGTAAAGTCAGGGTCAGGCACACTGACACATTCTCGTTGGTCTTGATAGGCTAAGTAACGCGACTAACGCAGTAGACGCGCGCCAATCGGAACGGGGAAACAGTTATCCGAAATTTCCTGATTTGGCCTAGTGTTTCATTCGGGGTCTCTGCGATACCCGCGTTCTGCTCTACAGGCTTTCTGCTCTGGGAGTTCTCAAGGCATGAGGTCTTATATCCTTCTTTCCCTTCCACGCTCCCCTCCGCTACTTGTTGATACCCTCTTTTGGAGCGAATACTTTCCCTTTTGATTATCACCCCAAACATTAAGCGGGGGAATTTAATGACTTAACGACCGTGTTTCTTTTGCTCACCTAGCTAGAACGTTTTCGTCGAGTGAGTCGAGAGACGATTCCTCCCTCGATGTCCCGCATGTGAGAAGAACACGCGAAACCGGTTGTGCTGGCTCTTCAATAATTAGCCGGCCTCGCGGCCTGGCAGCGATTCAATTCCTTTCGACATATTAATACCTTCTCCTCCGGGGATCAACCGCAGCCATGGAGCGAAGCATTGATATCTACGCCAGCAAGCTGGGCGACGATAAGCTTGGTACGTTCCTACCTCAATGCATATCTGTCCAGGCAGATTGCGAGACCGTTTCACCCGAGGCGCAAGTCCTGTCAGTGATATGCGCCATTCGACCTGTGTTAACCAGTTTGCGACATAGATATTAAAATCAGAGCCAACGTCGCGGTCGAGCTACGAGACAACATTGAGCCCTTGTGCTCTGGTGCAAGCTATCCAATTTTCCTTTCCAAGCTATGGCCAGTTTTCAAGAATATTCTGAAGGGCGAGCCGGTGTTCACAAACTTGTCCTTCGAACAGGTAAGTCGCCTTTGCTCCAGCGCTCTTTCCCCTCTCAATTTGTGAGATTGGCGAAACTGGAGCTCATGTCGGTGTCCCGATCCTAGAAATTACGGAATTGCGTCCTCGAAACCTTACATCGACTGCCAATGGCTTCTCCCGATGTCGAGCCCTACGCTGCGGATATGGTTGACCTGCTTATGGATCTTGTGCGCATTGAGAACGAGGAGAATGCGGTTCTCTGCATGAAGACGATCATGGATTTGGAGCGGAACCAAGCAACTGCGACAGCTGCCCGGGTACAGCCTTTCCTGGAGCTCATCCAAGAGATGTTCCAGACGATGGAACAGGTCGTCCGTGATACATTTGATGCACCGAGCCAGGCTACACCGTCGGGAATGCCGTCAACACCGAGTGCTTCAGTACAGAACTTCCAGTCCCCTCGGCCCAGTTCGCCTGCCACATCAGTGTCAGATCTCGGACCAGATCAGCAATCCAGCAATGTCCTGCTCAAGGGTATGCAGTCATTCAAGGTCTTGGCGGAGTGCCCAATCATCGTTGTGTCCATCTTCCAGACCCATCGGAATTCAGTCGCGGCCAATGTGAAGCTGTTCGTGCCTTTAATAAAGAGCATTCTTCTCCTTCAAGCCAAACCGCAGGAGCGAGCGCATGCGGAGGCAGCAGCACAAGGGACAATCTTTACAGGCGTATGCAGGGAAATCAAAAATCGTGCTGCCTTTGGCGAATTCATCACAGCACAAGTGAAGACAATGAGCTTTCTCGCGTACCTGCTCCGTATGTATGCGCACCAGCTTCAAGATTTTCTCCCTACACTTCCTTCCGTTGTGGTTCGACTCCTCCAGGATTGCCCGAGGGAGAAATCCAGCGCCAGGAAAGAGCTTCTTGTGGCCATCCGGCATATTATCAATTTTAACTACCGGAAGATCTTCCTGGAGAAGATTGACGAACTTCTTGATGAGAGAACCCTCATCGGCGATGGATTAACTGTGTACGAGACGATGCGGCCACTCGCCTACAGCATGCTTGCAGATCTTATTCATCATGTGCGAGATCACCTCACTCGCGATCAAATTCGGCGAACAGTCGAAGTGTACACAAAGAATCTTCACGACGATTTCCCGGGAACAAGCTTTCAAACCATGAGTGCTAAGTTGCTTTTGAACATGGCCGAAAGGATTGCAAAGCTAGACGATAAACGCGAGGCCCGTTATTTCCTGATCATGATCTTAGATGCTATTGGTGATAAATTTGCTTGGATTAATCATCAATTTGATAATGCCGTCAAGGTGTCCAAGGCGTACAAGGCAGGCAAGAAAGATATTGAGCCTTCTTCCGAAAGATATCTCGCGGACAAGGAAAACCCTCCAGATTGGGATGAGATCGATATTTTCTCGGCATCGCCCATCAAGACCTCGAACCCTCGCGATCGCGGAGGAGACCCTGTCTCGGACAACATCTTCTTGTTCAAGAACCTCATCAACGGATTGAAGAACATCTTCCATCAGCTCAAGAACTGCAACCCAGAACATATTCAGATCGACCCCAACAACGTGCCGATTAACTGGCCTGAAGTCTCTTACGGCTATAATGCAGAGGAAGTACGGGTTATCAAGAAGCTGTTCCATGAGGGAGCGCGTGTCTTCAAATATTATGGCGTCGATCAGCCTGCGCCAGAAGTGACATATAGTTCCCCCTTCGATTTCCTTGCCAGTCAGTATACGGCGCCTATGTCGCGGGAAGAGAAAGAGCTGTTGGAGAGCTTTGGGACTGTCTTCCACTGCATTGATACGGCTACTTTCCATGAGGTGTTTCACTCCGAGATCCCTTACCTTCATGAGCTTATGTTTGAGCATGGGGCTTTACTTCACCTGCCTCAATTCTTCCTCGCCAGCGAAGCCACTTCTCCTGCATTCTCCGGGATGGTTCTCCAGTACCTCATGGATCGTATCCATGAAGTGGGAACCGCTGACATGACCAAAGCGAAAATTCTCCTCAGGATGTTCAAGCTTTCTTTCATGGCTGTGACCCTCTTCTCCGTCCAAAATGAGCAGGTACTGCACCCTCATGTAACCAAGATCGTCACGAAATGCATTGAGCTATCAGTCACCGCTGAAGAACCCATGAACTATTTCCTCCTCCTGCGGTCACTCTTTCGCAGTATTGGCGGGGGCCGATTTGAATTGTTGTACAAGGAAATCCTTCCATTGCTGGAGATGCTCCTTGAGACGTTCAACAATTTATTGCATGCTGCTCAAAAGCCGCAAGAGCGTGATCTCTATGTCGAACTGACGCTCACTGTGCCCGCGCGTTTGTCCCATCTTCTGCCTCACCTGAGCTACCTCATGCGCCCCATCGTTGTAGCATTGCGTGCAGACTCAGATCTTGTAGGGCAGGGCTTGCGAACCCTTGAGCTTTGCGTTGACAATCTCACGGCTGACTACCTGGACCCCATCATGGCTCCCATTATGGACGAATTGATGACTGCTCTATGGGATCATCTGCGACCGCATCCCTACAATCATTTCCACGCTCATACAACCATGCGAATTCTGGGCAAATTAGGTGGCCGTAACAGGAAATTTTTGAACCATCCGCCTGAGCTTACATTCGAGCAATTTTCTGATGATTCGCCAAGCTTCGATATCAAGCTCATTGGGCCCAGTGAGAAACGGCCGTTCCCCAGCGGAATTGGGGTGGACCTAGCAATCAGGAAGTTAATGGAGGTTCCCAAGACGGCCGCCGCAAAAGCCTCTGATGGCTACTATAAGCAACAGGCATTCCGCATGCTCTCATCCCAATTGAAGCTCTACATTGGTCATGAGAATCTCCCGGAAGATTTAGCTGCTCTTTTGCGTTTGCACGCCAATGACCTCTTCGAGGGCAAAACGACAGCCATGGCCGACATCCTGGACAAATCTGAGAGGTCTAGTTCAATTGCGAAGAAGTTGGCGCAGGAGGGCACTCTGAAGCAGCTCCTGAAAGCTTGCATTTTCGCCACCACCCTTCCAGACATCGAACAGAGCGCAACTGCCTTCGTGGCTGATGTCTGCAAGCATTTTGCGGTCGTCGAAGTCGGAAGGGCCCTAGCGCTAGCCAGACATAACCGGAAGCCCTTTGATGTCCACAGTGGAGAAGGTCCCGTTTATTTAGACTCGCGGATTCTCGCTGAAGCAATCGTCGAAAGCMTCTCATCTGATAACCTTCGTGTCCGCGATGGCGCTCAGGCGGCAATGCAGGTCATGAAGGACGCCGCGGGGATTATTTTTGGAGCACCTGAGCGAGTCGCGAAACTGCCATTCTTCCAGCACCTGGGCCGTGTCTTTTGCCATAGTTGTCATAGCGAGGAATGGTTCACCAAGGCCGGAGGCAGCCTGGGCATTCACCTCTTCGCAACCAAACTTGATCTTGGAGATTCTTGGCTCTTCGATAAACAGTTTGAATTCGCTCGAGCACTGATGTATGTTATCAAGGATACGCCCGCTGATCTGCCGGCTAGCACTCGAGTCAGTGCCGGTGACACCCTGGACTTGATTCTCAGACGCTGCTGCAAAAATGTGTCCAAGGATGACATGAAGAACGAGAAGAGTCGTCTTTGGTCCCTATGCGGTTTCTTCGTCTATGAGCTTTCGCATATGAACAAGCATGTCCGTGAGGCTTCGCGAAGGAGTTTTTCCACGATTGCTGAGGTGCTTGGTTGTCAAGTACACGAGCTCATTTTCCCCGTCAAAGACCGGCTTCTGCAGTCGATTTTTAACAAGCCTCTGCGGGCATTGCCTTTCCCCACTCAGATCGGCTTCATTGATGCCATAACCTTTTGCCTAAGCCTCCATAACAACATTGTCACTTTCAATGAGCCATTGAATCGATTGATGCTAGAGTCCCTTGCCCTTGCAGATGCTGACGATGAGTCTCTCGCATCCAAGCCGAATGAGTTCAAGAATGCCGAAATGATTGTCAATCTCCGTGTGGCCTGCCTGCGTCTATTGTCGATGGCTATGAGCTTTCCAGAATTCGCAAATACACCGCAGAACACCAGCCGTGCGCGCATTATCTCCGTCTTCTTCAAGTCCCTTTATTCTCGATCACACGATGTCATCGAGGCGGCCAACGCAGGTCTCAGGGATGTTCTCACGCAGACGAACAAGCTGCCCAAGGATCTACTTCAGAATGGCCTTCGCCCCATTCTCATGAACCTGCAGGATCCCAAACGCCTTAGTGTGGCAGGACTGGATGGCCTTGCTCGCCTCCTTACCCTGTTGACAAACTACTTCAAGGTCGAGATTGGTGCCCGGCTGTTGGATCATATGAAGGTTATAGCGGATGATGCGGTGTTGCAAAAGGTGTCGTTTAGCCTTGTCGAGCAGAATCAGACAATTAAGATTGTCACTGCGATCTTCAACATATTTCACCTTCTTCCTCCAGCCGCCACATCATTCATGGAGCACCTTGTGAATAAAGTGTTGGAACTGGAAGAGAAGCTTCGCCGAACATCTAACAGCCCATTCCGGAAACCGCTTGTCAAGTATCTCAATCGCTATCCCAAGGAGAGTCTGGCGTTCTTCCTAGCTCGCTTTAAAGAGGAGCGCTTCGGACGATTCTTTGGCCAGATCCTCGCGGACCCGGACAGCGAGGCATTGCGTGCTGCAGTCGTAGCAGACACCGAGGGCTTCAAGTCAGCTGTTTTTGGACAAGACACAACCGATGGCAGGAATACTGCTGCCATTAACGGTATCTATGTCGCGCATTCTGTCTGCTCGTACGAGGCCACCAAGCGCTGGCTGGTCTCGCACGCCGATCTTAAGACCATGCTGCTCAATGCTGGACGAGATCTTGAGAGAAAGCTGCGCGGTGATCGGCTTCCAGCAAACGAACGTCTGAGGGTGGAGCAGGCGGAGGACCAGTTGATGGATATATTCACCATTTACCTGTCCGAGTCGGTGCAGGACCTGGATTTCCTCTTTGACCTCATAGACGGTCTATCGGCAGAAGAACTGAAGCGTACGCTGGCATTCCCCAAGTTTATCTACCGCCACATCATAACCAACGAATCCATCGACTACCGGCGGTCAGTAATCATGCGCTGTCTCGATCTTTACGGCCAACGCACTTGCTCGCAAAAGATGAAGACGTACGCCTTCCACAATCTGGTCAATCCAATATTGGCCATGGACGTCCAAACAACATGGAATAGCCCTTCTAACAGCCCGAAGTTGATGGATAAGAGCATGACCGAATCTATTCAAAGCCGTCTCTGGAGGCCCCAGTTAGCTGATTTGAGCGAGGAGTCTACTCAAGCTGGCGTGGACCATTCGCGCATGGAATTACTCCAGCTGTCAGCTTTGTTGATCAAATACCATCATCAGACCGTCCAAGACTCTCGCAAGGACATCATCAAGTTTGCTTGGAATTATATTCGGCTTGAAGATATAATCAACAAGTATGGAGCCTATGTCCTCATCAGTTACTTCATTGCCCACTACGAGACGCCTTTCAAGATCGTGGTCCAGGTCTACGTTGCTTTGTTGCGAGCACATCAAAACGAGGGTAAAGCCCTTGTCACCCAGGCTCTTGACGTTCTGGCGCCCGTTTTGCCTTCGAGGATAATGTCTGCAACGAGCAATGCTCAAGCGCCTGACACACGGTATCCGTTGTGGGCGAAGTGGCCTCGACGCATCTTAGCGGAAGAGACTGCGAATCTGCAACAAGTCATGAGCATTTTTCAATTCCTTGTGCGGCATCCCGACCTCTTCTATGAATCTAGAGAGCATTTCGTTCCACTTATCGTTCCCTCTTTGATCAAAATAGCGGCACCTCCGAATTCGAATAATGAAAGCAAGAAGCTCGCTCTGAATCTCATTGGCCTTATTTGGCACTGGGAAGAGAGGAGGGTTACTAGCAGCCGTACCGCTATGACCAATGGCATCTTGGAGTCGCCAAATGCAAGGAAGCGCAAACTTGAAGATACACAAGACACGTCTTCACCCTCTGCAGCTCTTGCTCCTCCTAGTACTCACGAACGCACTGAGTACATCATACCTTCGGATCTGCGAGCTGCAATGACGAAGTACCTGATTACATTCATTACAACCGTGCCCGAGAGGTTCACCGTTCCAGCTGCTAGCTTCCGTGAGCTACCTTCGTCAAAACCACAGCAACAGCAGCCGGCCGTTGTGACTGGCGACATGGTTAAGAAAGCTGTATTCCTACTGAGAAACCTCCTCTCTCCTGAGTACTGGGCCGATCTTGATATTGAGTTGTATCAGAAGATTACCGAGCCGATCCTTGCCGGGGAAAAGGCGGACAAGCCAGACGAAAAGCACATCACCACCATGGTTAATGCTTTGCAAGTCGTGCGTGTGCTTCTCGCAGTTAAGCCTGATGATTGGATCACTGCTCGTCTTCCGCTTGTTCAAAGATTGTTCGAGAAGCCCTTGCGCTCAGACAATCCGGAAATTCAGGATTCACTTCATGGTGTAGAGGATACCATGGATATCTCTCCCAAACTGCCCCCCCCGATACGACGCGTGCTTGATGCTCTGCCAGAAGATCAACCGGAGGATGAAGATGCTATGGATGTTGAGACTTCTCCCTCTGAATTTGTCACCTACCTGTCAGCCATTGCGACTGAGACTCTTTCGGCCAACAACTACATTTCAAGCCTCAATATCCTCTGGACTCTTTCCAAGAACAAACCGGCTGAGATGGACGCCCATATTGTCCCAGTTATGAAGGCCTTCTCTCAGAAATTGGCGAAAGAGCATGTTGCAGCATCGACGAACAACCAGCAAGCACAGTATCCACCCGGAGCCGCCAAACCTGCAGAGAATCTGCCGGATCAACAGGAATATGAAATCGGTGTTGACCTGATTCTTAAGACAATCGAGCTGATCTCCGTGCGCATGTCTCACCTTGGTGAGCAAAGACGCCCTTTCCTGAGTGTACTTGCACAGTTGGTGGAAAGGTCACAGAATGAGGCCCTTTGCACCAAAGTACTGAATATGGTTGAGACCTGGATTTTCCATTCCACGGAGTCTTGGCCGACCTTGAAGGAGAAGACTGCCGTCTTACACAAGATGCTACTTTTTGAGACTCGATCGGACCAGAAAATGCTGAAGAAGTTCTTGGATTTGGTGATCAGGATCTATGAAGATTCTAAGATCACACGCACCGAGCTCACAGTTAGGCTGGAGCACGCATTCTTAATTGGCACTAGAGCGCAGGATGTTGAAATGCGTAATCGGTTCATGAACATCTTCGATCGGAGTTTGACTCGACTAGCTAGTTCCCGGCTAAGCTATGTCCTTACCTGCCAAAATTGGGACACTCTCGCGGACTCTTTCTGGCTCGCTCAAGCCTCCCATCTCATACTGGGATGTGTCGACATGACAGCACCGGCCAGACTCCACCCTGACGATTTCACTGTCTATCCTCTCTCTTTCCTTCTGAGCAATGCTGAAAAAGATGCAAGGAAGACTGATGTCATGGTCGATGCTCAGCTGGAGGCTTTTATCTCCGATCGTAAGCGATTCATAGCCGATATTGGCGACGTGAGAACTCGAGATTTGATGGAGCCGCTCTGCCAACTCCAGCATACGGACCCAAACGTCGCTTACAGTCTGTGGACCACGTTGTTCCCCATTTTCTGGTCTACATTGTCCAGGGAGGACCGTATCGACTTGGAGAAGGGCATGGTGACACTTATCACGCGCGAATACCATCAAAGACAGCTGGACAAGAGGCCAAATGTTGTGCAAGCTCTGCTTGAAGGCGCCGTCAGGTCCAAGCCCCGATTCAAAGTCCCTCCTCATGTGATGAAGTACCTCAGTCGCACTTATGACGCGTGGTACACGGCTGCCAGCTACCTGGAGGAAACCGCAATCAGTCCAATCATTGATACCCCGACAGTACGTGAGAGTAACCTGGATGCGTTGGTGGAAGTATATGCGGGTCTACAAGAAGATGACTTCTTCTATGGTACCTGGCGGCGTCGATGCAAGTTCGTTGAAACCAACGCTGCTCTCTCTTATGAACAGCAAGGAATGTGGGATAAGGCCCAGCAGCTTTACGAAAATGCTCAGATCAAGGCCCGGTCCGGTGCAATGCCATTTTCCCAAGGCGAATACTACCTGTGGGAAGATCACTGGTTGATCTGCGCCCAGAAATTGCAGCAGTGGGAGATTTTGAGCGACTTTGCCAAGCACGAGAATCTTAATGATCTTCTCTTGGAGGCTGCCTGGAGGAACATCGAGAACTGGCAAAGCGAAGGCAATCGGGAGCAGATTGAATCGCTCATCAAGTCTGTTTCCGATGCGCCCACGCCCAGGCGGACTTTCTTCCAAGCTTTCATGTCACTCTTGCAGTTCCATCTCAAGAAAGAGAATTTGCAAGACTTCAACGGCGTGTGTGATGAGTCGATCCAGTTATCCATTCGCAAATGGCTCCAGCTGCCGAAGAATATTACAAATGCCCATATTCCGATATTGCAGCACTTCCAACTTCTTGTTGAGCTTCATGATGCCAGCCATATCTGTGCAAGCTTGTCCCAAACCAATGAAAGAAACCTGGATACCAAGTCCGCTGAGTTGAAGCTTCTGCTTGGAACATGGCGAGACCGTCTTCCCAATCTCTGGGACGATATTAACGCCTGGCAGGATCTTGTCACCTGGCGCCAGCATATCTTCCAGCTCATAAACGCGACGTATCTGAGTCTGCTGCCCCCACAGACGAACAACGTGGCTAGCAATTCCTACGCCTATCGTGGCTACCACGAGACAGCGTGGATCATCAACAGGTTCGCCCATGTTGCTCGAAAGCACCAAATGCCCGAAGTCTGTATCAACCAGCTCAGCCGGATTTACACCCTACCGAACATTGAAATTCAAGAGGCTTTCCTGAAGTTGCGGGAGCAGGCAAAATGCCATTATCAAAACCCCAAGGAACTCAATAGTGGATTGGATGTAATCAACAACACAAATCTCAACTACTTCGGCGCACAGCAGAAGGCAGAGTTCTACACCCTCAAAGGCATGTTCCTGGCCAAGCTCAACCATGTCAATGAGGCCAACGAGGCATTTGGGGTCGCCTTGTACTACGACTTGAGACTCGCAAAGGCCTGGTCTGAGTGGGGCCAGTACAGTGATCAACGCTTCAAGGCCGATCCATCGGACTATGAACTGGCCAGCAATGCGGTTAGTTGTTACCTTGAGGCTGCAGGCCTTTACAAGAATGCGAAGTCTAGAAAACTTCTCAGCCGTATTCTCTGGCTTCTCAGCTTGGACAATGAAGAGGGACGAATTGCTGGAGCCTTCGAGAACTTCAAGGGAGACACCCCTGTTTGGTACTGGATTACCTTCATACCGCAGCTTCTTACGAGCCTATCGCACCGCGAAGCACGCCTTTGCAAGGCCGTCTTGGTGAAGATAGCGAAATTGTACCCTCAGGCGCTCTTCTTCCTCCTCCGTACGAACCGGGAGGACATGCTCAGTATCAAGAAACAGCATGACCAGAAGCAGGAGAAGTTGAATCGTGCTAGGCAGCAGCAGGCGTCGCCCCACACCAAGCCTTCTCCGGCGACGGCCGACAGTTCTCCTGCACAGGGTGGTCAACCTGCTAATCCAAATGCTCCTGCTCAGGGTCAGGTTAGCCAACCATCTCAAGGTCAAGCCCAAGGCCAGCAACAAGGTTTGCCCCAAGGCCAGAGTCCAGGTCAGGGTCAGATCAAGTCCCAACAATCACCCGCTCAAGGCCAAGCTCAGCCCCAGGGACAAGCTCAACCCTCCGGTGCAACTCCTGGACAACCCCAAGGTTCAGGGCAAGGACAAATGCAGCAACCTCAGAATCAACAACAGGCTCACTTGCAAGTGCCTGGGCAGAACGGGGTGCAGCAGCAGACACAGACTGCTGCAACAGAGCCAGAAAAGGAGCCTCTCAAGAAACCGTGGGAGTATTCGGACGAAATCATGTCCGGCCTGAAGACTGCCTTCCCGTTGCTTGCACTGTCGATGGAGACGATGGTCGACCAGATTCACAAGAACTTCAAGTGCCCCCCTGACGAGGACGCCTATCGTCTCATTGTCGCCCTGCTTAACGATGGCTTGGCCTACGTGGGTCGCATGCCCGGTTCATACGCCCAAGACTTTAAACTACCTGCCGCCACCGAGGCCAATATCACTCGCTTCGCAGAAACGATTCTCCCTGCACATATTCGCAAGTCTTTTGAAGCCGATTTCGTCGTGAAGAAGCCAACCATGTACGAATACATCCAGAAGCTGCGTCGCTGGCGTGACAAGTTCGAGGAGAAGCTGGATCGCCGCGGCCAGTACCAATTTTTAGAAACCTATTCGCCGCATCTGAGCGAGTTCCGCTTCCTGAAATTTGATGAAGTCGAGGTGCCGGGACAATATCTGCTGCACAAGGACAAGAACCAGGATTTCGTGCGCATCGACAGGTTCCTGCCAGATATCGACCTTGTCCGGGGTATTGGTGTTTGTCATCGTCGGCTCAAAATTCGTGGCCATGACGGTAGCGTGCATCCGTTCGCTGTTCAACATCCCGCAGCTCGCCACTGTAGACGAGAAGAGCGCATCCTGCAGCTCTTCCGTATCTTCAACGGGCTTCTTGGCAAACGCAAGGAAAGCCGGCGCCGTAACCTGTATTTCCATCTCCCGCTCATGGTTCCCCTCGCGCCGCACATTCGCTTGGTGCGCGATGATCCTTCATACATTTCTATGCAGGGGATATTCGAGGACTATTGCCGCCGAGTGGGAACCAGCAAGGATGAACCGGTTCTGTTCACTATGGAGAAAATGCGGTCATTGGCAGAGACGAAACAAAATGTACGTCAAACAGATTGTTTAATGGTGGAGCAAGCTAACGTATCCCAGCGGACCCCTGACCAGCAACAGGTTCTTCGGACCGAGATTCTCACGGCCATTCAGGAGAAGTGGGTGCCCAGTACGATTGTGAAGGACTACTTCCAGAAGACGTATCCCAATTTTGCAAATTTCTGGCTCTTCCGTCGTCAATTCTCCTATCAATACGCGGCTATCGCTTTCATGACCTACGTGATGCATATGGGCAACCGGTATCCCAACAAGATAATGATCTCCAGATCTACAGGTGACATTTGGGGCACGGAGCTGATACCAGCGATTAACCCCGCAAAGGCTTTCTTCTACAACCCGGAACAGGTGCCATTCCGTTTCACGCCTAATATCCAGACACTGATGGGACCGATCGCAACTGAAGGTCTCTTTGCTTGCGCTTTGATGGCGATCGCCCGCTGCCTCACCGAACCGCGTCATGAGCTCGAGCAGCAACTGAGCATCTTCGTTCGTGACGAGATGATGTTCTGGGCCACAGCGCAACATCGCGGTGTGCTTCCAGTGCAACAGCTTCGTGACCTGGTGTACAACAATAGCGATATCATTGTCAACCGGGCTGTTAGTCTTGCCAGCCCGCCAGAGGGCAATTTGCCCGCCAACCAAACCACTATCGACCTGATCTCCAAGGCTGTGAACCCTCAGCACCTGGCATCTTGTGATGCACTCTGGATGCCGTACCTCTAGTTGTACGTCGACTGGTTTCTGCTTCGTCCCATGTTCTATCGTGTACTCTTTACCTGGCGTTTGTGACTCGGTTCAGGGGGATGGCATTTGGTTCGCGGAGGAGGTCTCAGGAATTTGGGAAAAGTTGAAGGGCATACTTGGACTTGGATTTTCTACTAGTTTTTATTCTAGCGTGGCGCCCTGGGACACATTTGATTCCTTGAGGATATGCTTATGATATCACATCCCGTTTTCACACGTTTGTCTGCAGTTCTTTTTACTGGTTTTGCGCTCAACAGGGCATTGCATTGGCAGCCAGATTTTACTGTGTTTTGAAATAGGCTCAATTGAAATAGATTTATCATAATTGGTATGTAAAAGGTACTGTGCTGAGGATTCCCATGATATGCATACCCGTAAACCGAAACGCCAAATACCTTTAACCTTCAACTGATCCGCGGAGGAAATCGGTGCATATATAGAGTTATACCAGAGACGGCTTAGGCTTCTTCTTGATGCCTAAACCATTGACCAGAGGCTTTTTGGGCTTCTTAACCCTAGCGAATGAGGGCGGAGGGGGTGTTTCTGTCTGACTCGAGCTCGGCGTCGTCCCATTGATTGTATCTTCTTCCACAAGCCTCTTCACCTTCTCTCCAGTCTCCGTCGTGAATGCCCTCCGGGCAGCCTCCTCAATTTCCTTCTCCTCCCTCAGCCGCTGCTCATCCACCTCGTTCCGAACATGAGTCAACGCCACGTCACCACTGAGCGCCTCATTTCGCTCGATCCGCGCATTCCGCGTCCGGATCTCATCCAGTGCATCCGCGATCGCCATCTCACGCTTCGAATCGAGCATCTTCTCCTCCAGCTCGGCCATCTTATCCCGCTCCAACCGCTCCTGCTCCTCGTTCTCCTCGCGTTCCAGCCGGTCCAGCGTCTCCTGCTCCGTCTCCTCGATATCATTCTTGGCGTCCCGCCATGGCTCGAAGTTGCGCTTTGCGCCCTTTTCCGCCTTGTAGTCCATTGCCTTGGGGTCCGTCAGGAAGGTGATCTCGCCGCTGCAGCGCGTGCAGCGGATGTAGAAGCGGTAGATGGGGATGTTGAGATATTTCTGGTCGGTGGTTTCTTTGCGCGCGTTGAATTTGCGGCCTTTGTAGATGTATTCGCCTGTAGAAGATTAATTAGTATGGGCTATACGAGGGCAACAGGAGGAAGACGTACCGCAGTGAGTGCATTTCATGGAGAAGGGCGCCATGAGACGGACGGTGATGACCTTGGGACCGGTCTGCCTCAAATGCTTTGGCGTCCTGCCGATCGCCGACGGATCGAAGTCCGGAGGGTAGTATTTGCTATGCGATGTTAGCTGGTGTCTGGTTTCATTTTTGGGTTGTTGGTTAGACGTACCTGAGCACTTTTCGTTCAGACATGGTTGCGCTGCGGTGCTAGTTTGAATATCGCGACTGAGTTGTAGAAGATATTTGAGGGTGGGACTGCCAAAGAGTCTCAGAAGGCAAGGTGGCTGATCGGCAGATGCTGACTTGAATACAAGAGATATTGAAGTAGGATGAGAGATGTAAATGCTGGAGGCGACAAGGCGGCGATAAGGCATGCACAAGTCACATGATATAATTAATAATCAGCGAGCATAAATAATATTGTGCACGCACATGGTMTGCCTCGAGCTCCTGAGAGCACAGGCATGGAGGAAGTCCAGTCTTACCTTACCCATAAGTAAAGAACTTCTCCGTTGTTCTTCCGATTATTGCATGGCTAGAGCGGTACCATGCGCATTCTATACTAAAGTGTAGGAACTGCTAAGGATACAGACTACCCGATCAGGCAGGATGCACGGGCCATTTTTGACGCGTTTGGATCAACAGAAGATCATCGATGATGGTAATGCACAAAGATTGCTCCAGCAGCCACTGCACATTGTTTCTGCTTCCTCCCATTAGGGAATAATTGGAGCGCAAGGGGATATCTACCACGAACTGCGGATACTTGTCTGCGTCTCGAAGCAAGTTGCCCGATTCCACATCGTTGGCCACTGTCTCCACCAAATACAACTAAAGGGTCTTGCTCACCCTCAATGTGCTTCTGCCCTCGGGGTGGTCCTCAGTACTCTCGTGTCTCGATTGACTCTTCGTATACGATCTGTGCTTGCTCATGGAAAAGTTCCTGCGCTCCTGGCGCCAGGATGCGCTGAATCGAGGCCAACACGATGCTGCCATTTACATCGGCGACAAAGTTCTCGCATTGACGAGTGAGTCGACTTGATCTGATCCTTGCAAGAAGAAATAACAGACTGACGGTGCTCTCAAGACAGCGACTCCGATGCTTTCTGGCTCGCTCAAGTCCATTTCTCTAACAACAACTACACGCGCGCCTTGGCCCTCCTCTCTCGGAAAGATCTCATCTCTCGAAGTACCGCTTGCCGCTACCTCGCCGGCCATTGCTATATAAAACAGAATCAGTTTGAACAGGCTTTGTCAGTGCTCGGCGACCATAACCCAACTCATCTCATCCGCAGCAGCAACAGCCGTCGCAAGCTGCAGCACCTCACTCTGCGCAACGGTAAGACTACAGCATCGCGGATTGATCGCAATGAGGAGAGGGAAAGGGAGGATGCGAATAACATTCGGTTTGAGGCGGCGATGTGCTATCTACGGGGGCTGTGTTTTGCAAAGCAGAATGCCTTTGATCGCGCCCGTGACTGTTACAAGGACGCAGTGCGCATTGACGTGCAGTGCTTTGAGGCTTTTGACCAGCTGATGAAGAATTCGCTCATGTCGCCGGCTGAAGAGCTCGAGTTCTTGGAATCTCTTGACTTCGATGCGGTATCCTCGCCCGACCCGTCTGTCGCTCAGGAGGCGGCTCATTTCACCAAGATGCTCTACACAACCCGACTGTCAAAGTACTCGTCGCCCGCCATCCTGTCCGACGCGACCGAGACCCTGTCCACGCACTACAACCTTGCAGAGAACCCTGATATTCTTCTTTCTCGGGCTGAAGCTCTTTACACCCAGTGCCGGTTTGCCGAGGCACTTGAGCTGACATCCTCTATCTTGGCCACGGAGGCAACGACCACGCCCAATGTACCGGCTCTAAGTCACCTCGGACACCCTCCGGCGGTTTACCCTTTGCATCTGGCCTGTCTATACGAAACAGGTGCGACAAATGCGCTCTTCCTACTCGCCCACACGCTGGCCGACCATGCTCCAGAAGAGTCGTATACGTACCTCGCGATTGGCGTCTACTACCTGTCGGTGTCAAAGATTGCCGAAGCACGGCGGTTTTTCTCCAAAGCATCCTTGCTGGATCCGCACTCGGCACCCGCGTGGATTGGGTTTGCGCATACTTTTGCGGCTGAAGGAGAGCATGATCAAGCTATAGCCGCTTATAGCACGGCCGCTCGGCTGTTCCAAGGCAGCCACTTACCGCAGCTGTTCCTTGGTATGCAGCATTTAGCCCTGAACAACATGTCCTTGGCGCACGAGTACCTGTCTGCAGCCTACGCAATGTCCACGGGTGCGGCTGCCGGCACGGTGCCATCCATTCCGGCTAACCCTTCCGGGGACGCCCATGGCGGTGACCCGCTGGTTCTCAACGAACTCGGTGTGGTACTATACCACCAGAACCATCTCGAGGGTGCTGTAGAGCTATTCAATCAATCCCTGACTCTAGCGACGGCACTTCATTGTGAGCCGGGTGCGTGGGTGGCAACACGGGCGAATTTGGGTCACGCACTGCGCCGTATCGGACGACTAACCGAGGCGCTTGCTGAATTCGACGAATGCCTTCGGATCGGTGCAGGCGGGGCGGGCGTCGCCTACGGTCCGTTTTTGGGCGGCAGTGGCAGCAGCGCCTCGGGTGTTGCGTCGTCAGGTGTTGGAGGCTACGAAGATCGTGGCTTGATCGGATCACTTCATACTTCGCGTGGCCTTATTCTGTTGGAACTTGGACGGACAATGGAGGCGGTAACAGCTCTTCATGAAGCCGTTCGCGTCCTTGGGGCGAGTGGAGGCGGGGATGCGGCTGGCGGTGCGGGTATTGCTGGTACACTTCTCTCCCGTGCTTTAGAGATCTGGGCTCTGGAAGGTCATGAGGGGGAGTCTGCATCACCAGAAAATCTTGAGCGAGTGACCACCAGCCGCAGTTCGACTCGTTCGCGCGACAAGGGCAAGGGAAAGGCATCCAGACGGCGAGGCATGACGGAGGAAGAGTGGACGGATGAAGTCCCTCAAGCTGGTGTCCCACCCACGGGCCCTGCAACGGAGACATTGGAACAAAAGGTGGAGATGGAGCTAGATGACGAGGCAGATGGGCTACTGCGACACGCCATGAGTCGTGTTCGCGGCGGGCGAGGAAGACGACGACTTGATTTCAGTCCCGACACTGAGGCCACTGAGACCCCTGGGCCGGCGGGAGCTCGTAATCGAGGGAACAGAGCGGTTCGAGATCATACATGAGCATGGTTGATAGATGGTGGGATGAGTTTGGGTGCATTGCAACTGGGCGTTTTGATGGATATACCCAAGGTTTCCTTTTGGTTCCATTGGTCATTAGATTGCTTGATGGAGATTGACGTGACATTCCTTTTTCCGTTTTCTGTAGTGCTGTTTGTACATGTCAGCTTCTCTCCATTCTTGGTATCTTCTCTCTCTAGAATTACCATCCCCAATGGAGTCATGTGCGCAGCTGTCTCATCGAGACGATTTATATCGACTAGCGTCACTCCTTTCCTGAACTTCACAGCCTAGACCTGAGATACGTACATTTGCCACATTCTCTGTATCATCCCTGTTAGGATCCTATGAGTAGTTTTAAATAGGCTCCTTTTAAATGTGGACGGAACGAACCGCCGCATTATTGTTTCAGATTTCAGCCTCTCGGGCGCTTCTACTCTGCCCCTTTACCCTACAATCTATTGCTGTGAAGTAACACAACAATAATAAGATGTATCTCAGAGAAAACATAGGCTAATTCCCTGATAAGAGTTCTCAAGTGCTTGATTTCAGGTTCAAATCTTTGTCATAGAATGATACTCATCAGCCTTAATGTCACCAGCAAATTGCGATCACCGCAGGATCAACACGGTCTGACTCCACTGCAGCTTGGCAGCCGTCTATTCTATTTCTGGGTGGAGACTATCTATCATGGTATGGTATTCCAAGACCCGTTCATTTGGCCATATGGAGCTAACAGGATCAATTTTGAATTGCTGTCTGCACACAGCCACTTCTGAGTTCATAGCGAAGAGCCTTGTCTTTTTCAGCAAGATGGACCAACACCGAGACGCGAGTCCAACAACTCCGTCCGCCATGGCAGTTGATAGTGGGCACTACTCCATAACCTTGAGCGTTTACGTACGCACCTTCTTCACTTTAGGCCCCTGTGCGATGCTCTGAATGGTCGAGGAACAAATAACATTTGGGATGGATGGAGTCGACCGCTGTCCGTCCAACCACTGAGAGCCATAACCAGCAACAGTTGACCCACGAGCTTGTCCATCATTGTCGCTCATGGAAAGATTAGGTATTTGTTCCTGCGGTGGCTGTTTCATAATTGGATTTCAGACCTCTAAGGTGCCAAGCGACCAGAGTGAGTCGTCACTCGTCATAGTCTCCAACTCTCCATTGAGGCTGCGTTATGAGACCCATAGGGCCAAAATCATGGCAATGACCTCCGCTAATAATAAGCAACGTTATTAGTCTGGGGCCATGGGGCCGTTGGAAGGAAATCTCCTTTCTCTAGCCCCAAAAAGGATGCGCCCCAGACAGGAGCTCCCAGCGAGTCTGGTGCTGCCTCTTTCCTCATTTGAGGAACTCCTTCCCCTCGCTTTTAGTCCTCTTCTGCCTGCTGCGATTGTGACTTGCGACTGGCGACCAACGAACCTATGATGAAACGCGCCCTCTGAATTGAATCGTCCTCGTCCTGCTCCCATCGGCGATGGCGCTCCCCAGTTGTTCTCTCCTGCGTCCGCGGCAGGGGATCCTCCTCTGCCTGCTTTACGTCATCGGTGCTCTGAGCGTGGGCTTTATTGTAGCCATGTGGTACGGCATGAATACAGACAGAGATTATATACACCCACTCCTCACGCAATTGATCCCCGCCGGTCACTGCGCCTGCGAGAGCTCGACCACCTTCCAATGCGCCAGCTGTCTGTCGTGCTCCAAGCCCAGCCTGAGCACACACTTGACTCCATCGGCGCATTGGGTATTCGAGTATGAGCGGGATGGAAGCAACGAGGGCCTCAACCGGCAGCAGTGCGATGCTGCTTTCCCTGGTCTGTACGAAGACGTCTTTCGCGCGGTGACTTACTGGCGCTCGCACGGCGCTCTCGCTGCAGAGGATCTCGATCGGATCAGACTGGAACCCGGCATGGCAAGAGCGGCCATTCTCCGCGGGGAGCTGTATGTGGTCGCAGCCCGATCAAAGGGTGAGGACCACCGACGAAAGATCCTGGCCGTGCTCAGTGCCATTCATCGTGCGCTGGTCGCCGATTCTGCACGGAGTACCCGTCGCGACATCGAGTTCGTCTTCTCGGTGGAGGATAAGGTGGAGGATGTGACTAGCGCCGAGCATCCGGTTTGGGTTCTGGCTCGTGCGGCGAACGAGGAGGCGGTTTGGCTGATGCCTGACTTTGGCTACTGGGCCTGGGACAATCCGGATAATGCGATCGGACCGTTCGACCAAGTGGTTGCGAAAATCCAGCGGGCCGATATCCCGTGGGAAGAGAAGAAGCAGCAGCTGGTTTGGCGTGGTAAGCCAAGTTTTGCACCCAAGCTGCGACGGGCCTTGATCGAAGCCGCTCGGGACCAACCTTGGGGCGATGTCAAGCAAGTCAGCTGGCCGGATCGGACCAATGTCTTGAGTATGGAGGATCACTGCCAGTATATGTTTATCGCGCACGTGGAGGGTAAGTCTTCTTGGTTCTTTTTTACTGGGTGTGGATGATAGCTGAATTACTGCTCCAGGTCGCTCATACTCAGCTTCCCTGAAATACCGCCAGGCCTGCAAGTCCGTCATMGTGGCGCATAAGCTACAATACATACAGCATCATCATTATCTCCTTGCAGCTGATGGACCGAACCAGAACTACGTGGAAGTCGAGCGCGACTTTAGCGATTTGGCTGCTAAACTGGAGCCGCTCATGCAGGACACCAGCGTCGCGCACCGCATTGCCAACAATAGCGTCAAGACGTTTCGCGAACGATACCTGACCAAAGCTGCCGAGGCGTGTTATTGGCGGCATCTCTTGGACGGGTACGAGAGTGTGTGGAACAGCACCATCACCAAGGGATCCGACCCGTACGCGACTGAACGAGGTCTACGATACGAATCATTTGTGTTGTTGGAGAGTCAACGAATGTTTGACTTTACCGCTGCCAACTCATATCAACCATAACCTTTGGTTCTTTGGATGCTGGAGAGCTTACGGGGCTGGGAAACATAGCAGCAAGGAGTTTTGGCGTACGAAATAAACAACTGGTTGGATTGGAGTCATTTTTGTTTCTCGACGATACCAAATAGATCATTTCCCCCCATTTTTCATGCAGACCACAGAGAATGAAGATGTCTGCCGTGGTGGACACGCTAAATATGCACCTGAGGCATTACTTGGTAGACTACTAGGAGTGGCCCACGTAGCGGCAGCCCGTTCCTTCATTGACCCTCCCCTCCTGCACTCCATCGCGACTTTATCTCCAACAGAACCGTGGTTGACCATCAAGTCATCGCTGTCAGACTGTCAATCTCCATTTTGTCGGATATAATCTTATCAAAGTATCTCCATATTTTATCAAGCCATACATACCTCTCTAAAGCTGGCGGCCCAGCCACCCGACTTTCCCCTTGCTTCTCCTCGTTGTCTCTCCGATGTCACTTGTCAACAAACACCAGTCCGCTATGACAATCCATCCATTCTGAATGGCTGCTCCAAAAGCGAGGAGCCAGCGCCCGTGACGAACCATGATCCGTGCAGCAGACCAGTCTATCCAGTAGGAGTTCTGGAGAAGACGAGGTGGAGTCTCCAAGGGCCCAAAAGCGGCAGAACCCTCCCACTATCGAAGGATCAGCGCGATCCAGATCTGCATTCACAGCTGAAAAGACCAATCACMGCCAGCATTGTAATGCAGCTCTGCAGGGCGAGCTCAGCTGGAGATGGGTTACACAAACAAGCTAGCAGGTGCAAAGGAATCTGCCGTCATATCGGGGGATAGTGTAGTGAATTTAAGTCGCAGTTTTCCTTTCCTGCATGGTTCGCGTTTCCCTTTTCACTTGTCTTTGGGAGTCGTCTTTAAGTGAGAAGTATACCTGGCGACCAATATGCCGACTCCGATTCCTCGCCCGTCAGGTCTCCCGATCCTGGGAAACGTGCTTTCTATTAGCCCTGGCAATACTTGGGGTTCTTTCAATAAACTAGCGGTGAATAATAAGAATTTTTGTGTGTTTCTCGTGCAGTTACCGGTTGCGCGCCAGTTGGCAGCAATCACCACGAACACTACTAACCCTTTTCTTCAACAGACCCAATTTTCAAAGTCACCATCCTTGGCCACGACATTGTCTTCATCACCAGCGCAAAACTGCTCGAGGAGATCTGCGATGAGAGACGGTTTCAGAAATGTGTGACCGGCCCCATTGTCGAGATCCGTGAGGCAGTCCACGACAGTCTGTTTACCGCGTACCCCAATGAGCAAAGCTGGGGGATTGCCCACCGGATCATGGCCCCTTTGATGACGCCAGAGGCCGTGGTCGAAGCTTTTGCTGGGATGCGTGAGACCGCCACAGATCTGATTAAAAAATGGACTGCGGGCCCCCGGCAGCGGATCAACGTCAGCGATGATATGGACCGTCTGAACCACGCCGCCAACATGCTCTGCTTCTTCGATCAGCGGATCCACTGCCTCGAGGGGCCAGAGCCCTCGGTCCTCAAGGCCATGGAGGCTGCCACGTTCGAAGCCCTGCGTCGGCCCACCCGACCCAGGGTATTGAAATGGCTCATCTACCAGCGTCGCTTCGACAGCTACATCAAGACGATGCGCGACTACGCCGCCGAGATCGTGGCTAAGCGTCGCGCCTCTTCGACCGAGAAGAAGGACATGCTTTATGCCATTATGCACGGCAAGGACCCGCAGACTGGCAAAGCCCTCACGGACAGCCAGCACCTGGACGAGATCATCAACATCTTCATTGGAAGCGCCACGGCCGCCAACCTTGTCTCCTTTGCGTTGTATTATCTCATGAAGAACCCGCACGAAATCGCCCGCGCCCGCGAGGAGATCGATGCCGTGGTCGGCGGCCCGACCGCGCAGCTCGAACATGAGCATCTCGCCAGCCTGCCTTACTGCGAAGCCATCCTGCGTGAATCGCTGCGCCTGTCGGCTACCGCGCCAGGCTTCAACATCGAGCCCATTCCAGGACAGGAGGAGCCCGTCCTCCTCGCCGGCGGCGAGTACCAGGTCCCCAACAAGCAACCGCTCATTGCGCTGCTGGCGGCCGTCAACCGCGACCCGGAGGTCTTCGAGGAGCCGAATGCGTTCAAACCCGAGCGCATGGTCGGCGAGAAGTACGACCAGCTTCCGTCCGGTGTGAAGAAGGGTTTTGGCAATGGCAAGCGTGAGTGCTTTGGCAAGCGCTACGCCTGGGAATGGTCATTTATGATCCTGGTCACGATCTTGAAGGACGTGGACTTTCAGCTGGCGGATAAGAATTACAAGACGGCAGTTGGAGGAGTCAATTACAACGGGGCTTTCAGCACCAAGCCGTTGGGGTTGTTTGCGTTGACGGGACCTCGACAGAGCGTGTGATCGCAAAAGTAAAACTTGATGCGTTACGATACCATGGTTTCAGCTAGCCGTATGCAGATGCTTGTATATCATTCTTATCTTATACCTAATCTATGCTTTCACCTGAATCCTTGTGTCTATTGGATCCTTTGCTCCGTCTCGCTCTCTTTGACCTCACTCAGAATCACCCGGCATCCCAAAGGCGCTAGAATTCCGCCCTGTCATGCATCAGTACTCTGCCTCTTGTCTTATGCGGGTTCAAGAGACTTACCGGCGTCATCTTCAACCGATACCCCGGGTCCACCCTCCATTCGATCCGTCTCAGCAACTCAAACAGCAGAATCTTCATCTGCAGCAACACAAACCCTTGCCCAAGGCACTTCCGCGAATGCGCATTGAAGGGTATATACGTGCCGCGGACCGTCTCCCGCCGAAACCGCGCATGCATCTCACCCACCGTGCGGCCCCATCGCTCCGGCTTGAATTCGTTTGCGTCGGGGCCCCAGATCGCCGGGTTGACGTGCACCCCGTACGCATTCCAGCCGACAAAGGTACCTGCGGGAATCGGGATCTCGTTGCCGAGCATGGCGGGGCGCAGCGTGACGCGGTTGATGAGCTGTGAGACGGGAGGGTAGAGGCGGAGGAGCTCGTAGACGACGGCTGTGAGACAGGGGAGGGCGTTGACGACTTCGGAGGTTGGGGTTGTGGTGTTTGTTGAGAGGATTTCCGCGCGGAGGCGGGTTTGGACTTCCTTATTCTTCCCAATCTCCCAAAACATCGAGTTAATCAGCTGCTGGGCGTTCTCGTGCGCCGTCAGAAACACAATCTTGAGATTATCCTTGAACTGCTTCTCGGTCAGTCTGCCATCGCGGTAGGCGTCGACAAGCATATGCACGACCATCTCCTCGGCAGGCTTGATACCCTTCGCGCGGTCGTGATCGATGTGCCCCAGCACCGTCGCCATGAGTGTATCCCCGAACTCGTGCATGATCTCGTACGCGCGCTGCCGCGACTTGATAAGCCACGCGAACTTGTCCAAATCGGGAAAATTAAAGAACAGCGGCCGGAACAGCATCAGCTTGATCACGGACTGGATGGCCTCAAGGCGCACCGCGCCGTGCGGCTTCTCCAGGCTCCGCAGGTCCAGATCCAAAAAGCTCATCCCCATGACATCCACCGCCCACTGCTGGACATACGTATTGACAAGAATGCCCGCACCACGACCGGCGGCGGCCTGCTCCGCGAGGATCTCATCCACGAAGCGCCGCGACTTGAGCAGCAGCGGCGCGGTGTCGAAGTTCTTCTTCTGCAGCCCGGGCTTCATGATCCCCGTGTACAGCTTCCAGGTGTCGCCGTGCGAATTGATGATGTTGTCGCCGACTAGCGTCGCGATCACCGACCAGGGGATCTTCTTCTGGCTGCCTGCTTTGGCGTAGAGGTCCTCGTTGCGGAACATATCTGTTAGCAGGTCTGGGCGGGTGACGAGGATGCTCCACCGGCCAGCGAACCAGATTAGCACGGCGCCGTGGGATTCGAGGGGTTTGCGCAGCCAGCGCTCGTAGATCTCGTCTTGGCCCATTGAGCTCCAGAGACCGAGGATGGAGACGTAGAAGGGGATTCTGGGGAGTGAGGGCAGGTCCCAGGGGACGTGGAGGTACCATGCTAGGTAGAGGATGAAGGTGAGGGGTATTGCCGCGAGATAGTAGAGAATCATCTTAGATTTGGATGTCTTTGACTCCTGGGTAGCGTGAATTGAGTGATGGATGAGTGATGGCGGCCTGGCTTTCTCTTGTATGCACGATTTGGCAAAAGGCATTCCCGCGTACAAGTCATGACCTAAGACTCGCCTGGCTGCTCGTACTCAGTTGATGAGTGATGAGTGTAGTAGCGTATGCATCCCAAGTCAGCAAATCCGAGCTGATGTCATCGCAACGACTACCGAAATCATATATGACCTCGAAGCTGACGAAGTGATGAACTGACGAACAGCAAGCCCTAAGCAAGAAATATCGCTCCACTACCAATTCTAAGTCTAGCACAATGGCAACGGAAGCTCTACACATGCACAAAGACCGTCTCTCAGCAGAGGATCTCGATCTCAAAGATCCCCACGGTACGTCCAGTCTATCTCTAACAAACAAGATACTAAACGAAACAGTCTCCTCCAGCCTGGCCCTCTTCGCCATCCACAACGTCATCCGCCGCAATCTCAAGGCCTGCGCAGAACATGCCACCACAGTGCAACCAGCAAACATCGACGCCTTCACCACCTACGCAAAGTACACCCTCCACGTCCTCCTCGACCAACTCACCTCCGTCGACGAGATCTGGTTCCCCGTGTTCGCAGAACACGACCCCCGCTTCCTAGCACAAAAGGACGCACACGATGCCCTGTATCAGAAAATCACCGCGCTGGAGGCTCATCTAGCTGCTGCCACCGCCGAGCAGAATGAGCTCCTACTTACGGAAATAGCAGCTGGTTTTGCTGAGCTGCACGAGCTGACTGACAAGCAGTATGATTTCGAAGAGGAGCTTGTTAACCAGTTAGGACGGCAGGTGCCTATTGAGACTATTCGTGGTCTAGAGAAGAAGCAGGAGGAAAGACGGAGAGCTGATGTCAAGGTGTATGGGCATTTGTGGACGGCTGTGTATCTTCTTCGGGGGTTGGAGCCCAAGGAACGGGCGATTTTCCCGCCCGGAATACCGAAGTTGATTGTGGGTGGGATGTTGACGGCTGGGGCTATGCAGTTTCGGAGGTGAGTTTGTGTGTGTGATTGTTTGGGGGGTGTAGCTGACTGGTTTTGGTAGGGAGCTGCAATTTACGCCGAGATTTTGATGGGTTGAGCTGGTTAGCTGAATTGAGGGTTTGATTCTACAGGGGTGATTGTTACTGTTACTTGATGGGGTGTGCTATCAGATTCGTAGATATGTCATTCGAAAATTATTCATGTTTACTGTGTCAGCGGAGTATGAGTACGAGCATGCTGACTGTAGCTAGTCCAGTGTGTCAGCGCGGCGTGTACGTATACTAATCAGCCAAGTCAGCCTTAGGTCTTGTAGGAGTAACTGCAACAGAGCTGACATTGAAGATATTATCAGAATAAAGTAGGAATTGAGATGACTACTCTGACTATACTTGCAGATAATCTGCGAATAGCGCAGTATGCCTCCATAGCATATAAAAAAGTTAGCTTAGGTTCTTACGTCTTCAATAGAAGTCCGGTAGCAGAGACATCATCATCATCATCAAGAATTGTAACAGATCGATAGCCCTGTCGTACGCCATGTCCACACAGCAAGAGCCCAAGTCTAACCGTACGAACGACCTGTACGAGCTAGCCGTCAACATCTCCAGCACGGTAGAAACGTTCATCGGAAGGCTGGACACAATCGGCGCCGAACGACCCAACCTAGACAACCCATTTCCGGAGATCATCCAAGATGAGGGCGCGCAGCTGGCCCGGTTAAAGATTCTTCGCCTCTGCGAACGGCTCATGGCACTGGTCCAGGGCCCGGTTCAATGGCTCATGTTCCAGAATATGGCCTTCCTCGATCCAGCGTGCGTCGGTGCGGTTCTGGACATGGGGATCCACGAGATCATTGTCCCTGGTCCTGAACCCACGTCTCTCGACCAGATTGTAGAGGCAACGGGTGCTTCGAAAGATATTCTGAGTATGCAGCGCGAGCTATTTAGTATGTGAGGTCGAAGCTGACAACCCTCAGAGCGAATCATGCGTGTTTGCACGCAGAGGTTGATTTTCGATGAGATTGCACCGGAGCAGTTCGTTCATAATGGGGTGTCCTTGCAGTTCCTTGCGCCTCCTGTGCAAGCGCTCATCAGTCATGCGTGAGTAGGCGTCGTCCGTAAATTAGACGATTGAACTGACACCGCTAGCTGTGACGATGGACTGCGCATCGCAGCCCATTTCGCCGAGTCCCTCAAGAAGACTGATTGGAAGGGAAGTGACGATCCAGAAAACTCGGCCTTTAGCCTTGCCTTCAAAAGTGAGTATACCCGTATATCCCAAAGTCATGGCACTGTGCTAATCCCTCGTAGCAAACAAGGGCCTTTTCGACTACTTCTACACCGAGGATCTCGCTCGCGGCCAACGCTTCGCCCTCGGTATGGCAGGCAGCGAGATCATGAAAACTCTCACGGAGGATATGTTCCCCTTCGAGTCTCTCCCGCAGGGCGCAAAGGTGGTGGACGTTGGAGGCGGCCGGGGCCATGTCAGTGTACGCATCGCAGAGAAGGTCCCTGGCTTGGATTTCGTCGTGCAGGACGACGCGTCCATGCTAGAGGCTGGTCAGGCGGAAGGTGTCCCCAAAGCAGTCAAAGATCGGATCGAGTTCATGCCGCATGATTTCTTCAATGAGCAGCCGGTCAAGGGGGCGGATGTGTATCTCTTGCGGTTCATCCTGCATGATCATCCGGACAGGTTAGTTGATGCTGTCAATGAAAGAAGGGTGAAGCTAACGGTCCTAGTCGCTGTGCGAAGATCTTGTCGAACATCGTGGATGCAATGGAGCCGGGAAAGTCGCGGATCCTCATTGACGATGCGATTGTTCCCAGCTTCTTGGGTCCGGAGAGTTCCCGGTTCTTTAACATTCTTGATCTCTACATGCTCGTCGCTATGAATGGGAAGGAGAGGACTTTGGAGCAGTGGAACCATTTGTTCCAGATGGTCAGTCCCAAGTTGGTGTTGGAGAGGATTTGGAAAACGCCAGACGGTGGGCCTGAATCGGGAACTATCCTAGAACTGCGGCTGCAAGAGTGATTCTTTGATATTTGTTTATTTGAGGCCAAGATAGATTTCCTATACTTAGTGTCACAATGGATTGTCACGGAATCTTGCTTATTTTTCCTGCTGACTTTCAAACTGCAATATTGTTGAGATCTTTAGATATAGTACGAGTTGAGATTGTTGCATTCATGCTTCGTCAAGTATATACAAATTCCACTCGTGTAGCTAAATCAACCCTGACAGGAGACCTTCTAAGAGATCACCTGCCTTACGGAAGCCATTGGATTACAGCCCATTCAGAAGGCTTGACGACAATGAAAACCCATACCAAACGGTTGCAACAAGGGAAATTGCATTCAGATGGATTGACATGGCATGATTGCGGGAAAATGCTTTGTTTGCCTGTTGAAGCTTCGCGGGATCCGTCGCAGTAGGATTATCTTGATTCATGGCACTTTCTATTGCAGAGTCAGCTACCACTCAGTGAGACTACAGACAATAACTCGAAGCCTACCGTGAAGCGCCCTCCTAATGAAAGCAGTCTTTGTGGCCCGTGGACCAAAAACGAGCCAATTCAGGGCCCCGGTAACCCCTACCACGATTAAGGGAACAGAGTCCCATATATGTCGCGAGAAAGAGAGTATGCTATAAGGCGGACGAGTAACCGCAGTCAATACAACCAACCCTACTTGACAGCGAAAGTAGGCTGGGAAAATGCGTTTCTGGAGAGCGAGAAACTCTTTCATAGGAAGGGCTTGGTAGCAGACTTTAGTGTTGACAAAGCTCTGACAAGGACGAGGTGTCAACTCGAATTCATCATCGGGAGGGCGTACTGCGCTCTCACCTGAAAGAGTTCTGTCCCCAGAAGAGCTCCATATGAGAGCAGATGATATGGGAGCAGATTAGTGACAGTCTCAAGGATTGCCTGCATGTCGTCTCGTAGTATCAGAGTTTACAGATGGTAATGAAGTGACCGTTTACACACTAGGAACAGTTGCCGATTGATTAGAAGACACTGCCACTCTTTAACGGCTAGCAAAGCAGACGAAGAGAAGTCAAGATTGAGGCTGAAAAAAGTCAGGTCAGAAATAAGCGATTGGTGCCACAGGCAAATATGGCTGCCTGAACGCCCCTGTAAGATCCTTTGTCCCGTCTTCAGGTGGCTCAACTCTCGCTCTCATCTCAGCGTTAAATACACACATATCATACCACCCATAATACTACTTCCCTTGAATCCGTCTCATACACATCACTAAATATCTACTATTCACTTCGAGGTTTTCAGAACGGCCAAAGGATCACAGGCAGCTACGAGAACTAAGGTGAGGTACAATTCCAAGCCAGGCTCCTTCACCACTTCTTCAGATTGGCTTGTCAGCGACGTATTCGTATCCGCTCCTCCTCATCAGCTGGTGACACGAGTGTCCCTCACGCAGATTCGTGTTCCACTGCCAAGCTCGATTGCAGTCTGAGCTGTTCAAGCCTCGACCGATTACTTGTATCTATACTGGGCAGATCCCCGCAATCTTATCCAGCTTTACTATCGGGAAGCGACGGACTCCCGGAGGAGAGAGTTCTACAGAGGTATTCCTTCACCAGTATGGCTCATGCTTCAAGCCATTGATTTCGGATTCCCGTCAACCTTCTGACGCGTCTCGTGTATTCGACTGGCCAATTGGTCAAATCATAAACGAACGAACGAGAGGATTTAGCTGACGGCAGATTGCCTGCTTGCTGCGGTAATTGGCTGATCTTGAACACGGGTGAACCTTGTCAGAAAACGTTGTAGGGCGTCCCATTTGGGCTGTTCAAGGCCTCGGACTTTTGATAGTCCTCGGTCCTGGCACTGTTGCCTGGCCACCGCATGGATCTKGATTTCCCAGCTTGACCAATATTTTTTGAACCGAGCCTTGTGTATACGAGGTAATTTGACGGCAAACTCAAGTGAATTAGGCCACCCTCATCGTTAACTTTGCCCCCCATTACAATATCCCAGACACTCTCCCACAGATGATGTCAGATTGAGTGTTTCTACTCCGACCATTCTCTGTGCAACACGATCAGCCTTGGGAGAGGCTTGGACCTTTGCGATTCAATTATCGTATTCACTCAGTGCTCCCTCTCTTGCGAGCTGCTGAAGGCTTATGTGGCGGGTTCCCAGAGGTGCTCTGTATGACATACAGTCATGTGGACAGTTCTCAAGGATGCATCGCTCAATGAAGACCACAGGATCATTGACTTCTCGGTCCAGGCCGAGAAGGGCGCCATCTCGTCCGATTAGCGGCCTCGAACCGGCCATATTGAAATGAGGAAGCAAGATCTTCCCGACAACCTTCAAGCAAAGACGAGGGACGCTGGTCTGATGTTCATGCGCCACCACCAGGCTCGATCGGAGCATCCCCACGACGCATTCATAGACATCATTACTTACGGGGTGTACAATGGTCGACCATCAGACCCCAGATATGCAGTGCACTACGGGGTACAATGCCATCGCACTAGTTAAGGCTGTGATCCACAAGGGAACGAAGTTGCATTGGAATTACGAACTCGCGTGGCCTCACGGTCCCTCAACTTCATTAGCTCCGCAGTGCATTACAGGCTGCCGTCCTGACTAGCCTTGGCTGCTGATATTAATATGGTCAATATGACTCGTCCAGTAAAAGGATGAGGTAATGCCAAACTTCACCTGAACCGCCCCGTTTTGCATTACGATAACCTACCGAGCCAATGATCGCTCCTAACATTTTACAACATCTAAGACCCCAGGAGCGTCTTACTTCCAGAATGACTAGTGTTGGCTTGTCGACCACATGCGCCGGCTCGCATTGAAACTCAATAGGTGCGTCAGCTAAATTTTGACAGGCAGCTATAAATCAATGCAGTAACGGCAGGGAAGTCCTTGATCCTTTTGATGATAAACTTAGAGCGGCTGATCATCGCTGAATGCTGAGGCTTCCTGCGTAATCCTCGTAATTCTGAGCAGCAGGTCTAGAGGGCGGTGCTTGTTCAACATAGGTCCGCCTGTATAGAAACCTCGTGGCTAATTCCATGTTATCCTGCCTCGAAACTTGTCTCTTCGAAAGATCCCTTCTCAAGGCAAGGAACGAAACATACAAGATCAGAAGGCCATCATCAGCCAGCCATGCATTCACAGACCACAAAAGACGAGCAGCCCAAAGATGACTCCTCAAACGAGAAGCAAGACGCTATTGAGCGCAGAAGACTTCAAAATCGGCTATCCCAGAGGAACCATCGTCAGTGGATCCTGTGTCTTCTTAGTGCTATTCTCCTCATCCATTTGCTTACCGGTCAACAGGCCGCAAGATCCGGGACAGGATCGCCAAACTCCAAGAGCGTGTTATCGCCAGCGAGCTCAGAGCCGTTGCAAGTCTGAATGGATGGGACCAAGCGAGTCCTTCAGCTGCGTCGATGATGGAATCCAAGCCGCAAGGTGACTTTGATAGCAGCCCGTTGGCTTCTGCTTCGGAAGATCCAGCAGTCTCGAGTGCCTCCCAACGGAACGCTTCATCTAGTCTTTGTCGTTCATGCTGCAGTCTACTTAACCAGATGCCCGGTTCGTCCTCTCTACCCTCCCCACCTTCAGCTCTGCCGTTTGACATTGGTCTCGCCAACGGGGTTGACTCCGCCAACTCATCACCCTCTACTCTCTTGAACTCACCCTCCTCGTCTCAGCTCAGTCTTTTCAGCTTAGACCCATCTTTAAGTACCACGGGGCTTCACACTCCGAATGAATTCAGCTACCCTCAATATCCTGACCCTCCAGGCTCCCAACAATATCCACATTGCCCACACTACTATGTAGCCACAGGTGAGAGTCACTGTCCCAATACCAACGGACAATTGACTAACCACTGTGTTTTGCTCCAGAGACCTCCCTACCGCATATTATGCAAACATTGGGTAGTGCAACCTCCCATCCCAAGGCGATCATCCTGATACCGCATGGATATTCCCCAGTACCATTCACAGGAGCAAACGCGGCAGACCCCACAGGCCTCAGAAACGCTTTGAACGGGAACTTGCAAAATCCAGGATGTCACTGCTTGAGACATGACCGTGGTTCCAAATCCTCTGACCTAGGGACATCGGGAGAATGGATGAACACGCCGTCGTCGACTTCATTCTGTCCGCTGCATTCCTCCCAGTCGCCATCGTTGGACAGTTTTCAGTCCATGATGCTATGACCTATGTTTCAAACATGTTTCTTTCCGTGTCTATATTGATGTTGTTTGTGAGAATTTGGCCGGATGAGATATATAGTATAGACCACACATCGTGTAACAAAGCCCCGGCCCCTAATGACTGTATTGGAGTGTTTGTTACTTTCTGTGTATGAATTTGAAATAATACTTTTTCTGAGGCTCATTTCTCCTCTACAGTTTAAGAGCATCCTCTGTATTCTGTCTATGCACTAGGCAGTTCTAGATCTGGCACTCGAATTCAATCGTTGTAGTTGTATTATACTACAAAAAAGATTTGGCTTCTCAAATCTAGGGCGGATATGAGGAGGTGCCCGTAGAACTTTACAGAAATTGACTCTAATACCTAAGGAATGTGAACAACCTACCTGACTGCTTAATACAATAAGAACTTGATGTAACGAGAAGGGAATGAATTGAAGAGAATCAACAAAGATAATTCTGTGATCTAGAAAAGCAAGGACTATAGTAACGGACACAAAGCTTCAAGGTCAGTTAAACACTAGTCAAAGTGGATTCTCCATAGCTCCCGATCACAGTCAGTCTTGTACCCCGTCCGGGTATGCAGCATGGCCGTGTTATCACTGACCAGCAGATCACCCTGCTCCCACGAAAACCGCAGACAGACACGGTAGTCATACGTCAGGTCGTCAACCACCGAGACGAGACCCTGCTCCTCGTTCTCGATCGTGACCGCGCAAGTCGAGAACTTGGTCTTGGTGGAGTCCCACGGCTGGTGCCAGCGCATGCACGGCAGCCCGGTAACCGGGTGCTTCACAACCAGGGGCAGATTCTTCAGCTTGGCGTCCCAGAAGCCGTCGTTGTCCATGGCCCAGGTCACCTTCTGCAGCCGCTCCGCGGTCCACGGCAGAGGCAGGTAGCGGAAGAAGAGCCGGGAGGAGGCGAAGAGCGTGTACCCGCTGCCCTTGGGCGCGGTGGCGGGACAGGTGAAGAACTGGTAGCCTGGTGGCTTTTGGACGCGTTTGGTCTCGCCCGTGACGGGGTCCGTCTGCTCTTCGAACTTGAACATGCCGTCGTAGTGCATCGGCATTGCCTCGTTGGAGGTGACGTTGTTGCCCAGCTTATCAGTGCGGCCGGCGTCGCGCACCTTCTGGATGATGCCGAAGCTCCAGGGCAGGATGGTGCCGAGTTCGGATGCTTTCTGGACGTAGAGCTCCTCTTCGAGGGTTTCTCGGAAGCCGCGCAGGATGACAGGGGAGAGTCCGGTAGAGAGCTGGCGGACTTTGTGCATGGGCAGGTCGCGGATGGATGGAGGGGGCCGCGAGTCATCGATGTCGCTGGGCCGGATGACGAGGCCGCATGGGTAGAGGTGCTCGAACTTGACCCGCAGGCCGTCCTCGACCCAGTCGAAGAGCTTGGACTTCTCGCGGAAGTAGTAGGGCTGGCCGCTCTTGTAGACTAGCTCGTGCGTCTCACGTACATCCTCGGCGTGAACGGTGCGGAAGGTGCCGTCGGCGCCAACTGCAATGGAGGAATGCCATGGGGTGTACCCGAGGGCGCCTCGGACCTGTGGGACGAGCGAGATGGACAGTTTCTTTGCTCCGTTTGACTCGTGGATGGATAGACGGACGTAATCGGTGCGGTTGGCCTTGATGGCAGCTGCAAACATCTTTCCGCGAACGATCATGCTACGGGCAATCTGGGCGATATGAGCCGCTCTGGCCTTTTTGCTTGTATATTGCGTGTCCATTTGCGGGGCGAGGTCCTTGGTCAGGAACTTGATGTACCCGCGATATGTGAGGCAGGTGTCGTTGTCATTGCGGATGGCTATATCAGCGTCGAAGCTGCGGTCTTCAAATCGGTACATCAGCTCTCTTCGGAGACATTGGGCATGCGCCAGGTAATATGACTTGGCTTGTTCAGCGCTGGTCAGGGGATTCCATGGGTGCTCGAGAAGCTCAAACAGTCGGATAAATTTGACATGATAAAGCTCCTTCTCAACGGCCATCCGGCGGAGGGCCTCTCCATATTCCCAGACAGTCTCGTCAGGTACTCCCAGGATATCTGGTAGGGTTAGCATGTTGAAGCCGTAGTAAGTGCAAGAGACTTACCATTGTATACGAGCCCGTCCGAGCTGATGTATACATCTGCACCCGGCTCGTAGACTCTTCCAATGTTCTCGCACAGGCCGTTCAAATGATATAACGCCAGCTCCTCTCCGAGATCTGGCATCTCACCCAAGACCTTGTCTCGAGCATTGGGGGACTTGAAAGGGAAAGCCGGGAGGATCATCCGAACAGGCTCTCGCTTTTTGACTTGCTCAACCACGGTGGGAATGAACGAGGCCAGTCCCTGCCAGGACTCGCCAGTCTTTTCAAAGTTCACCCCATAACTTTCAATGACTTTTAAGACTGTAATTGCTGTTGCTTCGTCTTCGGAGATGCGACTGTTCTCCTCCCCGTGGGGGGTTCTGAGGGCTTCGGGGAGATACGAGGTGTCATCCTTTGTCTCCTTGGCCTCGTGCTTCAACTTGTCTGGGACTGCCTCCTTTGCTTCAACAAGCGGATTGTCGCTGCTTTCGGGGGTGGAGACGGTTGCAGGAGGAATGTCCAACTCAGACTCTGTGTTTCCGTTTGCGGCGGTTGGCTCATGCTGATCAGCTTCGCTCAATGGCTGCTGCAGAGAAGACTCCTTGCGGTGTTGCTCTTCAGGGAAATCCTCAGTAACTTCAGAGTCGGACGAGGAAGCAGCGATTTCAGTCGTCTCAACGTTCACGGCTTTTATCCCGTATGATCCAAGCAGGCCGTTCTGTTGTGGCTCCGCAGGATATGAGACCGCATCGCCCTGTGGGTTCTGCAGTACGGCAATCATATCGAGAATCGAAGAATGCGAATCTATGTAGAGACTGATGAAGTTTGTTTCTCAGTCGGTATGTTGTGTACTTCCGATGGTGACTTCGGCCTAGCTCAATCCGTCGGTATGCAAGGCTTTATATCTTTCCAAAAGGGAAGAGACAGGGCAAGTCGTAGTGAGAGGCATGCATCTTCGTCAGCTATATCATCAATGACGTCGAAAGAGTGGAGGATTCAGGACCGTTGTGACATCGTTGACTAACAAGCAAGCCACTCTGAATGTGCATTTCTCTCATACGCTAGAAGCACACGCTCTTTGCTTGAGTTTTGGCAGTCAGCATCGTCCATAGCTGAATAACCCCAGTGCGAGAAGGATCTACAGGAGGCTGACCTGTATCCATGCCTTCTGTACCCGGGGCATGGCAGTGCAGCGAACCTTCTTCCGATAGAAGCCTCGAAAGAGAACACGAGGTAGCTGACACAGAGCTTTGGGAGATGACAGGGCCTGCAGCTGCTTAGGCAGATATTATCGGCTGTGAGCGAGGGTTTGACGAATCGTGCAAACGACATAGTGCCAATGTCTTTGAGTCCAAATCCAAGTACGGGTCGTCTCACGGCACCCAATGCGAAGCCAAGCGCTTTTGAGGGGGCTGATCACAGTCAGGCCAAATTCACATCGAATACTTCAGCTGCTAAAGACGACTCAGTCAGCAGACGGGAACTATGCTGAAGATTGTGGAACTGCTGGAACTGTTTGTGGGTTACACGCTCGCCACGTTCTCTACAAGCACAGCACCCAGGGCGAGCCCCTTGGCCAGGGCGTCGGGCTGTGTCCACACGTAATGGCAGATACGCAAAGATATTGTCTCACTGACAACACGATCTCACTGTCGTACTACAGAGAGGCTGTACCAAGATTCAGGGCCGATACTGAAGAAATGTGACTCAGGCTGACTCTACAGAACAGCTGAAAGAAGGTTTCAGACAAATTTTCAATTCTCACGGACAGTAGAGGAGGGTCGAGAACGCATCAAACTCGTCCCTCGCCCAAAGAACCCTCAGCTAGCTTGTAGCAAGTTACATCACCGCTTCGGAGACCCTCTACTCAGAATGTTGCACTTTCCAGTCATATTCCATCACGCGCGAGATGAATGCCGCCATATCAGGGGAGGTCAACTGACTAACGAGATACAAAGATGCATCCAAGCAGCTGCTCACTCCTGCTGCCGTCAGCAGCCTGGCTGACCCAACTTTTAGAACTCCTGCGTCAATGTAGCGCTTGTGCGACACCTCAGGAGGAGGAGCCCCTTCTCCATTTACCCGGGTGCAAAACTCCTGAAGTCTCTCAATGGCACGATGGTGAGTTGTGACTGGAACTCCAATTAAAAGCCCAGCCGCTCCAACCAGAAACGCTCCGGTGCAAATTGAGAGAAGCACACGCGGTTCATCTACCGTCCTTGGAGGTAGTGTGGCAAAGCTGCGAATAAGGTCTACCTCCGGGGGATTGGACGCGACCAACGAATTGAGAAGAGATGGTGGCCCACCAGGGACAAGCATAATGTCGAAATCCACAAGGCCCTGCATTGCTTCCTCGAGCAGCAGGTCCGTCTGGACCATGAGGGCGTTCTTGGCGTTCACTGTTCGTGATCGAGCAATGGTGTTGATCTGGAAAACCCTGTCCGGGTTATCAGGGTTTCGGTTGTGGGATGTATGAGTGAAGACTTCGATAGGGGCCGTGAAATCAAGGATGTCTACTCCTTCGAAGAGTAAAACGGCTACCTTGTAGTACTTCTTTAGCGGGGTGGAAGACATAGTGAAGGTCAATTTCTCGCCTGTTTCAGACTGGGATGCTGATGGTTGAGTGTAGTCAATAATGCGATGACAACCACGAATGCAAGACAATTCTGTTGAACCGACTGAGCTTAGAACGTAAGGTACTCGTCTAATATTTGATTGAGCGAAGGAGTACGAGTGCGAAGGAATTCATCGGCCAGCCGTAAGCTGACACTGCTGACTACCTCTGCACGCCCAGTCCAATGAGTCGGTCGATTACGAGGAACGAGACGCACGTAGAATAATCATTGCTTGTGATGCTTAGGCAGAATAACAATAGTCTTCAAGTATAAGGAGTATAAGGAGTAATATAAGCAATCATCGACCTTGAGGGGTCAGTGTGTAGTACCTGGATCCAGTCCCCTCAAATCAGTCCAATGATATATGCTTCAAAAGCACAGGAACACTTCCCCGAAAATTAGCTAAGAAGTATTAATAGAACCTAGTAGTACAATCTGTTAAAGATCAAATTCTCAAGTGCATCTTGTTTAAGTGTCATGTGGTCTCTCTCCAGCCTTTCTCGTAGCCCATCTGAGTCAAGTTCTGCTGAAACAAGAATGGAGAGACTCAATCGAGGAGACTTGCTATCTTGTAGACAGCCACATTAAATGTAGGGCTATAAGTGTCTGGTGAGGGTTGGAAATCAATTCGTCTTCGATAGTGGAGTTTATAATTCGAATTCGAAGAGGAAACGAAAAGTGGGCGATGGGGATTTGCACAAAAGGAGGCAGACCCTCCGACCAGCAACTACCTTACAATCACATAAACACCCGATACCCTTCTCCACGGTTGTTGATGGTCCGAGTAGGGTCAAGACGGCCAAGCTGGAGTATATTCGAGCTATTCCAGAAGCTTGAGAGTGTTAAAATAGATAGTCATTACCGTGATGGTCTTTCTCTTGCCCTCGAGAATATCATCTGCATACAACATCAACACAGAGACTTTACCATGACTTCGCCAGGTTATAGTCACACTTCTCCATCAACAATCTTCCCTTTGGAGTGGCATTACCCCAGCATTCTCAACCCCAATGTGCTACACGCTCAACAACGCAGTCATCTTCCTAGGAGATTCCCGCCACCGCACCATAGTCGAACCGCCATGGACGCAGAGAGCACATATCCAGGCCGGTTATTCCGAACAACTGGAGCGGTGAGTCGACTCCACTTGTAAAATACCAAGAAAGAGCGATAGCTCATCGTCCTCCTCGAGTGAAACAGCCCAGTATCTGTTCTGGAGTTGTCGACAGATGGGCGCGCATCTCGCCAGCACGGGGTGTGACTTACGGGGCTGGAGATATGCACCGAGACGGCAAGTGGATCCACCGAGGGGAGCTATGGATGTTTGCCTGAGATCACGCGGGCGCAAGGGTACCTTCGGCCTCGTTGGATGGGTCGCAGAGGCGCTTCTTGCAGGATGGGATGCGTCCTCGGGTGTCGGATTCGGCGAGTGCGTTGGTGAACTGAAGCCAGCAAGGGTGGTTCAGAAGATGTACTTCAGTCATGAAAGAAACATTTCAGGTCCTTGTGTTGTCATACCATGAAGCTGGCGTGGATTATAGATTCATATTGACTGATAACGACATATGACGTCAAAGGCAGATTCGAAATGCTCAAACGCGATGAATCCTCAGGCAGTATGGCCCATAATTTGGAAGCAATCCAACTGTCAAACGCCCAACAGACAAATCATAGTTGATAGATCTGAAAATAGCAGATAATGACTCCCGGAACCAGTGCACACCCATAAACCCCTACCAATGCAAAAAAGAGACTTATGAGCGTAGGAGAACCATCATGCTTCTAACATGTTGTCCAACACATCGCAATCAGCTCCAAAGCGGAGGATGAATGTACTCGGCCGCGCGGTCAAGGATAGTAGGTATGGTCCACTCCCCACTCGTGGAACTCTCAGGCGTCGGAGGCGGCAGCGACCCAATACTAGGTGTCATAGCACCGACAGTTACAGGAGGACCAAGATTAGCTGCGGTTGCCGAACCCGCTGAGGCGTTCCGATATGCTGGGCTGCCATGGGAACCGGCAGCGCGGTTGTTTAGGGAATAGAACGCAGCTTCTAGCTTGTCCAAAGCACGATAGGTCTTGGTTAATGGCTTAGCCCACTGGGTCTGCGCCTCAAGCGGTATGGGGGCAGACTCTGGAGAGGTCGGGTCAAGAGCAGCAGCACTAGTTCCCGTCACATTCGCAGCTCCAGGAACCGTATTATAAGCCGTGCCGCCGGCTGTGGCAGAAAGTGGTCCGACCGTCCCTTCTTCATTGGCGCGTTCGCCGATGATGTTTTTGAGCTGGCGCAACAGGGTCAAAAACTGAGGGTCCGTCTTCGACTCTTCCGTGACTGCTAGAAGGAACATTGAACTGATCGCTCGCTGCAGAGTAATCCAGGAGCGCGACGCATGAGAACTGATTGTATGCATTTCAATGTATGCCTCGACAGTCGTCATCAAATTCCTCACACAGTCAGCGCGCATGCTGATGGTAGTTGGATCGTTCGAGTCGGGTGAGGACTTGAGAGCTGGACGCAGCAGCTCGGAAGAAAAATAGGAAGAATGCAGCTTCAGTACAACCCTTTCCAAATGTTCAGTGGATGAAAGGCAGTACTTGCGGTCGCGCAAATGTGGTTTGGCTTCAATCATAATTTGCTGAATCCTTTCTTTGTAAGTTTGTATGGTTTTGAAGCTCATTTGCGAGTGAGAGCTAAGCATGCGCGAGCGTACGACCTCGAGGGCCAGAGAGATTATTCGGCAAAGAGTCTCAAAGTACGAGAGCTCTCCAGGCTTCGAGTCTTCGCGGTACGCGATATCCGGCTGACTGACGGCAGTGGTTGACGGTCGATCGTAAGAGAGAGAGAAATGGCTGTCCTGCCATGCCATAGACCACCTAAACAGCATTAGCATGACGTTAAAAATCCTTGATTGAGGCTGAGAGACTATACCAAACATGTCGTCTACGGTACCGCTCCTCTAGTGAGAAGCGACTCGATTCTACATGGAGACCAAGCGCTAGTCCCATACGAAGTGTCATGCCTGACGCCAGTCAGCCAACGAGTCCACGAGAAAGCTTCCTTATTCACTCACCAAGTAAGACATAAGAGATACCAGGATTCATATTGTACGACAACACGTTACCAATCACCAACAGAGTCTGAATGGCTTCTATGGTAGGTTGCGATAGGAAATTGGTCATCCGGAGACACTGGTAGGAGCAGCACACTAGATTCAGTGAGTAGTGAGTTAGCCTGATCGTGCAAATGTAAATTGGCAAAACATACCATAGACCTGAGAAGTCAGTTCTCTCTCTTTCCCAGGCAAGTCGGATGATTGACAGCCGGAAGCCAGCACGGCGAAGAGCAGACCCAGGTAGGCTATAGTCACACCAAAAGGTCGCTGTGCTTGATCCGCGTCCGTTCGGTATACGCCACCCATAGATGCTCTATTCCGTAATAAAAGATCGAGACTCATTTCAAACTGCTGGATATCTTCGATGACAGGGTAAATGGCTCCTGCGACGTCCCGATAATAGAAGAAAAATCTGCCATACTGTTAGCATTCAACGGGGCCCATTAACAATCCAAGTCAAAGGTAGAGAACTAACTCCTTGCACTGCTGATCACTTGGCAGCGCACTACAGACTGCGCTAATGTCAAATGTCGACATGTCGGAAGACCACAGATCAACGAACGGATATGTGGCGGACTCATTGTCGAGACCCAACTTCGGCAGGATCCCACCCTCAAGGAGAGCTTGAAGCTGATCAGACCCGGACTTGTTGTTGAGAATGTATGCAAGAACCGATCGAGAACCCAAGTGCACAGTGCCTTCGCCCAACGTGTTCGCTGCATGAATGCCCTCCCGTTCCGGAGAAGCAGCCTTGGACCGATTACTCCCATCCACACTATGCGCACTGCCCGTCTCCAGGGTCCCACCGGGGCCCTCCTCGGCCCGTTCCAATCCAACTCGCAAGTTCGATATAGTCTTCTCCATCTCCTTCAGTCTATTGCGAACATTGTCCCACTCCTCCCGCGCAATGGATATACGGTTCCCGGATCCCAAGGAGTTAATCCGACTTGGCCCGGCCTCCTGCTTAATCCGCATACGAGGTTCCTCCTGCGCAGCTGACACCGTGGGCTCTGCCACACCGGGCTGAGAGGCTCCAGCGGGACTGTCGTTGTATGACGGAGGAATTGAACTCGCTATAATCCTTTTTTTCGACGGCCGCTCGTAGGAGCAGATATCGGGATGGTCGCGCTTGACACAGCCGTCGCACGGAAGGTTGCGATCGCATTTAACTTTGCGTGCATGGCATGGATAACAGGCTTTGGGCTCGCGCGCCTTTCGTTTTGTTCGAATAATCGCGTCAACTTGGGATTGCGGGAGATCGGACACAGACCGAGAGGTAGCGGCGGTCATGTCGGAGCCGGCTGCAGACGGTGAGAACGACATTGAGCCTTGGTAGGGGGACGCCATTGTAAATATCAAGATCGGCACTCTATCGAGAAATTCCCGAGTGCTGTGTGCGTTTCCGTGGCTATAAGGAGAGATCTGGCTGAGCCAACCGCGGAGATCATGGAGCAAAGCGGAGGAGCGGATGCGGCGCGAGATGTATCAATCGACGGCAGCGTCAAAGAGTCGCGTCAAGAGAAATACATCACTTTCCGTAATAGATCTAGAGTTAAGTGTTCAGAGCCACAGTTCACAGCATTCTGCACGGTAGCAGCGCATTTGAGGTAAGCTTTGGTGCGGGCGGCCTGAGCTGCCGAGTTGGAGTATCCGACGTTACTAAGCAGTAATCTGCACGGCACGTGATTGGAGCGGGGAACACCAACCCTAATTGCAAAAGAGGAAAGATATGACGTCTTGACCACGACCATGGAATAAGGATGGCGATGAACCCAGACCTTTATCGAATAAGTCACATTATTGGAGAGAAAGCAATTAGAGAAAATTAGTTGAATGAATAATGTCTATTAGTCTAGATTCTATTGTAGGTATAGGATATCTATCAATGCTTCCGAAATCAATCCCAGACGACTCCGCTTTTCTGTATGCCATTCAGATGATCTGAATCGTAACCAAGAAGATAAAACCCAGCAAAAATATGCACAATAAACCCAATGGAAATTAGTAAAGAAGTTGTCGGGTATGCAATGGCATTTTTCGAAACTTCGAACCTGTGAAGCAGAAAGACATGCGTCGAACCTCTCTAGTGCTTCTCTCCCGATCCCTGCTGCTCCTCATCGTCGGCGAAGGCAAACTTCGAGTACCGACGGATGGAAGCGCCTTTGAAGTAGAAGGCGTAGGGAATTGCGCAGCAAGCCAGTGCAATGAAGGCTAGCAATGAACTGGCCCATCGGTCGTTCAAGCGGTCATACATCTGCTCAGTGAACAATACGGTGGAAGCACCCCACATGGAACGGAGGAAAGTCTTTGCGGCGAGGGCAGAGGCTGCCTGATGCTGGTATGTATCCACTGTAGTAGCAGTTAGTACTAAACCATCATTGAGGAAGTTGGAGATAACATACCGAGGTAATTGTTCGCGGCGTTGTACAAGAAGATAAAGCCAAATCCAACGGGGAAGCCACCAATGGCAGGGCCAATCCAGTGAATGTTCGGATATGATGTCCAGGCGAAGATAAAGAGACCGATGGGGATAAACCAGCATGAAAGCATCATAGGGATCAGACGCGCTTCAGCTGGAGGCTTTCCACCGTGCTTCTTAACAAGTGTAAGATAATGCTTGTTGACAAAAGGAGCACAGGCAGCGCTAGCCAAGACACCAATGGCCAAAGGAATGAACATCAGACCAGTAGGGCCTGAGCCCCATCCCTTTCCTTTTTGGTAAACAATGGGATAGCTAGGAATAAGCTGTTAGTCCCGTCCTTGAAAAATCTCACAAGGCAGCGTCAACTTACGCGACGAAGAACATGTATAGCAAGCCATATAAGACGGACATATAAATGGAGATGAACAGAACAATGGGCTCCAGAAACAGGAGCTGAAATGGGCGGAGGAGGAAGATACGTATTCTTTCTCCCATGGGGCGAGGGTCCAGTTCTGTCTCCGTGACGTACTTCGGATCGTTTTCAGTCTTCCTTAATTTCTTTGCTCTTTTCCGCAAAATCATTGGGGCATAGGTCTCCGGGACTGTGAAGGTAATCAGGACCCAGGCGACAAAGGCCAAAATGAGCTGGATCCAGTAAAGCCATCTCCAACCAGCATGGCAGAGATAACCACCGACAAGAGGACCGATGGCGGGACCGATGAAAGGGCTGGCAGAGAAGGCAGCCATAGGGACACCACGTTCCTCATTCCTCCACAGATCAGCCAGAGTACCGCCGACCAACGTCATTGGAGCACTGAATGCGATGCCATCGATAGCTCTGCAGACGATAAGCGTACCGATGTTCTTGGAAACCGCGCAAGGTATGACGAAGATAACTGCAAGCAGGAGCGTAATAGCATAAACAGGCCTGCGCCCAACCATTTCCGAAAGAGGAGCAAACATCATAGGGCCTGCAATCAGTCAACATGGGACACGCTCTAAGTGATTCTGTTCATTGAGACTTACCAACACCAAAACCAATGACAAAGACTGTAACCGTAACAAGACTAGCTTCATGGGAGACATTGAAGGCCTCGGATGGCCCTTCAAGGTCGGCCGTGATCACACTACTGGCGAAGGCGACGACGAAGCACGTAAACGAGACGACCATAGTGCAATACCATTTGTAGGCCTTGGACCAGTTCTTTGGGTTCTCGGGATCATCAACTTTGAATGTGACCAACTTCCAGTCTTCCACCTTGCCGGTTGCAGAAGATTTGACCGGCTTGATGATCTCTCCCGTGGCAGTCTCGGCAGTGTACTCTTCCATGTTCGCATCGTTGGTTACTTGGCGGAGGGGAAGGTCCAGGGGGTCGAATTGACCCGGGCCAGATCCCAAGGAGAGAGTTCGCGTGGCATCTTGATGGTGTTGTTGGTCCGACATGTCGAGCTATGCACTAGCTACAAGCAGATATCCTGGTTAGGATGGGGATGTAGTACTGAGCACAGTCGGTAGCCGGGAGATTCATCCTGAAGGATCCTGGCAGGTACTTATAATCGCTCAGTCGAACCATTTTTTAAATCGAACCGGTGGAGCCAGTCGGGGAGGGCGGCGAGCCAGATGTGAGAAAGGAGTAAGAATGGACCTTCCACTGTCAACATCATAGAGCATGATACCAAGGACGGCAGCTTATCCCGGATCTGCCTCGGCGGTCCCTCGGTTGCCCGATCTGGCAGTGGACCTACTAGCCTCTTCAGGTAATATGCCTCGAGGCCACTGCTTTAACATGACGTCCCGCTGTCAACCATGGTACCATTTCTATATCTCTACACACTCCGTAAATAGAGCTAGAGCCTAGGCTTGACATTTATTAGTTGGGTAGACGCTCAGGGGTAAGTCTTCTTCCCGCTAAACTATTCTAAATCTGAAGTGGAAATGTGGAATTGGGCAAAGCAAGGGACAAAGGCGATCAGGCCAACATTTGATTGATAGCCTTACGACGCAAGTCCCTCTAAGCCCAGGCATTGAAATCGCCCTCCTCAATATTAGAAGAGAGGGTATAAAAGAAGGATTTATACAGCTATACTCCGTACAGAATGCTGGTTCAACGGAGTGCTCCTAGTGGAAAATTCATCAATCAATATCAACAGTTGCCTCCCTGATGCTCAGAATCCGTATTCAGTTCCAAGGACATGAACGCTGCAGCGCTCATTGAAGCTCAGCTAAGACTCAGCTCAGAGAGAGCATGAACCATTAAAGGCAGTCAGGAAATGTTATCAGTTACTTATTAGGGCTGTTTCCGAATCCCCTCTCAGCCTGAGCGTCGTGTCAAGTTAGCTGCTTATGGCGAAGTGGGCCTGATTAGCTTGCACTGTGTATTCTGGACCTGGGCTCCGAATAATGGATCTAGATCTATGGAAATCTATTGGAAACAATGTTGCACATAGTGGGAGGGCTAATCTCATATCTAAGTGCTCGTGTCTCCTCTTAAAACCTCTTACGGGACTGGAAGGACTATCGACCATACAACCTGTGTAAGTTACGAAAGCAACGTCTGATGTTTGACACTTTCTTAGCAAAAGTCATAGATATGGACTGGATATCGCAATTATTCAGCTCGTAAGAAAAGCAAAAGTCAAAGTTTTCAAAGACTGGCACAACTGCAGTTATGCTATTGATATACCTAGTATTACTCGGCCTTGGACGTTGTTGGCGCGAAAATTTGCTGCCAAACAGCCACCATCAAGAGAGCTCCGCCGTCAATAATCCTTGGCATCGGAAGGCTGATGGCTCGGAGCGTTTTTCCCAATTTGGTATAATGGGTTCGCCTTCCATAAGAGGTAAAACATGTCGTCGAGTACTTCGAGTAAGTTATGCATTCGCTCGAGAAGTTATACGTCTTGTCATTATTATATCAGATAATTACTGGAAACCCTTGGCTTCTGTGATCGAGCCTCAAAGATAATAGAAACCGCACACAAGGTTTGAAGTGAAGTCTGTGCTGATTCTGAATATACGGAATCAGGGTTAAATTGAAGGCCCTATAAAGCCCGCATTAGATAGATCGACAGTCAAGGCTGACGATCTAGGCCTTTTGTGTCTGTACCTCCACAAGATTCATACTCCGTACTTTCTTGCGAATTCTGGCATGATATAAAACGTAGTTTACTCTAGATCTCATATCATTGCCTGGCATTCTCTTGTCGAGAGCACTTTCTGTGTTAAGAAGACCGGTTCTGCTTCCCCATGTCTCACAGATCTCCACTAAATAATGCGGGATAGTGGGCACAAACGGTAGATCTCCTCAGTGCCGTGAACATCGAGGTTCAGTAGTAACAAACTCTCATGGCGCTTTTGAAAATAGAGCACAAGACGTTGCACAAGATGCAAATGATGTCGACTCCCAAGACGGAACCCATGAGCTTTTGATTTCTTTCAAGCACAGAAAAAGACGTGTTGTATCCTGAGGCATCCACGGGCCCAGGTTTCTCCGAAAAGTCACATGACTGATAAGCTCAGAGCGTTGGGCGATAAGCCGGAAAGGGATTAGCGCGGGGTTGGAATTTCGACGCCTCCCAAAAAGACGAGGTGACTCGAATGTGAGTAATTTTACGACGGCCAGCAGCTCAACGCCCCGTCGCTGTGGTGCTCCAGCCGATTCTTCTCCTTAGAAGTGTCTCTTCGGCACTTCTGTGAAGACTTGAGAAACACACATCCTTCTTTCTCATCTTCCTGTCTCCCTGTCTTCCTCAGGTTCGCCATCCTGTTGCCCGCGGAAGCAAAAAAAAACTAATAGAAGGGGACAACAGGTGTCACGTCACAATGGCCTCCACATCCACCAATTCCACATACTTGGCCATCCCAGGCTCAGTTGCCTTCTCTCACTCTCGTGGGCGGGCAATTGCAGCCAGCATCGGGGCCCAGGATGTTCGAGCTCAGTGGATCCACTACGTCCACGCTGAACGACCTTTGGATGCTCTGCAACAGGGCGTCTTGGAGCAGTTGCTCCGTTACGGCGATATCACCGATGTTCCCGCCTCATTCAGCCCCGAGGACGGTTCCTTCGATGTCTTCTATGTCTTTCCCCGCACTGGAACGATTTCCCCTTGGAGTTCCCAAGCTACTGGTATCTCACATGTTTGTGGCTTGCGTAAGTACGTGAAGCGCATTGAGCGGGGTATCAAGATCTCATGTCTTCGCGAGAAGACACAAGAGTTCAAGCCTGGTTTCGAGGATGTTCTGCATGATCGGATGACCCAATTGCTAAGCCAAACCGAGCCCGACCTGCACCTGATGTTTTCCGAGCATGCTCCTCAACCCCTCGAGACGATCCCCCTTCACGGTAGCGACAAGTCTCCCAAAGAAGTACTACAAGAAGCGAACAAGCGGCTGGGTTTGGCATTGGAACAATCAGAGATTGACTATCTCGCTGATGCTTACGGGCCCAATGGTCCTCTTGCTCGTGACCCTACTGATGTCGAACTGTTCATGTTCGCTCAGGTCAACTCGGAGCACTGCCGTCACAAGCAGTTCAACGCTTCCTGGGTGATCGATGGCAAGCAGATGCCAAACAGTCTCTTCGCCATGATTCGCAACACGCATAAAAAGCACCCCGACCATACTGTTAGCGCCTACAGTGACAACGCCGCAGTGCTTGAGGGACCCAACGCCGCATTCTGGGCTCCTGACCCATTCACCGGCGAATGGAACCACACAAAGGAGGTCGTCCACTTCCTGGCTAAGGTCGAAACTCACAACCATCCTACTGCCGTTTCCCCTTTTCCTGGCGCTGCCACGGGCTCGGGTGGAGAGATTCGTGATGAGGGTGCAGTCGGCAGAGGCTCCAAGCCCAAGGCCGGTCTTTCTGGATACTGCGTTTCTGATCTTCTGATCCCGGATCTGAAGCAGCCTTGGGAGCTCGATGTTGGCAAGCCCAACCACATTGCAAGCAGCTTGGATATCATGTTGGAGGCTCCCATTGGCAGTGCTCACTACAACAATGAGTTTGGTCGTCCCTGTACACTTGGATACTTCCGTACTCTCCTCACACAGGTTGACGTTGGTAACGGACAGACTGAGGTCCGTGGTTACCACAAGCCTATTATGATTGCTGGTGGCGTTGGAACAGTCCGACCACAGCATGCTATCAAGAAACCCGAGACCGTCAGGCCCGGCTCCTACCTCGTTGTTCTGGGAGGCCCTGCCATGCTTATTGGACTGGGCGGAGGCGCCGCTTCCAGTATCACGTCTGGTGAAGGATCTGCAGACTTGGACTTTGCTAGTGTCCAGAGAGGCAACGCTGAAGTGCAGCGCAGAGCTCAGGAGGTTATCAATGCTTGTGTGGCCATGGGTGAGAACAACCCCATTAAGTTCATTCATGACGTTGGTGCCGGTGGACTCTCCAACGCGCTTCCCGAGCTGATTCACGATTCCGGACTGGGTGCTACTTTTGAGCTTCGTGAGATTGATAGCGCCGACAAGAGCATGAGCCCCATGCAAATTTGGTGCTGTGAAGCCCAAGAAAGATATGTCCTCGCAGTCGGCGAAGAAAGCATGAACAAATTCACCGCCATTGCTCACCGTGAGCGTTGTGGTTTCTCAGTGGTTGGCCGTGGTGAGGGTGGCTCTGAGGAGGACAAGAGACTTATCCTCCTTGACAGAGACTCCACCGAGTATCCGAAACCCATTGACCTTCCTTTGTCAGTCCTCTTTGGCAAGCCTCCTCGGATGACAAGGACAGTGGACTCCCGCAAACTGAAACTTCCCGCCGTCGATGCAAGCCTTACCAGCTACCTTCCTTCCCTTGCGCCGAACCGCGTCGAGCTGATCAGCGAGGCTGCCAACCGTGTCCTTTCTTTGCCTGCTGTAGGCTCCAAGTCTTTCCTGATCACAATCGGCGATCGCACCGTCGGTGGTCTTACTGCTCGGGACCAGATGGTTGGAAAATGGCAAACCCCCGTCTCTGACGTTTCCGTCACGGCCACTGCGTTGGTTCAGGGAATGAAGACTGGCGAAGCCATGGCCATGGGTGAGAGGCCAACTCTTGCTCTTATTTCTCCGGCCGCATCAGCTCGGATGGCAGTTGCGGAGTCCCTCATGAACATTGCGGCTGCGGACTTGGTCGACCGCCTGAACCATGTCAAGCTTTCTGCCAACTGGATGTCCGCCAGCAATCACCCCGGTGAGGGAGCCGCTATCTACGAGGCAGTTGAGGCTATCGGTATGGAATTGTGTCCTAAACTTGGCATCAGCATTCCCGTTGGAAAGGACTCCATGTCAATGAAGATGAAGTGGACCGATGAAGCCACCAAGGAGTCCAAGGAAGTCACCGCCCCTATGTCCCTCGTTATCTCTTCCTTCGCGCCCGTCGGTGATTTCCGTAAGACCTGGACACCAGCCCTCCGCAGTGTTGAGGATGTTGGTGATACCGTTCTGATGTTCGTTGATCTCTCGTTCGGCCGCAAGACCCTGGGCGGCTCAGCCCTCGCTCAAGTCTTCAACCAGGTTGGAGACGAATGCCCCGATCTCCGCGATGTGGAGATTTTCAGGGACTTCTTCGACGCTACTCAGCAGCTCCAGGAGGCAGGCATCGTTCTGGCCTATCACGACAGATCCGATGGTGGTCTCTTCACTACTCTTGCCGAGATGATGTTTGCCGGACGCTGCGGTGTGGAAATCATGTTGGACAACATCTGCCCCACCAATAGCACACAAGATCTTGTGTCGACCCTCTTCACAGAAGAACTGGGTGCGGTCTTCCAGGTGCGCAAAGAGCATGAGATTCAGTTCCGCTCTTGCTTTGCCACCTGCGGTCCCCCTGCTGGCCTGATCCACAAGATCGGTCGTGTTTCCGAAAGGCCGAAGCAGAACCTCGCCATCTACCACAAGGCCAGTCTGGTGTACCGCAACAACCGCGCCAACCTCCAGCAGACCTGGGCTACCACCTCGTATCACATGCAGAAGATCCGTGACAACGCTGCCTGCGCGGAACAGGAATTCTCGAACATCCTGGACGATACCGACCCCGGTCTGTCATGGAACCCCACCTTCGACCCGAAGGACCGGGCCATGCCCCTTTTCACCAGCCTCAAGTCTCCCTTCAGCAACAAGCCACGTGTGGCCATCTTGCGTGAGCAAGGTGTTAACAGTCAAGCGGAGATGGCCTTTGCCTTCAATGTGGCTGGATTCTCCGCCGTTGACGTTCACATGACCGATATTATCTCTGGCCGCGTTTCTCTCTCCAGCTTTGTCGGTCTTGCCGCCTGTGGTGGTTTCTCATACGGTGACGTTCTCGGTGCCGGCCAGGGTTGGGCCAAGTCAGTCCTGCTGCACGAGAATACCCGCACTGAGTTCCAGAGCTTCTTCCAGCGTCCCGACACATTTGCCCTCGGTGTTTGCAACGGTTGCCAGTTCCTCTCCCGTCTCAAGGAATTGATTCCTGGCGCATCCAACTGGCCCAGCTTCGAACGCAACGCCAGCGAACAGTACGAAGGCCGTGTCTGCATGGTCCGTATCTCGGATCCCGACCCTGCCAATCCCAGTGTCTTCCTCCACGGCATGAACGGCTCCTCGCTCCCTATTGCTGTCGCCCACGGAGAAGGTCGCGCTTCATTCGCTGCAGCTCCCGGCACCTCAGCTCAAGATTTCGTGCGTGAAGGCTTGGCGCCCGTCCAGTATGTCGATAACGCCACCCTCAAGCCAACCATGAAGTACCCATTCAACCCCAACGGCAGTCCCGAGGGTATTGCCGGTATTCGCAGCGCCGATGGCCGTGTCCTCGCCATAATGCCTCACCCCGAGCGGACCGTGATGGGCGGTATTGCCAGCTGGCTGCCTCCTAATGCTGGAGACTGGGGTGACATTGGTCCATGGGGTCGTGTGTTCTTCAGCGCCAGAAGATGGGTTGGCTAAAAGTGTGGATTTTGGTTGCGCCTTTTCCTTCTTTTCCTCTGGTGGTCCAAGATCGGGCGTGATGTACAGCGAAAACCAAAATCATGGGGAGGTTACTACTTCGTTTTGGTATATAAAATATCTACACCTTATGTTCTGCATGATGAGTCCGATGCCTTAGGATGATCGAATCAAATTGTTATGATTAATTCAACAGGAATACAAGCATGTTCACAGCGTTTCTCAACCTTGAATTACGAATTCTTAACCCCTCTTGAGCAAGTTATAACACTCATAATCTAGTTATGCAAACCTCTAAACCATTGAACAGCAAAACAACGTGGATATCATAGCAAGGTATCATTATAGTAGAATCATGGCGCCTCTTTCTTTTAAGGTCAAGTAGGGCACTAAACAGCCAAACGCTTCTTGCGCCACTCCAGCTTCTCGGCCAGAATCTCCCAACTGATCTGACCATCCACACGTCCCACACCCTTCAGACCAGCGGTCAGAAACGCAAGCAACTGGTCAAAGTGACCTTTGATATCCCTCAGTCGATGCGCGTAGGGTGCCTCGTAAAAGGAAATGCTGGTGGTATTGCCAACATCCTCGTCCGACTCATCTTGGGTATCGGCGTCGTCATCGTCATCGTCATCATCACTTTGTATCGCGTCGTCGTGGTAGGCATCTTGATGCTTCCTCCTGAGACTGTTCTTGCTTTGAGAAAGCTTGGCATATTTGGTCGGCGTTCTCTGATCGAACATCTTGTCCCCGTAGCGTGTCGCTTGGATGTCTGCGAAGTACAAGCAGAGATCTAGGAGGTTGATCGTTGCTTGGTGAAGAGGTGATAGATTGCTGGAGAGGAGGCACTGGTTTTCCATGGAAGACATGTACGCGCGATGCGCTGCGATCATCGCGTCGACGTCCTTTGTTGCGGAGAGGGACTTGCGCAATGACTCTGTCGTTGTGGAAATGACAAAGTCCGTAATGTGGCTGTAGAGGGTGTTTAGGAACCACAGCATGTGGTGCCGAAGAGAGTAGCTCAATGCGTTGCTGCTCCTGTCATGGGAGAATTCGTCCGTCTCATCGGTGTACTTCAGACGCTGTTTGACGATCAAGTGTTTTGCTCGGCGGATTTGCATCAGGAATGTCGAGATGCGCTGGTAGCTGTGGATGGCGTCTTTGGGGATAATGTTTGCAATGGGCCAGGGGAGGATGTAATCGAATGAGATGGTTCTGAGGGCCTTGACTGAGCGGCTGCGCCCTTGCGGATCCTGGTGCGAGCGGACAATTATTCTTGAGTGGTCGATGAAAGACATGCCGCTAAACGCGCTCTGTGCGAGTTCGGTGAGAAGATACCTGTCGCTCCAGGAGCCTCTGCCGCGGTCCATGAGGTCAAAGACCTTGTTGTCGATAATAGCTGACACACTGAGGTCCTTGCAGAGGTAGATGTGTTCCAAGGCTTGCAGTGATTTCCACAGTCCACATTGCTGGTCAAGCTCTTTTCGCAGCAGATCGGACGCAAAGGAGTGGTTAGCCTCGACGAGCTTGTCTATAGCGGACTCGCATATGGCGGCAAAGGGAAGGCAGAGTAAAGAGCTTGAGTCACCGCCGTAGATTCTTTCCAAGGTGAGGGTATTCGTCACCGAGCTTTCGAGTTGCTCCAGAGCATTCAAATGTTGCAGAAAGACCATGCTTTTACCCGCAGTGAAAATCTTTTGAGCAACGGGCTTCATAAAATGTGGAAGCCCAACTGTGTCGTCCGCAGCGTACCATCCGTGCCAAAGCGACCTCAGATCTTTATTGCCGCGTCGGTCTATGATAAAAGATATCCCTTCTTTTGAGTCCAGTCGTCCCTCCTCCATCCAACGACGGATCGGACGAATGTAGGTTTCGAGACATGAAAAGAACAAGTTTGCCAGGAATCTGAACTCGTCATCGTCCCCTGTAGCTTGCTTCATGCATACCACATCGTATAGTAGGTCAAGACACCGTAAGCCGTCGTCTGGAGTGTTACACTTGAGATTGGAGATTAAATCGGCCAGAAGCACGAGCATCGCTGATGCGCTGCGGACATCTTCGGCCAGCTGTAGTAGGCTGACGGGAAAAGGCGCTCCTTGCGAAATGCACTGAGTTTGCACTTCCGACAGAAACGAGTCGAACTGGTTTAGGCGGTCCTCAACACATCGGTGGAAGGTTTGCATATAGGGAACAACCTGGGTGATCTTGATGAAGCGTCTTATAACATCTATCTTTGCGCCAATCATGCTGAATGACCGCAAAAGCGAGGACAGGGCCTCGGTCGACGTATGTGTAAGAGTATACCGTCGATCGACCTCGATGCTGTCATCGAGTCGCCAAAATAGAGACGTGGGCAAACCCTGCAACATGAACAATGTCTCTCTTACAATTTGAAGCTCCGTGACCACACGGCAGGAGAAGTTATCGACTTGGTTGGATTCTGCGCGCTTTTTAGGCCTCCAGAATTGAGCTTCCCTAACAGAGTCCACAAGAACCACATCCATTCCAGGAGAAAAGACTTCGTCGGGAATTTCATAATCTTCTTCGGAGGCAATGGGACTGGAAGGTAGAGTCTGTGGGATTGAGGCGTCACTGCGCCCCGAAGACACAAGATCATCATCTTCCTCGGATGAGGAATCTGCGCCGAAATTTACACATTCCCAGATATCTTCATCACAATACGCGGATCCAGAGGCATCCAACTCCGTCCAAGAGAGTTGCTTCGAGTCTTCATCAACCTTGGGCTTTGGAAGTCGGTCTACCCGCGAAAACACAGCAGGGCGAGCAGAGAGCTGCAAGAGGAAAGATAGTATTTCAGGAAACCATGAGCTATGGTGTTCATCTAATTCAGTCAAGCGACTCCGGAGTGCGTCCGCCAGATCATCTTTATTGAGAACCTGGAATTTCTCCTGCAGGCCCTCTAGCTGCTTTGAGACCGCAAACTGGTCAGTCCGGCCATGAGAGGCGGATTTGAACGTGTCTTCGACACGATGCTTTAGATTTTTGAGTCGTGACGTATTCTAGAGGCTAATGTTAGTGACAGCGGAGCGCTCAAAGTAATGATAGTACCCCATACAGTCGGATCGATCTTTGTGATAGCCAAAATTAGCTCATCCGTTAGCGCACCAATCTCCTCGGGGAGAGTCATCTCGACGCGTGTTGCATTTGCAACAAGTCAGCGTAGAAGTTGGAAGTCAGGCGGAATATTCCCCGATGATCCCCCATCGTTGTTTCATCGACAACTCCTTCTGGTGGCGCCTAGGACCTTGGATCGAGCCGGGGTTACGCGGCATCCAGGCCTGTAGTCTAGACGTCAAGACGAATCTCTCTCTCCGTCTGCTCCGCGAAGCGTGACGTGTTGCACATTTATTACGACGCTATTCCTCTTCGGGATAAGTGGCATCTGGTCCGCCAGAGACAAGAGTCGCCAAGCGGAGGGAGGAAGTCGACGACTGCAGCCAATTTTCCTCTTACTTCCCCCTGGCCATCGGTTTTTGCAATCAAGCAGTCAAGATGGCCGTGGCGAGGCCTATACGCATGCTAGGTGCAGCATGCATCCTACTGTGTCTCTTTCTGATCTTTCAGGTCAACCAAAGTCACGGCCCATCGTTCATTAGTAAGGGGTCAAAAGAGTATACTGGAATGAAAAAAGATCCCCTTTTAGATCGTGAGTCTCACTCGAGTTTTTCTTGCGGACCTGTCTTGTAACTACTCAATTCCGCGTCTCTCGCATGTACTGATGAAATTGCATTTGCAGCGACCGGCGAACCCGAAGGTCATTTATGGCGAGCCGAAGGCAACGACTATGCCCCCGACAGCGCCCAGTCCGCCCGCACGAACGCTGCTCTCATTTCCCTCGTCCGTAATGAAGAGCTGAACGATCTTATTCCGACGATGAAAGACTTGGAGCGGACCTGGAATTCCAAATTCAACTACCCCTGGATCTTCTTCAATGACAAGCCCTTCACGGAAGAATTTAAAAAGCGCACACAAGCAGAGACGAAGGCAAAGTGCTATTATGGTATTTGCGCCCGATCTTATTTCTAGTCGATGTAACAAACCTGACAAAACGTCCAGAGCAAGTGCCAAAGGAACACTGGGATCCTCCGGAATGGATCAACATGGAACTCTTCCGCGAGTCTGCGGCGATTCTGACTGAGCAGAAGATCCAGTACAGCGACAAGCTCTCGTATCACCAAATGTGCCGGTGGAACAGTGGCATGTTCTACAAGCATCCCGCTCTTAAGAACTACAAGTACTACTGGCGGGTTGAGCCGAAGGTCCAGTTCTTCTGCAACGTTGATTACGATGTATTCCGATTCATGGAGGATAGAAACCTCACGTATGGTTTCACCATCAATCTTTTCGACGATCCCAAAACTATCACCAACCTCTGGCCAGAGACTAAGAAGTTCCTGGCTGCAAACCCCTCTTATCTTTCCAGCAACAACATGATGGGATGGTTGACGGACAACACACTGCGGCCAGACCACACGGAGGCGGCGAATGGATACTCTACCTGCCACTTCTGGTCGAACTTTGAAATCGGTGACTTGGATTTCTTCAGAGGAGAGCAGTACGATGCCTACTTCAATCATCTTGACCGTGCGGGTGGTTTCTTCTACGAGCGATGGGGCGACGCTCCAGTTCATTCCATTGGTTTGGGACTGTTTGCTGACGCAGCCAAGGTTCACTGGTATGTTATTCCTTGATCGAGTCAATGCTCAGAGCTAACTTTCACTTTCTTCCCAAAGGTTCCGGGACATTGGATACAATCACATTCCCTACTTCAACTGTCCCAATTCACCAAAGTGCTCTAAATGCACCCCTGGGCAATTCTACGCTGGCGCACCCTTTCTCGCCAAGGAAGACTGCAGACCCAGCTACTTTAAGCATGTGGGGATGCATTAACCCATCAATGTTTCTTTCTCAATTTCTGAAGATTCATCATATGGCTTGCAATGTGTATAACTGCAGAAGCAGCTGTCATGACCCACACCATTCTATATCATACCCAGCATTGATGACGATGAGTGCTTGAAAACCCTTTTGTCAAGATCATAGTGGCGTTCCCAGGGGGTGGTTCTGAGTTTTTTGTTGTACCTTCTTTGTCTTAATACTTGTCATTTATATGTCAGCCGTGTGTTGCTACCTTGAGGGGATCGCTGGACCGGCCTTCATTGTATCTATATTCTTATATCGAACTCGATCTCCATGTACTAAGAAATTAATGGGATTTGTGCATCAAAGACTTCGTTGCTTCTGTCGAATGTACGTTATGAGTTCGGGCCTTTACTTGGTGACAGTAGAAAAAGAACAACCCCTCAGATTCCTTCGCTACCCCCCATAGTACAGAGTACAAGCAAACGTCACAAGCTTTATAATAATAGCACTGGTATAGAAAAGCACATGTGCACCTCCATTCAACCCCCGAGTCGACAGCCTCCAGGTCAGAAATGGACAATTAAGCAACCAACCAGACCGTGGAGACCTTCTCCAACTGTATTCTAAAGTATGTATACAGCTTTCCTATCTTATCAACTTAACAAAGAGACAGAGTTCTTGCGGGCGTTTTGTCTGGAACAAACGCATCTATTCCTCGTTGGGGTAGAGCTCCTCCCGCAGAGCAACACCGAGCTCCTGGCGCAGACCCTCCAGGCTCTCGAGGTACTGCTTGTACTGGTCCTGAGTCTCAACCTTGGCCTTGATACCTGTTCAAGCACAATAACATGAGCGTCTGTATCTGTATAAAGTAAAGCAGTGGATGATATTGGAGCAGAGGCGCACCTTCAAAAATCCGGACGGCAGTGGGGAAGTCGTTCACACGGCGGGCAGCCCTCAGGGCAGCGGAGAGGACCTCGACGGAGGGGACGAGATCGTAGGCAAAGCAGTTGTTGAGGTTACGCTGTAGCGGATAATTGATCAGCATCACATATCACGGAGAGAAGGCCAATGCAAATTGCTAATCTTCATCATATGATTTCGAGAGCGGATGATGATGTGACACGAATTTGCCGTACGTGCGAGCGGATCAGGTCAGGCTTACCTGGAGCTCGAAGACATCCTGAACACCGTCGAATTCCTTCTCGAATCTGTCCAATGCCGAGTCAGTGTGACAATCTCCCAGAATTAACCGGCTGCTTGTCCAAGACGGGAATCGGCATCACAAGCATTATCCGATCCGGGGGAGAAGTTCCCTGCGATCGCCCTTTTGTGCCTTTCCTCGCTCAAATCGCATCCAATGGCTGGCTAATGGTGATAGCATACCTAGCAGAGAACTCCTCGTATGTCTCATCCTCGTGGGCACCGGACAGACGCTTGGTGGTGGTGCTGAAGCTAGGACGGTTGAGGGCCAGAGCAGCCGGGGCCTGCACGCGGGACCGGGGGAATTGGGGAGCTCTGATGAAGCCGGAAGGGCGGACGGCGCGTGTCGCAATACGGAAGATAGACAGGGACGCCATTGCGAGAGGAGTGAAATGGGAGAGGAGGGTGGTTGAATTGACGTGCTTTTGGGGGGAGTGGAGGACGACGGCAAGACGTAGACGAGGTTGGAAGTCAGAGGACAAGCCGGCTGCCGCTAGGATTTTGCGGGTGGTGTGAGGTTGTGGATGCCTCAGGTTTTCTCCGGTCGCTGTCATGATTGACCACACCTGGTCCATTTGCGGCTCCCGTGCATGCCCGACGCTGCGGCTGCCTCAGGCATACAGGCTGCGATCCGGCTTTGATTGCATTTTGTCGTTTCTGATTGGGCAGTGAATAGTCAATACAATTGGAGTATCTGATTGGTCAATTGTTATATCATCGCTTCCCAGTCGCTGGGCAGTTCTCGATGGACGAGATCTTGATTACTTTGACTACAGCAAAATCCTCGGTGTTGACCATGGTTATTCTGCGTTGAGTCGATGACTTCATTCACCGTTGTATCATATGCAACAAACAATTAGCCGCACCAGCCTTTCCAGTGTAACTACCGTGCTCATAGCTTTATTCTGAGAACAGGCCAGCATTTTTCACATCTAGATAAATAGTGGAAAGTCATCAAGCTACCTACTGTATGTATGTCATCCGTCCCATGCTGTCAGGGGAAAGTCTAATCTTTGAGAATCAAAATCGAGCCAATCAAATCATCTCTGCTGAGTTTCATTGTGCTGTCGATGCAGCTGCCCGCGGACAAGCCCAAACCAGCTGCAAGAATATGTTCCAATAGCATAACCCATATTGATACGCATTTTGACTATCACGAGAACATGTTAATGCCTTTTAGCGGGTTTCAGGGCCGGATGTCAGATTCGAAATCCATACTCCCTCCTATGGAATTCTAAAAGTTCGGGATGCTCAAGCGTTCTGAGCGACATTTTGCTGCGTCGAGGTTTCGGCAGATGCGAAGCACTGCATGTCTGAAGTCCACATGGCCCAGCTTGAACCCGACAATACAAAACCTACAGTATCTAGCCACTCATTGCATACCTTAAGGTATCAATGCAACGGATGTGCAGTAGGTGTCGAACATCAAGTGAATGTAACATAATGCCTAGATCTACTCCGTACTCTGTACTCCGTAATCATTTGGCGGTTGAAACCTAGAGTGCAGCATAAGCATCACATCGCAAGCCTCATTTTAGTTTGGGTTCCCTCTGATTCTCGATCAGCTAACATGTGGATCAGCTTAAACTAAAAATCAAGACGCGCCATTGTTGAACGAGTGCAAAGTTTCACCATGGTACCACCTTCGACTCCCTTTTTGTGTTACTTGACCTGTCAGTCAAGATGCTTTTATTTGTCCTAGTCTGTAGGAGCGCAATGTTATTGAAGACGCCACGTTAGACTTCAACCAGTTGAATCGAGTTTGTTTCAGTGTCAACTTTCTTTTGTACTATTGTTTGTGATACTTGGCAAATCGAGCATGTGAAAGCCGGCTCAATTTGTGGTCCAAGACGATTGATCCCCATGCTCCTCCGTAATTTCAACCGAATGGGGATCAACATTGAAGGCAACGCTCCATAAGTGGGATCACTGCACTGATATAAATACCTTCCTCGTCTTCACTGTGAGCAGACATAGAAGATGCAGCATCTACATAAATACTTCTATGATGTTGCGTGCTGCATATACGCGGAATCTCGGAAGCACATGATCCGCTAAGAGAGAAACCTGCAAGGTGCCCCTTATTTCCTTAATATTCAGGCGACCGAGGCAGCGCTAGTCCCTCTTGGGCGACTGCGGACACGCCGGGAGACCCAACAGAGCAGGGGACGATCGGCCATTGGGCGCTTCTGATTCGATGACCTTTTGATTTTCCTCTCTCCTTGCGGACAAACCTAAGGTACCAAACCAGCCCAAGGAAGCAGCCTCTCTCCCGTCACGTCTCCGTCTCATTGCTGTCCTCAAAAAAACTCGCTCCACCCTCTCTTCCCTCTGTCTATCTATCTCGTTGCAGCCCCGATCTCCCGGATTCTCTGCATCGTTTTTTTCTTCTTATTCTCCTTCTTCCTCCTGTTTTTACTACTTCCCTTTCTCTTCTCCAATTCTTCTCTTCGTTAGTCACTCCTTGAGTGCTCTTCTTGCTTGCACGCTTTTCCGGCCGCGTTGACGGCTCGCAGTGTAACCCCAACAAAAAATCAGGGTCGCTTTTAAGGGGTTCCTTTCCATTCAACGGTCCCGTACTGTTCACTATCTACAACCTATCTCGCTAATAGATACGTCTCGCACTGTACATCATGGCGCTCGAATTACTGCAGAACTTGCCCCGTCCGACAATTGATCGGCCGTTTGGTATTCACCTATGGCCCATCTTTGACAAGGCCTTCGAGGCCGTTGTGGGCTACCCAGCCAGTGAGTTCAAGTTTGTCGAGGGTGTGACGCCAATGTCTACCTTCAAGGAGACAGCGATTGCGCTTGTGGCCTACTACATCATCATCTTCGGTGGTCGCGAGGTGATGAAGAACCGCCCAGCTTTTAAGCTCAACGCACTGTTCATGATCCACAACTTCTACCTGACCGCGATCAGCGCAACTCTACTCGCTCTCTTCATTGAGCAGCTCGTGCCTACGCTCTACAGACATGGTCTCTTCTTCACCATTTGCGATCACGAGGGTGGATGGACCCAGCCCCTCATCGTCCTGTACTATGTAAGTGATCTTCTGAATTTCGTGGCTTGAAGTGCTGGTTGGCTGACAGAGAGGACAGCTCAACTATCTGACCAAGTACCTCGAACTTCTCGACACCGTCTTCCTGTTCCTCAAGAAGAAGCCCTTGACCTTCCTTCATACCTACCACCATGGTGCCACCGCCCTTCTGTGCTACACTCAGCTTATCGGTTTGACTGCTGTCCAATGGGTTGTCATTGATATCAACCTGCTTGTTCACGTTGTCATGTACTGGTACTACTTCCAGAGTGCTCGTGGCATTCGCATCTGGTGGAAGGAGTGGATCACCCGTCTCCAGATTATCCAGTTCGTCATTGATCTTGGTAAGTAACTCTGGAAATATGCCTTTGTTTGTTACGCGCATGCTAACTGGACATTAGGCTTTGTTTACTTCGCCTCTTACACCTACTTCTCCTCTACCTACTTCCCCTGGGCTCCCAACATGGGCAAGTGTGCCGGAGAGGAGTTTGCGGCTTTCTCGGGCATTGCTATTATCAGCTCTTACCTCTTCCTCTTCATCTCCTTCTACATTGCCACCTACAAGAAGACCGCCAAGACTGGTCGCCCTCGTCGCAACACTGGAAAGCAGTCCTTGGTTGACATGAAGAACTTTGAGGTCCCCTCCGTCACTCATGCTGCCAATGGCAGCGCCACGGCGAACGGAGCGGCAGTGTCGAGTGGCCGGTCCAATGGCCCCGTCACTCGTTCTCGCAAGGCTTAGATGCAGAGCGGCTTGCGGGTGATTGAAGGGTGGAACTCTTCCTCAGCGGTTCCTCTTCAAGATATTCTCAAAGATCGTCCCCGTGTGCCTCATCTTTAACTGGTCTGAGTTCTCCGATGATGATCGACACCACGCGAACCACTTTTCGTGCGCATGAAACAAAAAATCCGAGCTCATTTACTTTCGCTTCAGAGATCTTTTTTTCAGCTGCCTAGATTTTTTATCACTGTTTAATGAATGACCTTATGATACTGGTCGCTTTCGCATTGCAATGAGCTCATATGGCGGTGTCACTTTGCAGCATGGGCAGGTGCAGGGTCAGCACTGGGTGGATTACGAGTGTCTGGGGAGAAATGTCCAAGTTCCTTACCCGGAGACTTGGCAGAGCGACAAGGTATTGCTCTGACGGTCTCCAGGTTGTATTCTACGTCTTACCTTTCTTCGTGTGTGTTTTCTTGTCATGCTGCAGGTTGCAGCCGTTTCCTCCTTCTTTCCTCCTATTCGCGCTTGTGATTCATACTTGCTTTTATTCTAGTATCTATAGATGACAAGTAAATAAATGTAATGGTGATGATATACTTGGTGTTCTTCGTACATTAAGTCATGTGTGGTCGCATATTGATCTGAGGCTGTCGAGGGTTGGGCTTGGACCGATGCTCTGAGCCGAATGTTGACCTGCTATTTCATACTTATCTGGTATTACCTTAGTTTCAGAGCTCTCAATGACGAAGCTTGTCCACATCCATTTATGTTCAAAGCCTAGTGATGTCTCTCCATATGCTCTTTGACATTCCACATCGTTCACGCACACGAATGTGAAACTGTTCATTGTGTCGAGGGTGACACATCGGCTATCTCGATGGACATTGTCACGACGACATAATCATCCTATAGCCGGTAGACTTTCCGTTGCCTCAAATGGTGAACTTACACTCCAAGAAATCAGGATACCCGAAAGTGACTCGCGCACGCGTCTGGTCTGGTGCTCTATGTCGAGGTAATTGTGGAGGGCATGTATGGTTGGTATAGCAATGAGACGAAATGAGAGTGAGAGGAAGAGTCCCAAGGCGTTACCAGCAGCTAGCTATCTTCATCACGGACATGGTGACGCTCTGCTGGAAACGTTTATGCTGGATGGTCGTGATGTCTGGCCGACTGTCAACCATGGCTATGGTTATGGTTGTCGAAGAGCAGGCCGGCTGAGATTGAGTTGGAGAATCGGCAAGGCAAGCAAGGGCATGGTCCTGATTCCTGTATGACATTGACATTGATGTGGGGTTTGGATGCGTATGTGTTGAAGCTGGATCAGAACCTCGTACCTGCATTCTGTCCTCCGTATTCCGTGCCTTGTCGGTATCCCTACGGTGTTTGCGTAGGGTGTGAGTCTGATAAGTCAGATGAATAAGAATATCTCAAGGTGTCTATATTAGTATGTGGAACTCTGCGCCGTCGGTCGTCATAGGCTGGAGTGGACTTGGAATGACATTGACAGGTCGGTCTGAGCCGTAGCTGGTAGCAAGGGGTGAAGGGTAAGATTTGAGACATTATCCTTCAGGGGCATGGCATGCGGAATGATGAGATGAAAGTGGAAAGGTCTTGACATTGCATCGTGGTTAACGAGGGCATGAATTCAAAGGTGAGTTGTAACTTGGGGCATGGGGCTGTAAGGATTTACTAGGTGACTTCATCTTCATCCTTCATACTTGGGTTGTGCTTGTTCATCCCTCGACGCTGACGAGGATGTCCATGTCTCCAAGGTGAATGTAGGCACATGAAGGGACTGCAGACCCTGACATTGAGACTATGAAGGAGGACTCCTGATTCCTTGTTAAGACTCAATGAAATGTTCTGGAGCGTGGACAAATGTTGGGCGATGATAGGTTGGTATGAGGTACTAATCAAGCTATGTAGATGTATGGATGATAATACACTGAAGACCCACATGATCATTCTGATGATGAAGGGTGAGCAATCTAGCAAATTCTAGTGCGTTGACTACGCAGGACCGGAGGTGAGACATCTCTTTGAACGGTGGTCTTCCCATGACCACGCTTCAACGGTCAGTATCCGCATTCTACGCCACAACCTCTGGCAGAAACGGGATTTCCGGAGAACCCGCCAGTACTGGCAAAGCTCAACGCGTTCGAATCGATAGTTGCGTTCTTAGGACGCCATCTGTGGAGAATAACGTTCTTAAGCGATAGAACCGCGGTGCTCGGCGGGGACTATGTGTCAGGTACAGTGGCTTGAACCCACTACTGGGTATTCCGGAGACGGGATATGCATTGTCTATTTGATTGCAATCCGATAGTGCCTTCCTGAGCTGGGAACTTCAGGGGGACAGTTGAAAACTTGGAAGTCGTAATCATATGGAGTGGCAGTTGTGTGATTGTTCGTGTAGAACAGAGAAGAGAGACCCAGATGGCACTTGGTGGTTCTGAAGAAGCTTTTATACAGGTTCGATTGAGCAGCAAGGAGGGAACAGATGAGAGTACCAACTAGTCTACCAACGTAGAAGAGATGAGATGTTTTGATTCGATATTTTACGGACCTTTCAACCAGCCATCTGCTGACGTAGGAATCAAGTTGTTGTTGGCAGCCTGGCAGAGAACCGACACCACAATCAAGTGGTGCAGAAGATAGATCCAGGTATGCATGTCTACCTGAGAATCATCTGCGTGGGTTTGAGTGAATGTGGTGTATGCATGACCATCCGCCGTTCATTGGTGAAGGACAGCAGTTTCAACGCTCAAGCGGACGTTGTTGATGTTGATCTTGCTGATCGACACTCTGGGGTTTGATCCTACGGTAAATCCGGAGAAAGGAAACAAGCAGGAAACGGGATGATGGAGAATTGAAGATGGAGATAGGAGTGCTGGTCGCCGAGGACGCGGCCGACGTGGAGGTGGTTGAAGCAAGGAGGAAACCATAAAATTCGAAGTGCCAATACAGTTTGCGTCAATGTACTCCGTATCGTCTTATTCGACGCTCAAGAGATTGGCGGGATGATGTTTCCTGCCACCAAGCGTTCAAGCAAGAAAGTCCACTTCAGCATGCATACTGGGGAACCAGCATGGCATTGGGACTATCAGGATTGAAACAAAGGGGGGATTATCTAAGGTCACGTATCTCTTGCGTAAACCCTTGGTAAATGCAGTGGTACGGAGTAATGTCAAGCATATTGTCAATATGCACAATGGTGTTTCAACATGCAACCATCGTTGGACACGTACTATGGTGCAAATAAGCAAGTACAACGAACCATCTGCAATCCAACCTGCAATTTCCGCGCTTCACTGATGGTCTGAGAGTTCAGCAAGTCAGAACCATTTCGTTACATAGAGAACGCAGGATCTCAGAGCCAGTCTGTTACAATTGACACCGAAGATAGTGATGATGTGGACGAGCGTCGACCAGCCACCGCAGAAAGTATCGTTCCTATCTTACTGACCACTTGACACGGAGCCAGAATCTCGGCTTCCATAACTCTGACTTGAATGATTTTCCATTCCTAGGTTTCCATTGTCTACCTAGGTTTATTGCGGTTGGTGTTCAAATTTTTTATTTTTTTTTCTCGCATGGGTTGCATCGTTCTGTTCTGTTCTGTCTTCTTGACACAGTTCGAAACTCCGAGCGAACCACTCTAAGACTTTCTGAAACCCTCGTACCGGCTGGGCTATCCGAAGTTGGCCATTTTGCCTCTTGTCAATGATGAGAGTCGAGTCCACTTGGATAGTTGCTGCAAGGGTTATCATGATTTTCCTGCAGGGAGGTCATCCAGCTATTATCTACCGTGCAGCTTTCAAAATCTCCTATTCGTTCTCGGTTGTTCCGTCGAACTTTTGGTCGTCTCAATGTGCCCAAAAATAAGCCGAAATCACAAATATGCGTCCGCCCAAAGGAGAAACGAGAAAACAAGCCATGAGCGAGTGGAAACCGGACTCGACGATTATTCGCTTCGGTAGGCTGATGGTCGATGATGGTGCGTTTGAGTTAAAGACGCCCCACCATGGTGTAGCAGCGGGTCCACCTTGGCAACTCCTCAGGAACATCTTACACATCACACTCGGCAAGCTTTTGCCAGAACGATATGATATGATCCGCTATTATCTATCTATCTCTGTACTGCATTGATGCTGCGGCATATTGTACGCGGCTTTGTGGAGACATTCGGATAATCTGAGTTCATCCAATTGCAACCGTGGGAAGATAATGGGTGGTCAGAGCATTTGGTGGCTTGAGATAGCGACATGAGAATCAGGGCAGAGAACGAGAGAAGCCATTAGCTATTGAGAAGGCAAACCGGCCTTCAAGAAGGCGGTTTGACCACCAGTCCACCTTCGTTCAACCGGTGGTGGATCACAGTTCGAAATTCGAACTGGGGATTCTCCATCGGCGGCGCAACTCTTGCTTTCTTAGAAGACAGGCAGATCAGCAAGAGAGTAGAACATCTAAACTACTCTACCAATGTAGTATCGTCTACCACATGGCCTCGGCTTTTGGCCCGAATACTTAGCGCGCTTCTTGGCCGAGTCCAACTTCCTATCTTAGATCCGCAAGTCTGAGAGGATTGCCTGTTAGCGTTAACCCAAACGTCCTTCCTATTCGCGTTGAGGTGGACGATGCGGACCTGCAATCAAGCTGTTGCCGCCAAAATTTTCCTAATCCAAGAGCTTGCATTAAGAATACGCTATTCCTGACTTTTTTGCTCCGCAAGCATTGACCTCTGATCTCCTATCAAATGACACCTCACGTTGATACGTCGAATTTTCTCTAACCTTTGTGGTGCCCCATATGATTCTGGTGACTGGCGCAATGACACTTTACATGAAATGACCTAACGCTCATACTTTCACGGTCTTATTTTCTTTTTTTAATCCGGCCCGGTGATAATGCAGGGTTTTAGCGAGGAACTCCAAATGCAAGGGGCGCTCTCCAGATATCCTGAGGCAACGGTTCACTCCTTGTCCTGCAGGAGTCAGGCAAGGACGAACCGCCGACGTAAGCACTGTCCATTACAGGCCCAGCATAGTCTGTCCTGATTCTGGCCCAGCAAGGAAAAAAGAAAAGGGGAAGAGAAAAAGAGGGGAAAAAAGGACGCACCAATGCTTTTCCAGTGCACGTGTGAACGGCTGTTTTCTCTATTTTTGCGCTGATATTGACTAACCCGACTGTGGACCGAGCTGTTAGTTCATCCTCTCTTGCAGTTGTATACTCTGATGGCATTGAGGGTGGTCTCCTCCTTGTTCGAAAAAACCTTCCAGGGTAGGATCCACTCCTTTAGAGCATGCCGACCCGTGTGGGACAAGAGGAGATGGAAAATATTCAGGATTAATATATCCTTGTCTGTATCCCGTTGAACTACTATTCTCTTCCCCTGTTCCCCTGGGTCAATCACCACACTCTTTTGACATACTGCACTCCTTTGTCCACCCTTGATGACCTTCAGGATCTGAGACCTTTGGACTTCTTCATTCTCCATTTTACTAATTTCTTGCCTTATTTTCTTGAAGAAATCTCCTTCACTTGGCCTGTTGGGTGTTCATCTTCTTCTTATTCTACATTTATATAGAAAATGTACCAATCCGCAGATTCTCTCAGTCTCGATTACACAAACCAGCAGCTTTTGCCACGACGTTACGAGTCGGACGAGGAAGAGATATCGGAGTCAGAACATGGTGGACATGATAACGCTTTCTCACCCGTTGATGACACTACGGGGACGTTTTCTGATATGAGCACGGAAGAGCTATCTCGCGGCATTAAACCTGAGCCAGAGAACCGTCAAGTTTCCCGGCTACTAGCCCCCTACACATCGAGAGGCAGGAAGTCGCGTCCCGTATCAATGGATACCGTGAAGCGAAGCAGCAATGCAACATTTGCCACCGACTCCATCGTCTACGACGACGACGATGATGACGATGTGATAATCGAGCTGCCTTCTCCAGATCAAATGTCACCACTTCAGTCACCACTCTTCTTACAGCCAACTGTTTATGTCCCCCCTGGGTCACCCGGATCATCGGCTGCTCAGTCGATGAGATCGCCGTCTCCCACCTCTGTCTTCTCAGTGGAAGAGACTGACGTTCTCGTGGCTGAGCAGGTCACATATGTGGAACCTATCTCCAAACCTCACTTGATTCAAATCAGTCCCGAGCAATCGTATTTTCCGCCCGTTTCATCGGCTGACGAGAAGCAAGACACCTTTTGCAAGCATAGCTCAAGCAACGCCTCCGATGTGGGTGCTTGCAACGGTATCTACTCGCTCGGGCAGGCAGCCAAGTCTCAGCCTCTGCTTAGCACAGGCGAGTCTGATGGAACGAATGAAAAACATCTCAAACGCAACAGTGTCTCGGTAGCTGGGCGCTCATCGGCATCGGTTAAGGAATTAAAACGCATTGAGCTGCCAAAGTCTAGTGCCACGATGCATTCGCTGTCCGAAGTACCCGAGCTTCCCCAACCCTTGTCTCCGCGGTCTCGCTCTAAGACATTTTCCGCCACAAGAGCATCGCCCGCCGAGAAGCTGCCCTCACTATATACTGCGGTACGCTCGCGTTTACCCGCCGAATCCCTCCGACGGCCCCCTTCATTGCGAAGTTTGAGTAGTGCCAGCGTCTTACTCTCGCATGCACGCCACGCTTCTACATCTGCGGGCTTAGACACTCGCACACCACCCGCCTCCGCGTCCCACGCACGTGTAAGCTCTGAACAGTCGTCCCCGCTACGAACGTGTCGCACTCCTTCTCCAATCCTTCCAAATTCTGCTCCTTACTATTCCTCGCCGACTTTCAATCGAAACCGATCCGGTTCTGTGTACAGCAACAGCAGTGCACCCACGCCGACCAGCTATCGCCCATTCCCTCCGGTGCGGAACTCCACCATGCATTCTTTGAAGTCGTCCTATTCCAGCAGCCTTCGATCAGAAGTGGAAAGTGTCCACAGTGTGGATGCACCTGAGCCAGTCGATCAAGCAGGAAAGGCTAGTGTGGGCCGAAAGAAGAGCCTGAAGCGCAGCAAGCTCGCGAAGCAGGAGGGCAAGGAACAGTCCACCGCTAAGAGCATCATGGGTTTTATGCTGAGAGGGAGGAGAAAATCTACTATCTGGAACCATCGATCATAGAATGGCCTTTTCTTTTCCCTTTCTTCTTTCTTTTCTTCACTCTTGGATTTCTATTTAATGGCGAAAGGCGTTTACCTTCAAACGATATCCTTCTTTAATATTCGGTTATGGCGGCTTTCTGATGTTCAGGAGATTTGATTTTCGCTGTACTGTTCTTCTGTCTACCCTATTGTCTAATTCTTGTTGTATAATATCTATTGACTAGATCAGTCATCACTGGATACCTCCTGGACTGAGGCTGGAGTCCTTTTTGTCATTGACTATCATGACAGCGCACACGAATTGGAATGAGAAGATTATTCTGCTTCAAATTTTCACCACTCCTTACAATACCCATATCGACCTGTGCCGCACATTTCCGTAGCTCCGTTCATCTCGCGTAGAATTTCCCTTAGATGAGCAATCATCCAGCCATAACCACCGGATATCATTTTCCGACGTATATTCTACAGCCATGCTCTATTCAACTGATTGTCCTCGTATTGTCCTTGTTACCTCCTAAGCTCCGCAACACTACTTGGGGAATCTGTTTACTGCGGCGTACGGTGAGATAGCCGTGTATCTGAAACACAACGAAACGAACTAAGAACTTCCAGCGCTTTCCTTATAGTGCCAACTACCCAGTATGGGAATCTGTTTGCTAATGGAAGCTCGTGCGCTGTCTGTTAGTATCCGCAAGAGGAAGGTCGCTTTGAGTCCTTGTTGTTGCTTTATGTGGTAGGCCTTTCATGGTAGATGCTCTCTGTTTTGAGTAGGTTAGTAGTGCTGTCTTTGACAAAAGATTGATGTCTCAGAAGCATTCTGTGCTTGACAATCTTGCCTATAAATATCAGGATGCTCATCTTTCCTGTTGCTTCTGCCATGTTACTATGCATAACTTATATACACTATGAGTGGATTGGATCCCACGTCTATATACCGGCGTAAATGCTCTGTCGTCCCACTGAGCTGACGAAAGCTGTAGGTAAGAAATCCAACGTAAGTTAGATTTGGACTAATTAATTCTAGCTAAGTACCCTTCCAAGTGAAAAAATGAAACCAGAGGCATCAACGTTGACGTACTCAGCTCGTTTCAAACACCGCCATTGGGCAAAGATGGTCAACATCCCCATCAAATGTGCCGGTCCACCTCCTGGTATAATGATCTTACGAAGCTTGTACGTAATCTAACTGCTAACTAATAGCTTTGGGAAAGGGATTTAGTCAACTGGACCGCATGGGGCCATCTGTCCTCTTGTGGAATCGCTGATGTTGCCAGAGGCGAACTACAACTATTCGACTTTGACCGCGTCAGCTCCTACGGCGAGTATACGGTCAACAACTACTGTCTTGGTCATGGTCGAAGCCCTGGGAGCGAGAGTCCTCTGGGCCGAGAATCTGGCCACCTCTATACCTGTTTCCTCGGTCTTGAAATCAACGGGTCTTGAGTCTGTCGTTGATTTCAAGATCGTGCGCGTCAGCCTTCATTGTATGCTGTATTGCTCGATGCTTATCGGAGCGTCGTCAGGGAGCAACCGTCGTCCTGTATGGAGATACCAGCATGGCACTGTGTGCTTGACGAGTGGCTTCGAGTGTTCGTCGGTGCTTCACCAAATGATCAACAACCAGAACCTTTAAGCAGAAGCATCTAGTCTCCACTGAGCTTTGAGCATTCTTTCCGGTAGAGGCATCTTACAAGCGACATGTCTGCAAGGCTGAGCCCCAGGCCCTGAAGTCAGATGTCGTTGGTTCTGCGCATCGTAACCTGATAGCAGGCAAATCCCCGCAAAATTGATCGAGCATTGAGCGAAGCCGTTAATCGAGCCAGAGAAGTGAATAGGTGATCAACTGGAAAGGTGTATAGATTTTTAACTAGCATCCTGTTTCATGTGGCCCGTCCATAGCATGAATGTGTAATTCGTGATGTGAGACGATGCCTGTGCATATTCTCCACTTAGACAATTGCGGCCTTAACGGTATCGAAGACTGGATGCATATGGCCTGTCGCCGCCACAAAATGGCTGCCTTATCGGCAAGTTATCAGGTAGCACGACTAGGTCGTGGGGATTTTGTATCACCTGCAGGATGATTTCGATCAGGGTGTTAGTGGTATGCGCCTTATAGAACATGTTAACATTTCAAATTTGTTTCAAATACTCGGGTTTTCGGAAATTTGATGGCAGAATCGTTGTGATGACAATAGAATCCTCATAAAATTGTGAAGATGCATAGTAGTGTAGTAGTGGAGTGACTCCGGTAACTTCCCCACATGATCCCCAGCTTTCCCCTCATTTTCATCTTCTTGGACTTGCAAGGAATATTGGATAAATCGATACTAGGCATGGCAGCCACTGTTGCATCGATCGAACAACGTACAGTAGGGGGGCGCAGCACACCAATCAGGATGATCAGTCCTGATTAATCACACCTCTTCCTGAGGATTCACTCGTGGAATTCGTTCTTTGTGTCGCGCCTGATCAATCATTATTTCCCCGCCACGCCCAGCAACCCCAGAAGCCTCCTCCCCCTTCTATGCGGCAGTCCGTCCAGAGTCCATCCAATGTTCGTTCTCGATTTACGTGCTCCTATCGCTAGACTGGAGCCAAGCAAGCAGCGTCACAGCGCGTATCCAGAGGTAGGCACCTAATCCAATCAGTCCTAGTATTCGCGGATTGACCTCTTCGTTCATCCCTGTATAGGTCGGGTACTTCTCCTCCGCTTCGACTCCGCACTATTTACGGCCTACCTCCCCTCCCGTCCATCTCTCCTTTGGTTTGAAGTTCGCGCCCTTGCCTCTGTCGATGGGCTGAGAATTTCAGGAATGATACCTTTGTCGGACGGCTCACGACACTATATCCTCAAGTAGTTGATCTTGACGATGAGTGTGCCTTGGACCCTGCGGTCGGCTCTGGGGCCGTCTCGGGCGGCTTGCAGTTCCCACCCAGTGAAGTCATTGTTTTCCCTGAACCATCTTTGTAAGCAGCTCTCTTGGTTACTAGGGTGTTTGCTGTCAGAGTACTAACTCTGCCGGAACTTCAGCGGTTCACACAAGACAGATATTCTGCCTAGTTCGCCAGAGGAACGACTATAAGCTCCCTTTCATCCCTCAGTGGCCGCAAATCTCGAAGAGAACCGCGAGCAGCGCCTCTGCCCCGTCAAATGTACCCGTTGTTCCATACTCCTCGCTGACTGTTGGCGTCCCCTGCGAGACATGGCCCAACGAGCGTCGCGTGGCTCTCACACCGGAGAACGTGACTTTGTTACTGAAGAAAGGTTTCTCGCGCGTACTAGTCGAGCGTGGTGCCGGTGAACAAGCCCAGATCCATGACCAGGCCTACGAACAAGCCGGAGCGACCCTGGTCGACCGAGCTGCTGTATGGTCCGAAAGTAACATCGTTTTGAAAGTCCGTAGTCCCCGACAGGAGGGCCCGATAGATGAAGTCGAAGCCCTCCGCAAGGAAAGCACCTTGATTTCGTTCTTGTATCCTGCGCAGAATAAGCTGCTGGTAGAGGCTATTGCGTCGCGCGGAGTCACGGCCTTCGCCATGGATATGATCCCTCGGATTTCTCGTGCCCAGACATTTGATGCCCTCAGGTGAGTTGCCCACAGGGCTTACGAGCAGGTTATATCAAAAGGTGGTCGGTACTAATGGTGAGGCAAGCTCTATGGCCAATATCGCCGGATATAAGGCTGTTTTAGAAGCATCGAACCACTTTGGTCGTTTCTTAACTGGTCAAGTCACAGCTGCTGGGTAAGAGATGTTCAACCCATTCAGATATTGACCTGCTAACCATGCCTCTTAGAAAGGTTGTTCGCCTCCACACACAGAGAACTGCTACTGATTGTTGCAATTAGATACCTCCTAGCAAGGTCTTGGTTATCGGTGCTGGTGTGGCTGGTTTGAGCGCCATCGCTGCGGTAGGTCTGCACTGCTTAACAGTCAAAGCTCTCTACCAACGATGCATAGGCCCGTCGCTTAGGTGCCATTGTCCGTGGCTTTGATACGCGTTCTGCTGCCCGTGAGCAGGTTCAATCTTTAGGTGCCGAATTCATCGAGGTCGAAATCCAGGAAGAAGGCGCTGGTCAGGGCGGATATGCGAAGGAAATGTCCAAGGAATTCTATGACGCAGAGATGAAGCTCTTCATGGAACAGGCTCGCGATGTTGATATCATTATCACAACAGCACTGATTCCAGGCAAGTCTGCACCGAAACTCATTACCAAGGAGGTACGAATGATCCATGACCTTGTCCTTGCAGCACTAGCTAATTCATAGTAGATGATCGCTGCCATGAAACCTGGATCTGTCATTGTTGACCTTGCAGCTGAGGCTGGTGGTAACTGTGAAGCAACTGTTCCTGGACAATTGATCAATTACAACGGTGTCACTGTCATTGGTGGGTTAAGCTCAAGCCTGTCTGATCTCGGTAAATCCATGCTGACCAGTTTAGGATATACTGATTTCCCGTCACGCCTACCGACCCAAGCATCCACACTATATTCGAACAATATCACCAAGTTTCTTCTATCCATGGCACCGCAGGCGAAATCGTTTGGCATTGACCTGTCGGACGAGGTCGTGCGCGGCTCTATTGTCACACTCAACGGCGAGATACTACCCCCAGCTCCACGAGCAGCACCACCGCCACCTAAGCCGACGGCTGCGGCGATCCCAGGCAAGGAACAAGCCGAGTTATCACTCACACCCTGGCAAAAGGCTACGCGCGACGTTGCAACTGTTACAGCGGGTATGGGGACAGCACTTGCCCTCGGAAAAGCCACTGGCCCCATTTTCATGAGTAACATGATGACTTTTGGGCTTGCTGGTCTCGTCGGCTACCGTGCTGTATGGGGTGTTGCTCCAGCTCTCCACTCTCCTTTGATGAGTGTGACAAATGCCATCTCAGGTGAGCAGGCATGATATCTCAAAAAATGGTCATTATAGTATCCTCACGCGTCGCTTCTAGGCATGGTTGGCATCGGTGGTCTTTTCATAATGGGTGGAGGCTATACGCCTAGCACGATCCCAGAAGCTCTCGGAGCGGTTTCGGTCTTGATGGCATCAATGAACGTTGCTGGAGGCTTTGTTATCACCAAACGCATGCTGGATATGTTCAAGCGTCAGTCTTCCACCACCTATTGAAGATGAAACACTTACCGTCCTGTAGGCCCGACCGACCCGCCCGAATATCCATGGCTCTACGCGATACCCGCTGTTATCTTCGGTGGTGGATTTATAGCAGCAGCTAGCACTGGAATGGCTGGTTTAGTGAGTGCTGGCTATCTGGTCAGCACTCTTCTCTGCATCAGTAAGTGGAACTATGACGAACTTTCACATCTGTATACTAAAGGTAACCAGGCTCAATTTCCGGCCTTGCTTCCCAGCAAACTGCTCGCCGTGGAAACATCCTTGGTATTCTGGGAGTTATTTCTGGTATACTTGCATCTCTGGCTGCTGTAGGATTTTCACCAGAGGTCCTGGCTCAATTTGGAGCAATGGCTGGTGGCGGTGCTCTAGTTGGTATGTTCTTTTATGCCTGTTTCGGCTGACTATCGTTACTAGAAGGGCTGGGCTCACATTCTTACAGGAGCATTGATTGGGCGTCGCATTACCCCGACTAGCTTACCCCAGACAGTGGCAGCTCTTCATTCAGTTGTCGGTCTGGCTGCTGTTCTCACAAGTATTGGAAGCGTGATGGCCGATCTTGCTGACATCTCAACCTTGCATATGGTGACTGCGTATCTTGGTGTTCTCATTGGTACTAGCCCAGATTCAGGCGATTGATACACTACTGACGCTGGACAGGTGGCGTTACGTTTACCGGTTCCATTGTAGCTTTCCTGAAGCTTGCGGGCCGCATATCGTCAAAACCCACGATTCTTCCAGGCCGCCACGTTATTAATTCGACTTTGCTTGGGACAAACCTGGCTACAATGGGAGCTTTCGTGTCCATGGGCCCTGCATCTCCGCTCATTGCTGCTACGTGCTTGGGTGCAAATACCGTCCTAAGTTTCTTGAAAGGCTATACGACCACTGCTGCCATTGGAGGGGCTGATATGCGTATGTCCCCGCGCCCTCGCACTGGAAACGGTTACTAACACCTTGAAGCTGTTGTTATCACTGTTCTCAATGCATACTCGGGATTCGCTCTGGTTGCAGAGGGCTTTATGCTCAACAATCCACTACTCACGAGCGTTGGGTCGTTGATTGGGGTCAGCGGATCGATCTTGTCGTACATCATGGTGAGTGTCTTTATGTGCTTGTTCAAGGATCTCACTGACTGAGTTAGTGTGTCGCTATGAATCGATCCCTTACCAATGTCCTCTTTGGTGGCATTGCGGCCCCTCAACAGGGGCAGAAGAAGATCGAGGGCCAGGTTACTCAAGTTACGGTGGATGATACGGTCGAAACCCTATCAAATGCTGAGAGCGTAATTATTGTATGTTGATTTTGACTCTTCCATGCTCGAAGCTCACAGTGCTCCAGGTGGTCGGTTATGGCATGGCTGTGGCCAAGGCCCAATACGCGCTTGCAGAAATCGTCCGAATGCTGCGCGCTAAGGGCGTCAAAGTACGATTTGCCATCCATCCAGTTGGTACGTTCTTCATCTCAGTCCTAGGAGGACCGTTGACTGACCTAATCCTGCAGCTGGCCGCATGCCCGGACAATGCAATGTGCTTCTCGCTGAAGCTTCAGTGCCATATGACAGTAAGTCCCGCCACACATCTCGAGGTTCCCGATAATAAGGGCGGCTGCTGACTCGACAAAGTCGTACTTGAAATGGACGAGATAAACGACGATTTCCCGGACACAGATGTCACCCTGGTGATCGGTGCAAACGATACCGTCAACCCTATCGCCTTGGAGCCCGACTCTCCGATCTCTGGCATGCCTGTCCTGCACGCCTGGAAGAGCAAGGAAGTCATTGTGATGAAGCGCGGCATGTCCAGCGGATACGGTAAGTTCTCTCATCTTGCCCTGGAACGTATCACTAAGGGAGCATAGCCGATGTGCCCAACCCCATGTTCTACATGCCTGGTACGAGGATGTTGTTTGGGGATGCGAAGGCCTCTTGTGATGGTGAGTTTTCTCCCTGCGTACTTCTCAGAGCCAATTCTAACTAGGTATAGCCATCAAAGCTGGACTTGAGGCACGCAAGTGAGAGATTGCAGGAATCTTTGCTTTGATTTATTTGATATGAGTTGTTGTTTTTTTTGCATCTGCTGTATATGCCTGCATGCTCTATATACACCATGACATAGTCAGTATATTACAATAGTGGGTTTGTCTGCCAAGAGATCAATGCATAGTGCTATCCTCGTACCGTTTAACAATTCAAGCATTTCTCGTCGCATGAGTGGACAACTACACCATGAGCTCCTACACACGAACGGGCTTAGTTATATTTGCTTCAAGGACTTATAACCAGAGCCAAAGGAAGAGCATTGGTCCAAGAGGGAGCTTGCCATGGCAAGCCACGGACTGGAAGTGAATCGGCAAACTCGATTCTTTTCCTGTATGCACAACTGCCTAAATATGTACACGAGGATCTTCGGCAACCGCCCACAGGCTTGATTGGTGAGTTTGCTGAGCGTATCCGTTGTTCAGCAACAGTTACAGAGTCAAGTGTTGGAGCTCGAAAATGGTTCTGTCAGTAGGAGTTCTGTTTCTGAGTGTTTCATAAACGGGGAAACGAGTTTTCAGCTCTTCGATGATCTCAAGCCGGGGCGTAAAGCTAGGTTATTTTGGCGTGTTACGCTTAAGTTAGTAAGACGGTCCACCTGCCTACTGTTGAGGTTGTGTCTTAGATGATGTGAGGTACAGAGATTGAATAAGAAGGTGAGAGGTGAGAAGGAATGAGCATAAACTGTGGGAGGAAAGCAACTGAGCTAAGGCTGAAGGTAGGTCTAAAGTGAAGGCAGAATTACAACGCTGAGGCCTCCTCTTGTTACAAATGCTGTAGTTGAAGCCTACTGTCCATTAGAAAATGTTCTGACCAGATCTCTAGATCTTTCTGGCGGCCCATCAATCGAATCAAGTAAGTTCATTGCAAGGTCGGTGTACTTCACAAGAATCTGAATCATGGCATACGAAAGACAAAGTTCTCTGAAGGAGGACGGACTTCAAATTCAATTTAAGTATTTAGTATCTTTCCTGAAATATCTCTGTCCTTCATTGGAATCATGCTGGATAACCGTCTCAGGCGTGCCATGAAAACCTTTTCTGTAGTCGAAGAGGGCGACGTAACAAAGGACTTGGATGCACTTGCATGTGGCTATGGGACGCAACCAGAATGTACCTAGTTCTTAACCGAGCTCCTCCTCGAATTCCTGTTCCAAGGACTTGCTTAGAGATGCACATTTCCAAGACAGCGGGACGACTCACCACATAGGTCTTGGCAGGGCCATTTGCGTTCTTAAGTAGCGGCTGCATGATGACCTTTAGAGTCAGTGTGACGCGGAAATTATCGTCCAGTTGGGTCCAGTCAACGTCGGGTGTCGGAAAATAGAATTTAAGCAATACTCGAGACCGTTCCCAGATTGAGTTGATCATCGCAATGTGTGACGCCGTCACGTTCTTCTCCTTTCTAATGACACGAGTGATGTCCCCTTTGTCGTTCCTTGTGATTTTTAGTTTCAGCTTTACAGAGCGCTGTGTAGCTACTGTAGGATTGACCTCAGGGTCATCAGAGTTGGTCAGGTAGTCTTCGAGAAGACTCTGCAACCTGCTAAGGACCAGTTCTGGCACGCCAGTGAGCTTGGATGAGAATTTGCCGTCAGTAATCATTTGTGTCAATAAGGCTATAAGCGAATGACTTACTTTGATCTTGATTTCAACCTCAGGCATTGTGCTGAAGAAATGCTTGCAAGGTCCTTTGGTCAAAGAGGAATGTCCGTTGTTGAGTGGTGAGGAAGAAGTAGATGGAGGAGAGTTCGCAGAGATAGACGAAGGTCATAGCATGGTAGATTGAGGCTTCTTTGCCATTCACTGCTTGAAAGCCCTCTTCAAAACATTGCTTCCAAGGTGTTCTGCAGCGGATGTGAATGACACACAGCTCGAATGACATTCACCTTCTTTTGATTGGGGGCCATTGTCAGCAGCCAAGCCGCAATGCGTGCAAAGTTCATCCTCGAAGAAAAATAGAGCTTTTCTAGCTGGGCAGTAGCTGCTGTTTTGCAGCAGTATCATGAATGATTATCCCAGACAAGGAATTGCCGTTTTCTCTTATGGACCAGCATTCGTGCCTTCTAATACAACAGTCTTGTAAAGTACTATATCTCTCTTCTACAGACCTGCCGACAGAGAGCATTCCGGTGGAAGATTGAAAGCCAAAATGAGATCCAATGACTCGGCCAATGGACCATCCAAGCCAATGATTCTTCTAATGTGCATTTCCAGCCCAGATGTCAATGGATGTGGGCAAAGAGGACGTTGGCTGAATGTAGGACTACTGATACTTTATGTATGTCACGTGATTTCATTAATCTGACGATGCTTTGCACAACAACAGCAGATGTGTTTGATCATTTTAGCGCAATTGACACTGAAGATGATGGTTCCTTGAATGTTGCAAATCATTCCAAGTTGACTTCATCGTATGACTATACTGCACAGTCGAAGATGGATTTTATGATCTCAAGCTCCGTCCTGGCATTCATAACTGGTGGGGCCATAACTGTCGATGATGTGATCGGCTGAACCGGTCTGGGTCCCGCAGCTTTCCAGCTCCTGTCATTCGATCTGAGAGCCTTAAGATGATGGTCAAACCAGCTTAATGATGAAAAAGCACCAATGGCGATGAGTCAATCCAGGAGGCAGAAAAAGCAATTGACAAAATCTCCCCGTGGCTTCGTCCACACCTCATTTCTAGGAATGCAACAGGATTGATTCTGAAGGGACAGCTTCCCAGTTATGACCCACGGACTTGCGGTCCGTCCAGTGAGCTCTGATTGGAGACTCCACCACTTGGCTTTTTTGGGTGGAAGACGGAAAAAAAGCAGTGCCCTGGCCTCAGCGTCCCTAGCCTCGTATTTAGCGTGCTCTCTCGTTGAATCTCTTGCGGACCAGACATCTCCGGGGGATGAATTAAAGCTTGGAAGACAAGGATTCAAGTTGTAGTCCTGGGCAGCGAGTAAGTGAGTTTTTCTTCCAGGGCCTTTGCCTCGTTCGGCAAACGAAGTTGTCTGTTAGTTCGTGGCATATTGGGGGCTCTGGAATCTCCAACGAACCGCCTATTTCCTGCATATCCCTTTGCCGGTTTAAACTTTTCATCGCCGCTAACAGTGGGGTTGGCAGGTTCCTGGCGGGAGGTGCAGAAGATATCCACAAAACTCAAATCATCTACGAAGAGACGATAACATATCGCAAACTTTTTTTGAGTTTGATTTTTCCTTCCTTCTAATATTTTTTGAGCCTCAGGAGCTAGGGTTTTGGATACTGTCAATACTTCACGTCTGTCATCAAGACGTTACAACAGCCATGGCTCCCACGACCCAACACCATTCAGAGCTTCTGGTTGACCAAGATGAGGTCCCTGTCATTGGTGAACAAGACAGAAGCGAAACAAGTTCGCAAGACGATGCGGATCTATTGGTTAGTGGATAGACTCTTTTCACTCCTGCAAACAAGAAGATAAACTGCAATAATAAAGTGATGATATCAATACTGACGCAAATTGCAGAAATCGATGGGCTACAAGCCAGTATGCTTCCTGATCCACAATATTATAGGTGGAGCTTTGGTGCTTACAATAATCGTCAGGTACTTCATCGAACGTACAGCCTCCTTGAGAACTTTTCGACGACATTTGGTGAGATATGCTCTTATCAAAGCGCTCTTTGCCGACATCACTAACATACCATGATCAGCTGCACTCTACTTTGTCGGCGGAGTTCGTGTGACTTTCAGTACTGGTATTGCAGCGGGTGGTAATCTAGCTTACTGGTAAGTCAAGAGCACGTATTTCGATATATGGAAACTCACGATTAGTAGGACGAGCTACCTGGTCACTATGGTCTTCACGTTCATCACCGCCGCGGTCATCGCGGAAGTATGCTCTGCGTCACCATCTGCAGGCTCGATCTACCTGTGGGCTGCGGAAGCTGGCGGTCCTAGGTTTGGAAGACTCCTTGGTTTCATCGTTGCCTGGTGGAGTACCACTGCCTGGACCACCTTTTGCGCCAGTAACACCCAAGCCGCTGTGAACTACATGCTCTCGGTAAGCTCCCAAGCGCATTCACGGGGAATCAGGGGCTGAGCTGACCTCTCTTTGACAGGAATTGACAGTCTTCAATGTCGACTTCCCCACCGACACTGGCGATGTCAAATTTCGGGCAGTGCAATGGATCTGTACCGAGATCTTGCTCGCATTGGCTGCACTGCTCAATTTCCTGCCTCGTGCGTAGCTCCAACTCATCGTGATGAACCCTGTTCTTCAGTGTGTACTCATTCTTCTAGCCAAATATTTCCGATACGTCTTCTACCTATCATCCACCATGGTCATGCTGGACTTCGTGCTCAACATCATCTGGCTTCCGATCGGCGCTCACGACACCTGGGGCTTCCGGTCTGCCCACGAAGCCTTCATGTCGACCTACAACGGCACCGGTGCCCCGCCAGCCTGGAACTGGTGTCTTTCCTACCTGGCAACTGCAGGTATTTTAATTGGATTTGATGCCTCGGGCCACGTCGCGGAAGAGACCAAGAACGCGTCTGTCACAGCCGCTCGCGGTATTTTCTGGAGTACAGTCGTCAGTGGAGTCGGCGGATTGGCGACTATCATCCTTTTCCTCTTCTGCGCGGTGCGTTCTCCTCCATTAAGATACAACATAGGGTACTGACGTTTCCCAGCCGGACGCCGATACACTCTTCTCATTTGGCTCTCCCCAGCCTTTCGTGTCCCTATACGCCGTTGTCCTCGGCAAAGGCGGCCACGTCTTCATGAACGTCATCTGCATTGTAGCTCTGTGGCTTGTACGCCGTCTCCCGTTCACCATACCCCCCAAAAGCACACACTGACCCCTCTGCAGAACACAGCCATCGCCATCGTCGCCGCCTCGCGTCTCGTCTTCGCCGTCGCCCGTGACGGAGTCCTCCCCTTCTCCGGCTGGGTCTCCCGCGTCCACAACGGCCAGCCCCGGAACGCCGTCGTCGTCGTCTGGGCCGTCGCCGCCCTCGTCACCTGCACCCTCCTCCCGTCAAGCGTGGCCTTCACATCCCTCGTCTCCGCAGCCGGTGTCCCCAGCGCCGCCGCATACGGCCTCATTTGCCTTGGCCGCCTCCTCTGCACGCCCAAGCGCTTCCCCAAGCCAAAGTGGAGTCTGGGGCGCCTAAGCAAGCCATTCCAGTTCATCGGCGTATTCTGGAACGCCTGGGTCGTCGCCATCCTGTTCTCGCCGTACGCGTTTCCCGTGACGGGGCAGAATCTCAACTGTAAGATACTGCATCCTTTGTCCCTCTCTCAATCAAGACTGTGCTAGTTATATTAATGTGTCTTTCTGAATAGATGCGCCCATCATCATGGCAGGTGTGACGATCTTAGCGCTCATCTCGTACTTCGTCATGCCCGAGGACGCCTGGTTACCCCGGGACCGTATCTCGCATTTCATTGACAGCAAGGGCGCCGTCTCCGAGACGGTGGAGGAGGTCGGTTCGTCGAGGAGGGCACAACATGAGGGAACTGCGTCGCAGTGAAAAGTGATTTGAACAAGGTCGACTGTACATTATCTAAAAGTAGTATATACTCCTATTAGCCCTGATTTTGGGGGGGGCTTGCACAAGCGTTTCAGCAACGCATGTAATATAGCGTGAGAAAATACCAAGTTTGAGAACGCTAATGTGGTAATGGTGATCAAAGCCACCCTGTCTATTCCTTATTTCCCATTCCATAAATGATCCCATATGTCCATCCCTCCGTCCCGCCAGTAAGTAAAGTCCTATATACGATAACCTGACACCAAGTGTCCACAAAATGAGAATCGAACCGGGAAGCGAAATCCATGAATCAAGTCGTAAGGGCCCAGCCCAACCAAACGCCCGCCAGAGTAAAAGCAACCCAAACAACCCACACATCGCTAATAAAAGGAACGCATCTGGGATTTTTTTTGTCCAAGCCATGCTGGTACCAGTACCAAGAAACAAAACACCCAAAAAAGGGTGGCGCCGAGAACCCGGTGGCCTAGAGCCATCTACGGGAGAAGGATCGATGTGCGAATATCATCCATCCTGTCGACCCAACCCTCCGGAAAAGCGCGTTGTTTAAACCAGGCTCTCTCTAGTTCTTCGAGGGCCTTATCAACATTCTATATAACGAGTTAGTTCAAGTGTCAAGTTAAGCAACGGGGTATCGGGCCGACGTGCCTTGAATCCGAACCGCCGGCAGTCGATCATTGTTTGGCGGACAGCCTTCTGCTGGATTTCGTCCCGGGTTTCTCGCCCTGCAATAAAGAGGGGCCACATCACTGCCAGCTGACCGACATCTCTCGCTAGCTTCTTGATCAGATTAAGTATGCGAGTGGCCAGCATTTGCAGGAACGGTGTCTGGGGAGGACGATCGGGACGTTCAGCCGCGATCACTTTGTGCAAGAAGATGATCGTCGCTTTCTCATAGGCCTCGATACATCCAGCATACTCCATAACTTCCGGGTACTGGTATTGTTGTAGGCTTTCATCGTCTAATTCGCCTAGCTGCTGGATGCATTGCGGTGCATTGGCACGCCATTGAACGAGGCGATTCAACAAGTCACCGTAGATGACGTCTTGTTGCGCAGGCGAGAGCCACTTCTCATGTTTCGCTTTTCCAAGAGCGCTAATGTCGGCTTGAATCTCCATCATGATGGACCAGCATTGGCGAAGCTCGTTCAACCGGTCATCGCCGGGTGTGGGCGATGACAGACTCGGGGTGCCTAGATTGTATTCCCATCCGCCTCCGTGTGTTCTCCAGTAGCTTCCTTCCACTACAGTGCCTTCACTGGTATTGCATGCGCCCGCGACGTCGAGATAGGAAAGAAGGGAGATGAGAAAATGTCGAAGGGGATGATTCGATTCCGCCAGCCGTCGGGCTTCTTTTGCAGGGTCGCTTCTCTTCGATAAAAATAGCGATTTGTAGATCTCGCGAGCGCCTTTGAGATGGATCGCCCAATTATCATGTCCAGAATCCATCATCTGGTTTTAAATCAGATAAGGTTAGTGAGGAGCTGGCGGGGCCCAGTTGCGGGATTACCTACCTCAAATAAAGACAGCAAGAGACAAGTTGCAAAGTCTGTGATTTGAACTTCATGTTCGGGATGTGTGTACCGCGTCCTGAAAGTCTTTACCACCTCTCCATACTTGCCCATTGCTTGTTGAAAATGTACATTGCGCTGTGGGCCTGGCGACGTATTTGCGAGGTGCAACGCACCAAGCGCTTGCATGGCGCTTGCCACGGATGGTGAAGACTGGGCGAGGTCGGGAAAGTATTGTCGAAAAGGGTTGATGTTATTCGAATTATCGTAGATAAGGAGTAACGTTGCGACCTGGTCGATGAAATGGGTATAATAGCGGCCCTCTACGCAATCTAACGAAGAGGGCATGAAGCCTGAAGGAGAAATAGGGTCTTGGAATCGATATTTGACCGGAGCCGAGTCGGTAATGGTTGTCGGAGAAATCACTATGCCATCAACGAAATCAACCTTGTCGTCTTGGGGCTCTTGCTTGACATGCTTGATATCCAATTGCTGATTTTTGACAATTATTGCATTGACTGTGTTGATATCGTTCGGACTCTGCGACAATTCTTGTGCACTTTGCGATGGGCCATACACCTTAAAAGTCATGCGACCTTGAGTTCCATCGCAATCGAGACCTAACCGTGTACAATTCTTGCATGAAGGAGATGCCTCGTCGCAACGAACATGACGTCGCCTACAGGTCAAACAACCTGTAAACCCACGGCGATGCCATCGACGCACGCGTTTCTTCTTTTCGGGCGCAGGAGCCGCAGCGGGTTGAGATTGTGCAGTTGGCGGAGGATCAGGCTTTCCGGGGGTATACACCACTGTATGCATCTCCATGAGAAGGAGAGTCACGATACCGAACTAAAAGGCAGCGACATGAAGCTAATAATGTGGGAGGATGTAGAGAAGACCAGCGGTTTGACCAGAAGGTAATAATAATAATAAGCCAAAGTCGGGCACAATTAACGATCGATTCGAGCGGTGACGATCATAGCTAGAAATCCCGACAAAAGCGAAAAGACAGACCGGGATGATGAGATACTTTTTACGGCAAACTTAGTGATACACCCTTGCAAAAGTACAAAGAACCGAATGGAAGGATATTGAGGAGGTAGATAGATGAGAAAGGAATAGATAATGATGATAATGGAGGGGGGATCAGTTGCAGTGAGGAGGAGGTTGTGTCGTCGTGTCGGAGAAGGAAAGAGAAGGAGCGGCGAATCACCGGATCTGGCGGGGGGGAAACGAAGAGGAAAGGAAGCTCATCTCATCACTTTCTTTTTCCTTGGGGGAGGGGCCAAAATCCTGGGGAGTCCCGACCACAATACGAAGTTACTGAGCTCAGCTTCAAGCCTTCATCATAAGCCCAATGGTTATTATTATTACTATTATTATTACGAAGCACCTCTTAACGGGACATTTAAGATTTACGGAAGATTGGCAAAAGTTTGTTTTCGCTTCCACCTGCGGTCCTCACGCCTCACCCTAGTCTACGGACAAACTCAACTTTTGTCCTTCAAATTCGATGATCAAACTCTTGGGATGAAGTCGATCAGTTTGCTCCCAGATTCCAGTTCCAGAACCAGTCTCAAAACCAGTTTCCACTTTCAGGACCTGAGCTATTGCCAGTGGACGAGGATGAATGACGATGTGGTGATAATGATCGACCCTAGTGGGTGATCATGCTGTGCCAAATTCCCCTCGTGGTCCTTTGTGCCTCGTGGATGATTATTATTTGGCAAGATGATCCATGAGGATGAGTACCTTAGTCTACTCAGTGGAGGTTACCCTGTGCATCGCTGATCACACCCGGCTGATTGCTACTGGTCGAGAACGCGCATCCCAGAAGTGCCTGAGAGGGAAAATTGCCTCGTTCAGCCATTCTTATTCGTGATTCGACTCAAGACTGGAAAACTCGAGGCGTTCAGTTCCCACTTTCCTGGAAGCCCCGATCGTACCCGTGTCTGACTGGGAACAGTGGGCCACTCTCCCCACGGTCGCTAACAAATGATGTTCGGATCCAGATTCTCTCCTACGGTCCTACCGCGCTCTCGCCAGTCGCGACGGGGACTAGTTATCATCCTTTTGAGTGTTGTTATTAATATTCATGGGCAAACCTCCATTAACTTCCTTCGCTTTCTCCGACTTATCTAGGGAGTACATCCGCGATTGCTGCATTCTTCCCCAATTATGCGTGTCCGCTAGTGTCCGCTATCGGCCGATTATCTAGTGGAAATCTTCTTTGCGAAACTAAAGCAGTCCAATGCCGAGTCTACGCTGAAAGAAGTGCGTGGCTGCTTGTCTCTGATTCGAAGAGGACCTATCGTGCCCTGCAGCGAGACTCAGGGGGCCCCTGGTATTTTAGTGGAGTTTGGATTTCTGATTATGATTACCTTGGTCCAGCTTGGTAGATAATCATCTATTTACCATGAAAGCTTTCAGGAGTAACTGCGGCGAGGACTTGCCTTTGGCACCGTTGAGAATTAGCTTTTAGCCTCCAAGGTCAAAGACTCACAGGTCGCAGTGAAACGCATGTAGGACCTCATGCTTTCTGTTCCTCCAAAGTTAATTTAACGCTAAGTGCGATTGGTGGTCCACTCTTGCGTTATCAATTTTCCATCATCCATCATCCACTGCGACCTCACCACAGCTTGTGTAACCTGATTCAGCTGATTGTCAATGACAATCCCGCAGGATCGGCGGGACTGGAGACAATCTCCTTGATTCTCGAGTGCAGATGGTCAATCTTGCTTTTCCGTGATCCCCCGTGGTCCTGGTGATGGGCGGGCCTGGACACAAGCCATCGAACCCATGGCTGTCATCTTTCTGAGCTCTGCCATAGGTTTCCTTGAGCTTGTTTCCATCGTCTTCGCTGGTAGTGATAACTCTTTTTGATGGGCATATTTGTCAGTTTTACAGACTCAAGAACAGTCGTGCMGACTAGACTATTTTAAGATTGTAAGTCACAGCAAATAGCCCGTCTTCCAACTATGATCCAAAATATCCGGATATTGGGCAATGTGCAATCTCGTCATGTGAACGCATTTTGGACTACTGTCCATCCCCGTTATTGTCATATGTGATCCGTCATCTGTTTCACACGCAGTCGATCATTGCGTGGGATAATCAATAGAGTTCCTTGCGCCTGTCCAAACTTCAAACAGCTACGACGGCCTCGCACAACGTTATCCCGTTCCCGAGAGCTTATTAGAACATATAGCTCCGAGGATTCTCCTCTGGGAAATTACTCATTCCGCATCGCGGGGAGGCGCGGATCCTCCCTTTCTTGTCTATCGTCATTCAGGAGCATTCGGCAAATGAAGACGGCGGAGTTTGAATCTGAGTCGGCCGGAGCATGGAGGATCCGGTATCCAGCGATCTGTCGGGTGCCGCGGACAACACCCTCGATATGCCCTGCTGATGCCATTCCTAATCCGATGAGATCTGCTGGTTTTTGTGCTCTCCAAAAGTTTAATGGTCCTATGGAGCACTTTATTCCAGGTTGTGGCGGCGGGGTAGCATCGTGCTACCCTCCATCAAGTATCATGCTGCCCAAGGGTTCCGACAATGATTCGGGGTGAGGGAAACCTTTTCCAGGCTCGCTGGGATGAGCGGAGTCATTAATACCTCATGAGATGTCATTGTGTGGATCTTAATTAGATATCTTTGATGCCCGATTTGGCCCAAGCGAAGGTTTCTCTACCAGTACCATACTCGTGATAATCAGATAAGATGGCCACCAAGTCAGCTGCCACGGCTCAACAATGGACAACCACCAGCGATACGGACTATTGTAATATCATGTTAATTTCGCATCAGAAAATATAGGCAATCCAGGTAGCCTTGACCTAGGTGTAGATTACAGACTCTTTATCTGCTTTGAATGCTTCTATACACCTATCATGGTGTTTTAATAAGGAACTATAGCCATAATAGTAAGAACTCATAACCTTAAAAAGAACCACACATCTTATTAATGTAAATCGCTATCTAATCTCTACACAACTGTGTCCCTAACCTCACAGCTGCTCAGCTGGAAGCATCACAGATGCCGTGTCTAAAACTCCCAAGCCTTAGGGCCCGTATACGGCTGCGCCTCGAGCGCAATCCGCGTGCAGGCATTGCTCCCGTTGGACCCATTGTTGGTGATCGACCCGGTAGCAGCATCCGTGTACTCGGCCCAGACCTTCCACTGCTTGGCGTCCTTGTCATCGGAGCACAGCCAGAGCGTCAGGAACGGGTTGAGGAACGAGTTCGTCGAGAAGACGGGCAGGTCGGTGAGCGAGCCCTCGGGGATGTTCGCGCTGTGGGGGACTGTGTAGGTCAGTTGGCCCTGGGGGGAGATGTAGACTGCGTAACCGTTAGCATCAACCAATATTATGGTGAGAGAAGGGGGATAGGGGAAGGGGCGTAGCGTAGCATACCCTGCTGACCGCCGGGCACGGCGTCGTTCAAGAACAGCTTCGAGCCCTGCGCGACGAACGAGGTGGTGTTCACGGCTGAGCAGCCGGCGACGTTCTCCGGGCAGAAGGAGGCGGTAGGCTTGCCGATCCAGAAGGCGCCGGCGTTGGCATTCAGGGGACCCTTGAGGGGGCTGTTGGACCAGCGGACGTTGAGTGTGAAGGGTTGCTGTTGTTGTCCCTGGGCGGCTGCGGCGCCGAGAAGGGGGGCGAGAGAGAGGACGGTAGTGAGCTTCATTTTGATGGTTTGTGGTTTAAATCTGCAGTAGTGTTTCGTTGGGATGTACTGATGGTGATGTTGAGATATGCTATCTGCAGCGGTCCTAGGACTGGTTATATATCCCGTGTTCTCCTATGTCTCGGAAGCAGACCGAGGATTGAGGTCAGAGTCGAGATACTATCATGCTTCTCCAGTTTTCTCCACATCAAGTGAGACATGAGGTCATGGATATAGTGGCGCTGCTAAGAATATTGTCACCTAGAACGATGCGTACTCAGAAGACAGTTAGTCCAATGTTTCAATGCTATTAATATTGGATCGCCAGACAGTGCTACGTTCGAGAAGGAAATCATGATGTAGATCCGGCGATATATATCGATTTGAGGATGAAGGAATTATTGCTGTCTTAGACATGGACAACAATGACCAGCGAGAAGGCCGCATTTTGCAGATTTGGCCGTTGAGCATCAAATTGTGAGACATTCTGTGTTCTGTTTTCAGGGGTTAATGCTGCGGGTTCTTCGGCGCAAAATAGTCGCCTGGAAACAAACTCCAAGCTCTTCATTCCGATTATTAATATGTGTACACATCAAAGAGGGTATAGGTATCACTTCTATCAATGGGAAAGGAAAGTAATGGTGTAGCTTCGCCCGCATTATCCAATGACTGGCGTCGTTCAAGCCAAAATGCAATGTTGTAGCATGATTCTTTGTTTCAATCTGTCCTCGAGAAGGCGGAGATCGGCACAAACAACGTTGTGAAGCTGTCTTGAAAGTAAAATCAAACTGTATCTCAGTCAGTGAGTGGCAAATTTTGTGCCCTGCAACAAGGATTCTTACTATATAACAATTGCCAATGATCGATAACTGATGTCTCAAGGTCGATATCCAACCTCTAAGCAGCCTTGGCCTCAAACGCTTTGGTCGGCTCAGATGGCACACTGCTTGAGCCGTCGACAAAGGTTCGCTCCAGCTGGGCTCTCTCTTCGTCAGTCGCATCAGTGAGATGAACGGCAACTTCTTCGCCAAAGTTCTTCGCGATCTCTTCCAAAGTCAAGCGGGCAGTCTCTGGGAAGAAGAAGTAGATGACTTTCGGGTATTAGCTGGATGTCCGTCGAGCACTGGAATGTCCATCTTACCTGGAATGAAGAATGCGGACCAGCAGATGATCACGAGATAGTACTTCCAGCCGATATTGTTGAAGCCCATAGGGGCAGTCTCAAGCAAGACCAGGGTAGCTGCATCGTCGTCAGTTGCTGTCGGACCATACAACCGAGATGAACATACCAGCAAACTGCCCGAAAAGAGAGAACCCCATGCCTATGGGTCTGATCTCGGTTGGGAAGATCTCAGAGACATAGAGATACATGGTCGTGTCGCAGAAAGTTCTGGGTACCCAATTAGTATCGCACAGCACAGCACTGCGGAGGAACCTACCCCTGGAACGCCAGGTAGAGATATATGAAAAGAATACCAAAGGCGTTTCCGGCCTTGTTTGTTGTGCCAGCATATTCGGCGGTCATTGCAGCCAAGCAGGAAGTGGTGACAATGATTCCAACAAAACCGGTGATGTACATACGGCGCCGCGAGTTGACCTTGTCATGAAGCCAAGCACCCAAGGGGTTGTAGATAAGACCTGCAGGTGTAAGCTATGCGCGCAAAGCTCAACGACATGTACTCACCAGCTGTCGTCAGCCACACTGCGCTCAGGAGCAAAGGCATACCGCCCTTCATGCCGAGATTCGTGTATAGCAAAACAGCGTAATTGTTCTATCATATGTAAGTGTCCAGTTCCAATTTTAATAATCAGAAGACTAACAATGATCAAGGGCCCACCAAATTCTGCTCCCCACTGAGTTAGGAACCCGATTACCATTCGCTTTCTGTACGACTTCTTCTTCACAACTGCTTTCCACACGTTGCCGTACTCGGACAGCCTCTCAGATTCCAAACGGATCTGCTCTGCCGTCTGGTAATATTCCTCCCTAGCGACCAGGTTGTCGGGGTCATCGGGGGACTGACGAAGCCGCTCTAAGACGACCTTGGCTTCCTCATGTTTGCCCTTGGAGATGAGCCAACGGGGAGAGCGCGGAAGCCATGGAGATCCGACGAGGAGCACAAGAGGCGGCAGACACTGAAGGGCCAGCGGGAACCTCCAGCCGAACGAACCAATGCCCTCGGCATAGTAGCATGCGAAACCAACCCAACCAGAAAGCATATAACCAAAGACCAGGAAGATAGCATGATGACCGACAAGCCAGCCACGGCGGAACGCGCTCGACATTTCCGAAAGGTACATCGGACACACCGTGACTAGGATACCGATACCGAGGCCGCAAACGAACCGACCCGCTTGAAACATACTGGTTGCTGTCAGCTATGCCTTGACCAAGAACGTGAATTAGGACATACTCGAGCGAGTTCGCGCCGGCCTGAAGCGCACCACCAAAGAGGGAGAAAAAGGCACCGAACTGGATGTTCACCTTACGACCGAAGTAATCGCATGACCACATGATGAACAATGTGCCGACAGCACCTCCAGCGCTGAAGACACCATTAGCTGTGGAGATAGCGGGCGTTGTGATCGAGGCATATCCCGGTTCTCCCTCGGCAGGGAGCTTGAAAAAGCTATACCATCCCGGCTGCCCAATCGTACTCCCGATGATGGAAGCACAGTAACCATAGGTCTGAAGAGCAGATTAGCCGACGCGAAGATGGTCAGATACAGCCCAGGGATGCAGGGTACTGACCATTGACCCAACGGCTACAAATATGGTGACCAGCCTATTATAGGTACTGGTCTGTGAACCGAAAGTCCCCATCCTGCGTCACAATTGATTGATACACAAAGCCGTCCAAGCTGAGCCGCAAATGCAGGAATTAACCCCTGCAAATTTGACTTGTATCACAAAGAAGAAGAATGCAGGAAGCGGGAAGGACCGGGCGGGCCTTGTACGAGGGCACTCAGACTCCTGGTCTCACAGCAGATCTGATTCTGCCCCTCACTCAGACTGTTCAAGAACTGGTCTAGGGGAGAAAAGAAGAGGATCAATATTGGGACAGGTCACAAGCTGAAGTAGCTTCCACGTTAAGATAAGATGTGATTCGCTTGTCGGCACCGAAAATTCTGATACCAAGCACCAAGAATGCTTTAGACGTTCTAGCCATGCATGCTGCCATAGCGTCCCATATCGCCCACGCATTTATTGCCTTTGCATTAGCTTTGAGTGATTTGCGAAGGCGAAGGGAGCTCTGAGCTCTCCCCTCCGCCCATTTGGTTGCTCTTACTCCGCGCTGGTCAATCCAGCCTTGAGATTGGCCTGATTTGCGCGAAATGAACTCCATACTTTGTACATCATTGGCGGAGGAGACGAGGAGTCGTGGTCCACTTGCTGCAGGTTGATGAGAAAGGAAATTTTGAGCCTCGAGGGTTCAGTGCAGAGAGTTGACTCCTTCGCTATTGCTGCTAGACCATCGCTAGACTGCAACAGTTCGTCGTAGTAACACTCTCCTACGCATCTAGTAGATAGTTTGGTAATGATTGACACAGACAGAGGGGCCAGACAGAGCGTTGCTAAGACTTGTCGGGTTCTGCTGTCGCAACATAGCCAATCATATATTTCTATAATCTGCAGGCTCCGCCCTTTGACATCCGCCCCCACAGCATCCCTGTCTTTTGACTACATTACCTTACCTTACTGTTTGTATTGTCGTTACCTCAGGTACAATCCAGTATATTCTTCGTGATGGAACTTGGCGCAATTCTCACCTTCCTCACATGCTCAAGACTATATACTACGCACTCCATATGTCTAGCTTGCTTTTCATCAATTAACTTGTTATTGTGTCGTAGAGTCCGCTGTCGACAAGGGACATTCTGTGCAGACCAAAGTGCTCCTGTTGCGATGCCTCAGGAGTCAGAACTTTAAATTAATCGCAAGAGATACTCAGAGCCCGTAGTACGCGCTCAGAGGCGTGCAAGAATGCACTAACGAGCGTATGCTGATTTTACCAGCTAGATCMTCCGTAATTATAAATGGTGCTCCATTAGTGCATAAATAATTTCCCAGAGCAGCTTCCAAATGCCGCACCTGAGCCTAAGGTAGTGTCGAGTGCTGATATCGCTTTATCTGATTCACTCATAAAGACTAAGACCAGCTTCCCCTCCTTGACCCCTCCATCGCTTGTAGTTACCCCGAATAGTTCGCTATAGAAGTAGAATGCTGTAGAACCCTGCAAGCCATAGGCCTTAACCTCACCTCTGAATATAGCCTTGTCTTCAATTTATACATCCCAAATTGCCTCTAGACATTCGCATAATGGGAAGCCACTCTCCCTGGGATATTCCGTTCGATGAACTTCCCAACCCTAGACAAGTCTGGGTTGGAAAGCCGGGGAGCTATGAAGAGGGACTGGGAAAACTCGCCATTCTGACTCCAGAGGTGGTGGCCAAGGCAGCGGCAGCTGAGATCAGGACCGGCCGACGAGTGACAATGAACTGGGATATGACGAAGCTTGACTATCCGAATTTGAATCGGCAGCCTTGCAATCATCAGATCATTCCGCTGCTAGGCGGAGTCGCGTTTGATGATATCTATACTATGAATCCTCGTAGGTCTTGCCACGCGTCTATTCGAACCTGAGACTAACGGTCATTACTCTAGAGCAAAGTAGTCAATGGGATGGATTAAGACACTTTTCGCAGACTGTTCCTGGGCAGAAAGAGCGTGTATTTTATGGTGGCACGACGGTTGAGGAGATCAATGACCGTAAGAACGACCGAATCGGTCTGCAGCACTGGGCGAAAGAGGGAATTGCAGGTAAGCTTCATGTCACATGCGAATGGAACCTGGTTACTGAGCATGAAAGCTAGGACGTGGAGTCTTGATTGACTACGCGACATGGGCAGAGAAGAAGGGGATCAGATATACCACCTTCTCGACGCACCAAGTGCGCTTGTCGGATATCTTGGAGATTGCCAAAGAATGCAACATCACATTTCAAAAGGGCGACATCCTTTTTGTGCGGGTTGGGGTCACCAAGGAATGGGATACTATCATGACCGATGCGCAGAAGCAGCAGTATTCGGATAACCCGAGCCCAGAGCACGCCGGAGTCGAAGCAACCACTGACGTGCTTCGATGGCTGTGGAATACCGGGTTTGCGGCGATCGCTAGTGATGCGATCAGCTGGGAGGTGAGACATGACCGTTAGAATATGTGGAGTCGGCTGACGCAGTGTGGCATGACAGGTCTATCCGCCCCAGAATCCTGATGTGTTCTTGCATGAGTATGTGCTTGCCGGATGGGGAATGCCAATTGGTAAGTCAACCCTCTGATCGCTGAGACAGCAGCTCAGAGTGGAGTGCTAACGGTTGATGTTACTGATGAACAGGAGAACTTTTCGATCTAGAAGCGCTCGCACGCACATGCCAGGAGCTCCAGCGGTGGAGTTTCTTCGTCGCGTCGGTGCCCTTGAACATGCCTGGTGGAGTGTCGTCTCCTCCAAATATGATGGCAATCTTTTAGATTATCTACTGGCAGGGAAGAATCGACTGATTCTTTGAAGTTTTTTAAGGATGCCAGATTCCGTAAAGCAATTACGTAAGGCAGCGGCATGACATGTAAACCACAAGCCCTTGTAGGACATCGAGGAATGACAACTAATAAGTCTAACATGAAGCATTGCAATAGTTTCCGCATCGGATTCATGATGATGCCCCTTCCTAGTTGCTGCACAATCTGAAACCGAGATACAGAGTAGGCAAGTCGGTCGCACTGAGCATTATCGTTCGGGCTATCAGTAAATACCGAGCTGAGCACAGTCACCAGTCCACTTCCCAATCCCGGTTGAGACTATCCACCGGTCTATTTTGATGGTGTGGTGCAACAGTCAGAAAGACCTTCCCGTCCTGGATGGACAGCTGGAATAGGAGTAGTCCATGCAATCTCTCCATTACTCCAAGTGATGACCCCAATTGATAGCTCCAACTGAAACTCCAAATGCGAAACCTCACTCAGACACCATGGAACTTCCTGTAGCAAGAAAGACAGCGACAATCTTCAGTAGTCTTACGTCTGGATCTACCTGGCATATAACGGGTCCACAGTATCCCTGCAGACTGAAAATTTTAGACCGCCACAGCAGTCAGAACTTACCTCGGAGATTATGAGAGACTCCAGCGTTGACACTTGATTGGGCCTGTTTCAGCTCACAATTATGAAAGACAATTGTTATATCCCCTACAGTTCAATGTAGTTCTAGTAGTTGTACTCCGTAGCGCAAACTGATACACTGAGCCTGTTCCAGCACCTAAGAGAAACTGAAGAACGACACTTAGGAAGCAAGTTGTGATCCTCCGTTGTGGAAACTTGAAAAAAGGCCCCATGCCCTGAGACCACGCCATCCTCGTTTTTGATGGTGGTATAGCATTTTCTGTTCTGCACAGGTGATGCACAGGCGATCGACAGACGTCAGGCAGATTAGAGTTTATCGTCCGAAGCTAGTTTTAATAGTAGGACGACTACTGCTGCACTTGAAATTTGTCTATTTCTTAAGAGAACTGCGCTCGGGATATTGTGCATCGAAAGTCACATTTGAATACTGAAGATAGGACATGGTTACAGATTCCAGTGATAACCATCATCAAAGTTACTGCTGTAATACCAATGGTTACTTACTGTTACACCCGCGCCGGTGACTGGTACCTGAGCCCACAATTCTTTATCCCAATGAGGAAAGAACGCGCCCTTAGGGGCGGCGCGGTGGCGGCAAGTGGGCTCCGATCCCCGCTGTGGGGTAAGCTGGTATCAGGACTGCCCTGTTGTTGGCCTTGGAAGTCATCGTCGTAATGATACTAAGTAACAGGGGGTGTGATTGCATGATAATGCCGTTGTCAGAGAGACAAGAGACATCAATGATCATCGTCTTGGTTTAATATCCTTTTCTTTTTCGCTTTTTTGGGGTGGGGCCTGGGAGTGGTGGCTGCTGGTGGCTTTTTTGCTCTTTAAATGGACTGCCTCATCGGCCCATGTTTTGCGCGGCTGCACCTTGTGCTACCATGGTTCACTTATCTCGATGAACCATCTTAAGTAGAATAGATCTGATCTCAAATGCGTGGGCCCTTGAAACCGGGAATATAGATAGGGTCGGTTCTCCTGTAAGTGTGAAGTTCAATATATTAATTAATATTGTAGCCTCTGTAGGGCGAAGACCAGAGGCTCACAAAATTGACTTTCTCGGTCATTTCCACGACTTTTATCCCTGCTCTGAGCAATAATTAAAGCCCAATCAATTTTTCTTGGCTGATGGCACTGAAAGTTTCTTTCTCAGCGGATAAGCCGTCCGTCTAGGCCGACTTCGCCGACTAGAAGCCTGAAACCGGCCGAGTCCTGTCCGAATATTGAGTGTCGCGTGGGAATACTACCTTCCTATGTGGACTTCATCAGATAGTTCCAGGTAAGTTAAACGTCCTGCCGTATACGGCATACGGGTCAAAGCTCTAAATACTCATGGCATAGGTAGTTCAGTATGCTCATGTCTGACAAGAGGTAGATAAATCTCGTCCCTGCTGTCCCTGGCGAGTGGTGACAGATAATACTTGCCTCCATCCTATTGTGGAAATTCACATGTCGGTAGGGAACCCGACAGACTGTGGAGCATCTCATTTTAATTGTCAAATATAAGTGTATCATTACACTAGGTAATTCCTCACCTCAGTTTTGATGTATAAACTAGATCAACACAGTATTTTTACTTCCCTGATCATCAATTCCTTCATGTATCACCGTACACCCGAACTGCAGGGATTGTTCCAGCTTATTTCTGTAGGAACAGGCCAAGAGCTTCTGTGCCATCGTTGATCGTCAAGTCTACCGTTCTGGTGGTGCTCGACAGTAGACGTCTCTCCCGATGGTCAGGGGTGTGGAGCTGCGAACTGCCAAATCGATCTTGAAGAATGGAGAATCGACAGAGGCAACGCTTTTAGATGATAGTCTAGCGCATCCGTCATGAGTGAATTGTAGTCCACAGTTCTGTTTCATACAAATATCACTCATATGTGATCCATCAGGTCACAGATCCCTTTTCGATGTTCTTTCTTTTCCGAGCTCAAGATTCCCTTGACCAGAACTAGATATCGTATCTCTTATTCAAGTGTACCCTGGGGGAGCCATTACCATGGCTCTCGCAGTGATGCTTGAGCGAGATGTTGGCGATTCCGTGGACAGGACGATGCAGAATTGGAATACAGCGACTCAGACATTATGCATTGTGGCCATGACCGTATTCTTTGGGTTGCGCGTCTACACTAGAATGTTCGTTCTCCAAGGTTTCGGGAGGGAAGACTGTGCGTGGTCAATAATTGCTTAGCCAAATGTGAGAATACTGACCATCATACAGGGACTTGCATGGGCGCTTGGGTATACAATTTCTCAACAATTCGCTTATGGCTCTATCCATACTGACGTGTGTGGGAGAGATAGTTCCTTGGAGTCATGTACTCTATCATCGCCCTCATCAGTTAGTATTTGGATTTCTTATTGCGACTCTGGCAGCTAACAGCTCGCAGTGGGACATTACGGAGGTGGACTGCACCAGAATGATGTGCCAGACTCCGACCTGATACCTTTCCATAAGGTCTGGTTGCTTCCCCCGACACTTACCAGATTCATCAGTCCCTGACCTCAGCCACCGTAGACCGTTTACGTGACAATGGTCATGTACGGACCCACGGCATTCCTGACCAAAATATCACTCCTCTGGATCATGACCAGAGTATTCAGCCCCTACCGCAAAGCAGTTCTCTTCATCTACGCCTTCCTAGTAATCATGCTGCTCTACTACATCCCCGCCGTCATCGTCAAGATCCGCATCTGCAACCCGATTGGGAAATTCTGGGACGACACCACCCACGGCACCTGCCTGGACCAGTCGGCAATTATCCTCGCCGACGCAGTCGTCAGCGTCGTCAGCGACATGATCATCCTCATCCTCCCGCTCCCGCTGACTCTGAGTCTCCAAATGTCCATGCGAAAGAAGCTGCGCGTGATGGGCATCCTCGGCGCCGGAGGCCTCGCCTGCGCATCCAGCGTAGTCCGTCTCATCCTCATTCTCAAAACCGGCCAGTCCAAGGACGGGACTTATTCGTTTATGCGGATCAATATGTTTGGGTGCGTTTCCCCTTTTCTTTTTGGCTCTGCTTCATTCCCCGACATACAACACAAGCACAAGCAACAAGCACTAACAAGCGAATTCTTCTCGCAGAAACGCCGAAATCGCCATTGGCGTCATCTGCGCCTGCCTCCCAGCCCTCTCTGCTCTGCTCAGCCGTGTCCTCCACGAATACTCCAGCAACAAAGCAACGCATACCTCCACGCATGAACTCAGCAAAGTGAAGCAGAGCCGGACGGAAAGGAGACTCAGCCGCGGCAAACACCAGATGAGTTACTTGGATACCGCGTCCGATCAGGAGATCCTCATGCAGAATGCGCAGGGGGACCCTAAGATCGAGACGTCGATTCGGGGGGATACGTCGTCGCGTCGGATCGTGCCGTCGGAGGCCATGAGGATCATGAAGACGGTGGATGTGTCGACGTCGGTGACGACTCACTAAGCTGTCTGTTGGTAAGGACGACAGGCGCAGACCTTTTCGGGGACGTAAGGAGGTACAAGCTTCACATTGGTTAATATTGGCTACGCGGATGATACCCTCACCGATCTTTATTTTTTTTCTTTTCTCACTTTTACCGATGAGCATTCATTACAGGCATGTAACTATTTTATAGACGAGGATTGAACACACATTGGAAACGAAATAGTTAATAATGACTCCTTCTGCGCCTGCCAAAGAGTAAGGACACTGGAATACCAAAAGACTGGTCTGCAGACTAATCCGCATGGAGGTTGTTCTTTACTTCGGCATAATCTCCGAGTTCGATGCAGACCGTATAATCAAGCCTCTGCACACCTGCAAGGCGACTGCTATAAACTATACACACCACAGGCTGGGAGAAATGGTATGTTCAGTCCGACCTTAGTTCTTAATCATTCGTTGTGAAGCCGGCTATGGAGTAACTCCGATAGGTGTTGCGGCCATCCTCCGGTTGGAATGGATGTATGAAACAAATACTCCGCAGGATTGGCATTGTTTGTGTCGTTATCTCGCCACATTTAACTGCGGCGAAGACCAATACCACCTTGAATTCGTACATGTAGATTCGAACATCTGTGGATCTGATGGGGTTGGATCACCCATGGGAGAAAGGGGTGCAGACGGCAAATGCTAGGATGGGGACGACTCGGGAATCGGCATTGCACCGTGGTGTCTCCGCACGGGTCGACCCCTCTTTGCTTTAGGCTTTAGGTATATAAATATCCGCTTGTCTTTTCCCTTGTTTGAACGCGAGATATGCTGTATGACTGTTAATCTATTTCGGTTTAAGATACGCTGCAATCAAAATGACCAAAGCTCCGGCCGGTGCCCGTCTTCAGGGCAAGGTTGCCATTGTAACAGGTATCCCTTAGGTTCTTTCAAAGCACCAATGCAATACCGTGAAGTCCGTGAAGTCTCGTTAACCAGGCATAGGAGGAGGCTCGGGCTTCGGTGCGGCCATCTCTCGGCGCTTCGGTGAGGAGGGCGCCAAGGTCATTCTCACCGATATCAATGTCGAGAACGGAGAGAAGATCGCCGCACAAATTCCCGAGAACCTGCTCTTCCACAAGATGGACGTCACCAGCGCTTCGGACTGGGACGAGGTCATGGATCTTGCCTTTGCCAAGTTTGGTCGGTTGGATGTGCTGGTCAACAATGCCGGAACCTCATACCGGAATAAGGTGCGGACTGCCAGATGAACGACTGCTTGCCTGTACCCGACGGGTGATGTCGGTGTGAATCCTATTGAGGTGCCCCCTAGCTGACGTCTGAGCCCTACAGCCCACTTTGGAAGTCACCGAGGAGGAGTGGGAACGTGTGTTTAATGTCAATGTTCGGAGCATCTTTCTTGCATCGAAAGCATTGATGGGGCGGTTGATCCAGCAGGGCCAAGGAGGTTCTATGATTAACATCTCCTCCACTGGAGCCTCGAGGCCTCGACCGGGGTTGGTGTGGTACAATGCATCCAAGGGTGCTGTTTCCAATGTATGGCTCCTGTCCTTGACTTTGTTGGGACTCTGCCAGCTGACAACGGTAGGCCACCAAAGGGCTTGCGGCTGAGTACGGCCCCCACAATATCCGCGTCAACACAGTCAGTCCCCTCCTGTCCGGGACGGGTCTGTTTTCCATGTTCACCGGCATGGAGGACACGCCTGAGAATCGTGAAAAGTTTATCGGAAATGTGCCCCTCGGCCGGTTGACTGACCCAGATGATGTGGCGAATATGTGTTTGTACCTTGCGAGTGATGAGGGCAGTTTCATCAACGGCACGGAGATGATTGTCGACGGTGGCAAGTGTATCTGAACTAAAGTGAATCATCTCGGTCCAACGAACTTCGTCTGCGGTCACATTTTCAAGAGTAAGGCCATGTAGCCGGATCCCATAGTGACATATCTTCTTCCAACAATCCCATCATATGCTGGTTCCCAGAAAACCAGCTTCCCAGTTGTGTCTGTGGTATGAAACCAGCCGGAAGATCTTGTCCTCCCATGCTGTTCTCAAGTACAGGCATAGATCTTGCTGCCAAAGAATCCGAGGCAGCAGTATTCCAACGAGAACCGCCGACTCCAGATGCAGGGGCCAAGCCAAGAGCACTCAAATATGTGTCAAACTCCTGACCCACAGACACTAGATCCTGGTTCTCCTGTATTTGGGCCTGTGCTCTCGCCTCTACATATAGCCTCGCAACGTTGCTAAGAACTTGACAAAGACTATGTAGTTTCGTGATTGCCTCGGAAAGGAAACAGATCGGTGCAAGTGAGGAAACAAAGTCTTCCAGTCTCCCGAGATCGTCTCGAGAGGAAGCCTCAATGACGTGACAGAAGAGGACTATGAATGGGACAAACGGGGAGTAGAGAATGGACCTGAAGAATCATCAGAAAACGGACATCCTTTCATCGAGACAAGACAAGGCATACTCACCAATGCAGATATGAACATTTCGTCGCCTCGCTACTTTCCCTCAAATTTGTCATGCAAACCTGATGCGACTCCAATGCAGCCCGTGCCGTCTCTATGCATTCGGGTACAAAAGTGGTGGTGGATTCTCCTGATGCAGGAATGGCTCTGTATATTAAAGTCAATATAGAAAATCTGCTGACTTCATCCGATTTAATCAAGAAGCCTTCAATCTCCGATACAGAATCAGACGACCTTTCGAGCTTCTGTGATCCGTCAATCAAAAAGCTTCCCTTGTGGTAACTTGATCTCTACTGGATGCCTACCTTGAATGGCTCCATGACGGCTACTTCCATCTCCGACGCCAATTGACGAGCACAAAGTGCCCTTTCGCGTTCTGGTCCACTTAGAGCCGCCGGACTGTATAATTGTTCGTAGACCTTTCCTTGGATCTCGGCGGTTTTCACCCATAGATGATACATTGTTCTCCAAGGTTCGTCGACCGTGTGCCCTCCTAAATCCTCAGGGATGGTAATATCATAATCCTGTATAGATGATGCACGCCCTAGCCTGAGTGAAAGAGCCTTGTCGAGACAGTAAACACACAAAAAGAGCGAAAGCGCTTTGGCTTTCTCTTTGTCGCTATACTGACTCATTGACGAGCTCCGGTGATATCCAAGATTCTGACACAGCCGAGCTGCATTTGACGTCAGCGCCCAGGCAAACGAAGGTTTTGATATTTCAGTGGCATGAATAGCCTAAGAGAAGGAACGGGTTAGTTGAATTGGCTGAGCAAGGAAGGAGCGAATAGCCTACTCCCAAGGTAAGCGCTTCAACTGACTCCGGTCTGGCCGGCATCAACAACGTCAAGTCTGCTAGCACTGTTTCAAAATTTTTCCGACAAAGAAGCATGTACTTCTGGTAATCATCTCGAATCTGTGGACTTTCTGCAAGGAAGCTATACTCAAGGAAGATGTAATACAAACCGCAATTGGCTACCATGAAAGTGGTGTCAGAGTAATCTTCTGTTGCAAAGTACACCTCGCGGCATTTCTGGATAAAATCATCAACACTGAGGAAAGGAAAGTAGCATGCGAAGGCAAAAGGAAGCTTTTCTAATTGTGCGTCAACCTCGGCCACTTATCATGCAAAGCTTAGAGACAAGTACCTTTTATTTGGCGCAAAATTGGCAGAACCACCTCAATTGGGGGCATGACCAGATCTCGCAAGTTCGAGACTCGACCACCTTTCTGATTCGGCAACGGAGCGTCTTTAAACGAAGACCCAGGTGGATGACTCTGCATGTTCACGATCTGTCTGAGCGCTGTGAGGGCTGCATTAATTTTTGGGGTAGAGACTTGAGGTGCGCTTCGCGAAACGACGGTTTCTAGGAACGCACTTGCGTAGGCGGAATGAGCTGCGAGGGATGAGTTGCCCTCAAACCCAGTCGCAGGCTCATGTTCTAACGCGGCTGTGGTATTGGAGGCAATCCCAGATGTATCTGGAGTCATTTGCTTCGAGACTGGAGTCGCGTGGCAGCAGTGCTCAGCAGTAGTGGGATTGCGAGCAAGGCTAGATTTCAACTCAAGAAGGACTTCTTCAATGTTGCCTAGACGTTCCTCGATAAGATCGATCTTCTTCTCGCTGTAGCAAGTCAGGCAAGCGCACTGACAGGGCCAAGTGCTTCCTACTTACTACTGGCTAGAAATTAGGACCCGCCTCCGATCCTCCTTGGGTTTCTGCCCTGCGCCTGTTGAGCGGCAGACAATTCCTGCACTGCGACAATTCGAGCATGGTGATCTCTTATCGCAGCGTACCTGTCGACAGTACGGACGGTTAATTCAAAGAAAGCAATATAATGCGACCCCAATTGCTCAGGCATCAATTCCACTGTCAGCATACCTTTCTGAGACGGCATTGGTCGCACTGCAGCTCGTTAGCAACATGCCATCCCTTGTATACTGCCCTGCACTTACCGCGCGCTTGTTCAGAAGCTCCTTACTGTCACTTTCGGCTCCCTCGGCGTCCATTCGTTGCTTGTCAGCCATATCGACTCTAGAGAGACTAGTATCTTCGTCGGCACTCGGCACGGTATGAGATAAAATAGTCTTGTAATTGTCAAATTTGAATTGTGTTGCCTGGGTGTTAGGGGGACAGTGGCGTCGGAACCCGCGGACTCCGAAAGAGCCGGCACCCGGTCAGACGTCACTTGGATTACTACTCTGCCTTCTTGGGGTACCACTATTCAAAGGCCACAGTTCCATCGACCGCAGTCACTCTGAATGTGGGAACAATTGACACATCTATCTCTGGTAATAACCCTATCGGAAGAGAAGAAGCGACCGTTGCTCATTTCCTCGTTAATGCATTGGTATATGGTCTCAAAAGAACTGTATCGCACTCTATGTCTATACAAAGTCATCAATCGTTGACTCTATCCTTCTTCCATATAAATGATGAAATAAAACGCAGGAGAACCCTAGCTGGCCGTCGCTCTGTTTGGGTTTCCCAAAAAATGCAAAGTCTATGCTATGTCTCCTCGCGGTATTGTATGCGCATCCGGCCTCCCCGTAACGATGAGCCGTCTTGAGGGGCTCGGCTCTGTTTCATGCTTCGGGCCTGGTCCAGGTTACGATGATAACACCGAATATGCGTCATTGATGGCAATGGGACCGCTGCCCCGCTAGACAGATGACCATGAATAGCTGTCATCCCATTGCCTCGCGGCGAATCGTCAAAGCGTGTATGCATCATGACTTCTGCCAAAGGACAGGTCACGGAATCATTTCTTAATTCCGATCACGGCGAGATTCCTAGGGCTCTCGCTGTATTCGAAAACTGGCTCAACCCAGCAATCCTTGACGGAGTCATGCTCACGCAGGAATTGCCACCTGTCCACGACGATGAGGGCCTCGACGAGTGCTGAACTGTAAGCCATCAGAGCCCAGGTGACGCTAAGATGCTTCTTTCGCGGCCAATATTCCTCTTCATAACGCTTCACTTCTTCCTCCGTAATGCCGGCCATCCCTGCCTTGACCTTCTCTCCATTGTGCGGGTCCTTGCTGAGCTTTGCCACTGCAGCATGAACGTATGCAGAAAAAGACGTAAAAGCGGCCTTTCGCAACGAACCGACAATCAAAGGGTTTCCAACCGCATCAGGACCGCCAGTCTCCAAACCATAGAGATCCGTCGGGTTAACAGGTTTCCCTACCACGCCACGGTCAACAAAAATGCGCTGGAGAAGGGCTCGGTAGAAGTGCCGCGTGAAGAACGCTTCGCTATCTTCTCTGCCCCAGTTGTAGGGTGCTTGTAGAGACATCGAACGTGCGGTGATATTCAGTTTCACGCCAGTGCCACTGACATGTTTATACGATTCCAGACGTTTCGACATGGGGAACCCATGAGGATCATACGCACAGGCATCTTGAGTCAAGCGGGGATGTTGAGTGCGGAGGATGGGGACCTTGTATGTGGCCGGGCCCAGCCTCTCAGTCACCAAGTTATAGCAGCATCCGATCATTGCGATAGCTTTAACAGACGGGTTGAGAACTAAAGATCTGACACCATGATGAAGAAGGTTGCCACATGAATGAAGGGAAATGACCATGACGTTGGGGTCCTCCGCCTTTCCCTCGGCCCTCGAGTTTCGGTCAACGACGGAGCCTTGGGATCCTTGAGTCTCCAAAGATCGAGATTTGATCACATCCTTGATTATAGGCTCCAAGTATCCGTCTTTGATCTCGTGCTCGATGTAATCCATGGCTCCTTTGAGCACAGGTTCATCTTCTTTCTTGCCCACAAATTTCTTGGGCGGCCCATTCTTATAAGGGCTAGTTCCCCACTCATCCGGTTGGATATCAATGTCCAGCAAAACATTGAAAACCGTGCTATCTTCACCCTCACCATCACCAGGCTCGGTGGAAGCATTATTAGGTACGTTTTCAACTACCTCCGCCTCGGGAGTGGACGGCGCTGTACCCTGATCATCCTCCAAACCCTTGCGGTTCCTTCTGCCATTGGTCTTGTAAACGATTCTCTTCTGCTTCTTCGCCAGTTTTGCATGAATATCCATGCCCTTCGCGCCACTGATAAACTGATGTTTGCGTTCGATTGCAATTATATGCCTGTTGTAAGGAGGGCTTGCCAGCGTCCGTCCAAGGTAGTTCTGGCCTGATCCGAAGTCAACAATATGCGATATATCCTCGCCCCTTTTTTCGGCAACGGTGTCACATAGATCATTAACGTATTTTGAAAAGTGTGCAACCTCGTGATATTTCTTTTGATTCATTCCCACCGCAAGATGGTGAGGTAGCGCCACCTTACCAGACTGTCTTGACGTGAAATCTCTCCCCAGACTGAGACGACGGATCTGATGAATGTATTCCAGGAGGTCGGTTGGAGGGAGAGGCTGCCCTCTCCAACGAACATCTGCATCCTGACTCGTGTCACTTTCAGAAAACTTGCGACTCTGGTGCAACAGCGGCGGTATATCTTCTCTCAACAACAGGTCTAGTATATCTTGAATGTCGTGCGTCTCAAAGAATGTCCGCCAATGCAGTKGGAGAAGTGAATCGTACAAATCGGGTTCGCGAGTCAGAAAGTCCAGTATATGTACACCCCCGCACACATGGATGAATAGCTCAGACGAGGTCGTAAAGGACAGGAGGGCGTCAACATAAGCGTCAGGATTAGTCCACTCCTCGGGGAGTGGAAGCGGTCGTGGGCACGACATGCGTGCGCTGAATAGGGAAATAGAAGGCAGATGCAGATCGCTATGAATGTCGCATAGCACTCATGGAACCGCCAACTAACTCCGATTGAGTTTGCAGGCTTCTTTTTTGACTTGATGATTTGGAGATGGAGAAATTGCGGGGAAACATTTCCAGAAATTTTCTGCCTGAGGGGAAATCACCGATTGGGTTTAGGCCGAGAGAAGTTTAATCAGAACTATGGACAGTTCGTCCACCAGCAGACAGCCGAATCCGATATCTTTCCAAGCCACTTTGCCATCAGTCTCATTATCATAGTGCCTTTTACAAAGCTGAGAATCCAACGTACTCCGTACCCTAAGGATTCCCTTCCGCCTCACAGTGGCGCCTGCTTCGGGGCCTCTTCCCGCCAAGTCACTTTGACAACTAATCGGCGGACTATTGAGTCTATCAGGCGATAGTTGTTGTCAAACTGTTGACCCTACTCTGTATGTTGACCATATTGGAAGAGCTAGCAAGCACTTTATCTTTCTGTCACGATGTTCTTTCTGCTCGTGTGATATTGCAAGGGAGCCGTGGCATTGATGAATCTCGTTACGAGGATCTGTTCGTTGTCATGGCGTTGAGGCGTGGCCGAGCTGCTCTTCTCTGAAGAGAACTCAATTTCCCCAAGGGAATGGCCTACTGTCTGTGGGAGTGCGGGTAAGGGTCAGCTTTGATTTTGAGTCCTCACTTTGAAAGTTGACCAGTCAAGCTGTGATCGTCTGACGACCCGCATAACATACCCAATCCTTCCGACAGACACATAACAGCCAAGACGATCCTCAAGTAACTCACGCGTCACACCGTTATGATCCATCTGCCCAAGTACACTGTACGCATCAGCTCATTATCCCCTTGCTGCAAGGAGGCCAATGTGCTTGGCCGCCTTAGTGGATACAGTTGCAAACCTTGAACAACAATGTTAGATCTTGGGCGCCTACATAAGGGGACTTCAGTGTCAAGCTAAGATATGACTCTGTAAACTCTTCTCTTGCCTTGGGATTGAGGAAACCAAAGTATTGTGCTAATCTTGCAAACATGCAGCAGAATTTGGATGCGGAAACGGTCACAACAAAAGTGTTATTCGGCCGTGTCGCCGATGTACTATTCCAAATCATCATAAACGGAGATATAAGGGCTGTCTTAAACCTCCGCCTTGTCAACAAATCGACATATGAGACGATTGGATCACTCGAGCCGCATATCTGCCGCTGGTTCATGCGCCTGCACAATATGAATGCTTTTGCTCCTCTTATCACACTGAATCCGCAGACAGGCGGTCAGCGACCTGTCACTGTGTGCACACTCCCAAGATTCATTTACCGTCAACATACCGCAAGTCAATTAGCACGGCGTATCATTCCCTCCGTATGGGGCCCGTACATTGATGGCGGAAATCCTGAGATGGATTACAATGCTGAATTGAAACTCGCACAAACACTGGAACGGGGATTACACGTGCTCTTTCACTTTGCAGACGCCTCCCATGATACAGAGACGCTGCAAGTGAAAGATGGGGGGGAATCAGCTACCCACGGTCCTGGGCGGCGTCTAGTACTGACTTGGGCATCGGACTTGTACGAGGACCTCCTAGAACATATGAGCCAATCGATGACTTTTGATAACAATTTCGACCATATCTACACAGTGTTGGAATGGGGACATGTGGAGGCGGAAATCGGCAGAAAAAGGCTTCGCTTGAGGAGCTATCTTGACGAACAGAATGAAATTGATTTCCATACTGTTCTACGAATTTTGCGGGAGCTCATGGAGCGCATGCTTCTTAGACACGGCCCGAAGGATTGGTACCGCGATGCAAAGAACGAATACAGCTTGATTTCCTGGTTCATTCTGAAGCAATCACCCAGAATGCTAGCGAAGCTTTTTTTAAGCCCTCAAGACGAATGTTGTCATCCGGATGACAAGACTAGTGATTCTGACGTCAGAGAATGTCGCTTTGCGGATCTCTTGGACAGTTACTGGGAAGAGTGGAAGAACGACCTAGAACTGCGATGTCGCGATTGCGACTGTAGAAGCCGCGTCCGGAGCTGGAGTGTGAAGCCAGCAGTGATTGACGCTCGAGGGCGGGAATTCAACCGAGCAGCGGAGAAGTATCTAAAGGAGATGTGGAGTCAAAGACATATTGGTCTCCACCGTGCTTTTACCACGGGTTACTTCAATACATTCTGACACGTTGGTCACATAGATACTACCTAGACTATAGTGTTATCTTGCTGCGAGTCGATGGGATATCACGTGAAAATGTCCGACTTACCGCTGATCACACCGCCGAACCAACCGTATCCAGTTATCTGGACTGGTGTTCATAACTCAAGCTCATCTAAACACGACGTCAAATGATACCCTTTGAACTAGCAAGCGGCCTACATTGCTCTACTTAGACTTCATTCGTGCCTTTTTCATATAGCGACATTTGCAATATGGATAGTGCAGACCCTTTCCTTCAAGTACAAGCGTAAGCCTGACCACTTTACCCGCTTTAGGTGACTCGGCATCTAACCATTCGCCGACTATAGAGATGTCCTGTCGACGCTGCAATCCAGCAGGCCCCTTTTCTCCTCATACCTCCGTATCAGATCTCTCGCCAAATCACCATCAAACCCAGAACTCCAACAAGCCCGCTCAGAGCTCGAGACTACGCTGACAGACCTAACCGCGGATTTAGACGATCTTGTCGAGAGTGTCCGCGCAATCGAGCAAGACCCGTACCGGTATGGCCTCGAAATCGAGGAAGTCGCACGCCGGCGAAAGTTAGTGGACGAGGTTGGAGATGAGGTCGAGAAGATGAGAGAGGAGTTGCAGAGGGTTGTCACAACCGCCGACACAGCTGGCGGTACCCGGGCAGCTACAGGCTCTACGTCGGGACTGCCCAATCCGGCCGAATTTGATAATGTCTTGTCACCCTCTGCGGATGATCGAGGGGATGATTACTACGCTGCTCTTGAGCAGCAGCGGCAGATGGAGCTGATGCATGAACAAGATGAACAGCTGGACGGTGTATTTCGGACTGTGGGCAACCTACGACAACAGGCAGATGATATGGGCAGAGAGCTGGAAGAGCAGGCAGTCATGATCGACGAGGTGGATACATTGGCTGATAGAGTGGGGGGCAAGTTGAGCAACGGGATGTCACGGATAAAGCATATCGTGCGAAAGAACGAAGGTAAGTGTGTACTCTGTCCATTCGTATTGAAGATCACAGACCATAGTCAAAAAACAAAAACTAATCATTTTTGGTTCATTAGATACAATGTCTTCATTCTGCATCGCGGCTCTCATCTTCGTCTTGGTACTACTACTAATTTTGGTAATCGCATTGTGATTAGAGATCAGATATCCACCCATGGGCACGAAAGTAACGAAATGGCATTTTACTTCAAAAATCAAAGCAGGACGATGGATTTAAACCTTGGCCTTCTTGCGGGGCCGAGAGTTGTCTTCCTCGTCCTCCTCATCTTCGAGTTCGTCCTCATCGAATTCAGAGTAATCATCGCCGATCTCAAAGGATTGTCCTGAAATCGAGTCAGTTACACGATTGCATCGTCTTTACAGCGGAGAGCCTTACCATAATACTTGTGAGCGTTGGGCCACAGGTCCTCGGCGAGAGCGATCGCAAGGTCCTCGCCGTCAGGGAAGATCTCGATCTCATCGAAGGAGTCTTCCTCGTCGTCCTCCTCGTCGTCATCATCCTCCTCATCATCGAATTTCTCTCCCTTAAGGGCCCTCTCGAATCGCTCATCATCCTCCTTGTTGGCTTCCTTGGACTCTTCGGCGGAGACAACATTGCCGCGATAACCAAAGAACCCGAAGAAGCTAGTTCCGGCAGGGGTGGGGAAGTCTTCCTCGTCCTCATCGTTATCTTCCATAGCGGCGGCCTCGAGCTCCTCCATCTTGTTGGCGAGCTTTTCGAATTCGGGGAGCTTCTTGCGGTCGCCACCCTTCTTCTCGGCCTCGGCCAGATCACAGGCAGCATCGAGCAATCCCTTGGTCAAATCCATGCCTTCCTTCCAGTTGATGCGAACTGGCTCAGAGACGAGGCCTTCCCATGTCCTGCGCTTGCCCTTGGGAGTCTTGGTGATCTTCTTGCGCCAGTAGAACTCCTTGACGAGCTTTTCGTTTTCGAAGAAGGGATTCTCCTCGCCGGTGCGGAACACGAAGGTGAAACGAAGGCTTCGGGGCTCGCCATTGCCCTTCTCGTCGACCTCGAATCTCTCGACAGTGAGGTCCTTGAGGGCAGAGCCCAGAACAGCGGCGTCGGAGTGCTGGATGTATTCGTCGATCTCGGCGGGGGCGTGGGAGAGGACACGAACCCAGAAGTCGTCCTGGACCTTGGAGATGATTTCGCTACGCTTCTCCCACAGAGGGCGGTTCTCAACAGTGGACCGGCGCACTAAACGAGTCAGGATTCATGTGCTCATATGAGGTGGACGTGTAACACCCCAGGGTAAGAAGAATGGCGAGGGCAACTTACAGCGCTCGGTCTCAGCGCGGATAAATCTCTGCTCCAGGAGCGCAAACTCCCGCGCAACTTCCATCGGGATCTCAGGCATCTCAACGCGCTCAGAGAGCGACTTCTGACCGTTTTCGGCACTCATGATGACCGATAAGGATGGGGAGCGATAAGCTAGGAGAAAAGGGGGTGATGAAGGAGAACTGTGAGCGAGACGGGGTATAGGGTATAAAGCAATCAATTGAGCGGTTTCTGAAGATCAAGCAAGTGATAAATCAGTTGCAGATGGGATAGAAAAAAATTTGTTGAAGAAGGGGTAAAAAAATTTCTGCTAAGGTAAGGTAACGCCGAGCAGACGGGCAATCGCAATAATTCCTGTCCCGTTCGCGACTCGGCGGATGGCCGCTTTAGGGTCAGGTGATGTCACCGCTGCAGCTGTTCCTGACTAAGGAACAGAGCCAATCAGAGGTACTCATCGCTGCCTCATTTTTAGATGAGAAGAATGTGAGAAATGCTACGTTATCAAAGTCATGCCTAGGTATTCTGTATAGCTTTCTCTCTTCTAATCCCGGAAGATTGAGTACCAAGATATGTTCCAGCTAAACATCGACATAATTCCCTGTGATACGTCACATCTCCATGAGAATTGGTCCTGAGATCCCTCAGTATAGACTGACTTTGCTGTGAGCGATAGCAACCAAACTCGAAACCATAGCACTAATCAGACTACCAAAATACAAAACCAAGAAAAGAATAGTCATCGTACTAATCCCTGCCTAGTCGACTCACCAATCACTTGTACAACTAGAGAAATACTATACAAACACCCAACGCGTCTCCTCCCATGGGTAGGGAGATAGACATGAACTTAACTCAAGATTATTATTACCACACACCACACCACACGCAATGATCGACATTGAAAAAAGAAATGAGGCAGCTCCGTACCTGACTAGACTATCACTTATGGATCTTAGACAGGCATTGCTTTTTTGCTTATCTTGACTACATCACATTGACGCTACAGATAAGCAACTTGCTTACTTGATCTAGATCTTGCGGGGAAATGCGCCGCGGGCTGAGTCGTCTTGAACTGGGGCAGGCTAGGTCCCGGGTTATGGTATTCTACTGTTCGTGATGTAGATGCATGGAGGATGTATTTGAAGTTTAGATTGAAGTGAAAGATTCAGCCGTGAGCTATCTGAGGCCAGTGAGAATAATAAGTCAAAGTTGACTGAGAATGAAGAATACAATCAACTGAAGAGCCACAATACCCACCAAGATGAGATTTTGGTTACCAAACTCCAGAGGGGAATATAGTACTTAATAAAAGGACAGAAACTTTTTGTGGCAGATCGTGACCGCAGCCATATTTGCGGTCGACTTTTCATGAGTCGGTCATAGCGCAGGGGAAGAACATTAAATAGAGAAAAAGAGTTCGTGACATCCATTTTCATCCAAGCACACAGTCAGTGAGGGCTCTCAGCACGCTTATAAGCTGGGCGCAACGCTGCATTACTGTGTGCATGGCTCATGTTGTGAGAGTCTCCAAGAATTAGATGAAAACCCGTTCGCCGGCAATGCGGTTGAAAATAAATTGTGAAAGCGGGTAAAAGGCGATGATGATGATTAAGAGGAGGTGAGACGGAGAGAGAGATAAGGACGGGGCACAGCGTCATTAGCGGCGCAATAGGCGATGCAACCTCCGTATCAAGCCAATCAGGTCTCATTCAGCGACTGGACGCGACGGCCTCGGGGTATATTTTCTTTTCTATCAGCTGATGACAGGGGTGCGCTCTCAACACGCACCCCGACGGTGTTCCCAATTGCCCAATGATCTTCCAATGCGACGATGATTGCACGTATGGAAAATTAGAGCAATGATTCAGGTTGCGCTTTGTATCACAACATCCAGTCCAGCCCGTTGGCTTCCTCTTCTACCGGGAACACTTCTCGCGCATATTCCTCCATGTCTCGCCAGCCCTCCCACAGCTGCCGAGCCTCGTCGGTGACTCGAAGTGAGACGACCCCTCCGGGGCCCTGCATCATTCCCGCCCCCGCGCCTTTACCATTGGCAGGCCCCAGCCCCTTGGGCGAACCGGCTGCAGGACGGGAGAACTCGGGTTGAGGAAAATAAGGCGCGTTGTACTGCCCAAAGACCACCTCGATGGCTTCGAGCTGTTCCCGGTATCCGGCAGGAATGTTGACTTTGATTTCAACCTTGGGGACATGAACGTAACGACAGGGACGATTCAAGGCGCGCGAGAAAGCTGCGCACACCTGGTTAGGGGATAAGGTCTCGAATGTAAGGGCGATCCTGTGCGACAAAGAACTATCAGCAACTGTCTCCCATGACAGGGGTATTCTCTCGGGTAAAATACCGATGACCGTGCCACTTCTTGGGCCCGTCCTTGAAAATCTGAAGCAGCGCGGGCCCCACGTCGTGTTCGGCGTCTAACCAAGGCAAGGGAGTGTCCGGGTCGAATGGCGCATGCCATTCAAAGCTCCCGTCCGGCATGAGCTCCATCTGAAAGAGAGGATATGGTAGACTTGTGAAGTTGTTGTTGTAAATTCCTGCATACACAAAGGTTGCAGGCAGTCCAAGTTGTCGGACGTAGTTCTCGACGGTGAACTTGGGAGCCCATAGGGGTACGGGAGGCCACGGGCCATGCACCGAGTGATCAGGCATACTGCTGTAGATGTAGTGTTGGATGGTGCCTGCTCGTTTCGCCGCGTCCGCCAGTGCTTTTCCAATCGCGACCTCGTCTCCCATTTGTGACGTTGTGTTGATGAACGCGAGGTTGGCGCCTTGGAACAGGGTGTCCATCAACGCGGTGTTATTGAGCAGCGATCCTTGGAAGAGTGTGACATTGGGGAGTCCCTGCAGCTCCTCCGCTATGATTCCCTTGAGGGAATGGATCTGAGCTCGTACATTGTGACCGACGGCAGAAGCGACGCGGATAAGGGAGGCAGCCTGACGGCCCGTCGCATTCACGACGGCAATGGTTTTTCTTTGTTGTGTCATCCGGAGCGCTGATCTCTGAAACGGGACGGGCGACAGTCAGACGGAAGCGAAGAGCTCTTCAACCCCAAGAACACTGTCGGCTGAAGGGAGACGGGCGGAAATAGAGAATGCGGGGTAGAAAGAGGTGGAATGGGAAGCAAGTCGGAGGATCAGGCGTAGGAGGTTTGACCCGATAGAGTAACGGTGAGTCCGGAGATCGGAGACCGCAGAAGATGGTTTGGAGAAGGACTGKAGCGGTTCGATAAGGAAGACGATGGCCCGTACGATAGTTCTGTGTATGAAGATTGACTCTAAGAGCCTTCAGTCAGTATGTGAAAAGAAAAGGAAATCGTCAACCCCAAAGGCGCCGCATCAAAACGAAGATGAGGGCAAGAAGGGAAAAAAAGTCAACGGTGGGGTAAATGGGCGGCGGAGGAGGAGAGGGGGGCAGCAGTTGTATAACTAGATCGTTGATAGTACCTTAGTAGTATGGGCGATGTAGTAATGGGAATCAATTGACGCCCCTCAACGTGGTCCTTGCAACCATAAAATACTGCCGCAATCAGCTGAGCTAATTGTGCAATGAAGATAAGACTAGTCAACTGTTGTATGTCGCTCCCAAGGTGGTCTTCTCTGGGCCCCCAAGGTAATGAATGATTATGGTGATCACCGTTTTGAATCCGTCCGATGCTGACCAGCGCCCAAGCGACTAAGTATACTTCGTACGGAGTAGTCAAATCATATATCTACTCCAAAGAATAAAAACCATTAATACTGTAAATAAAACTAAGCAAATAATAAAGCACTCAAATGGGTCACGCACTAGGATTGATAGGGGAAAAATCAGCACTCGCAAAAAGACTCCAGACCCCGTGAGCAAAAGTAGAAAATTTTCAAAATAAAAAATAAATGACGCTGGCCGTGGATCCAGTGCAAAGCGTCTGTTGGTTCCGAGATTCCTAGCCCACTTTGTGATGGACTGATGCAATATAATGTTCTTGTCCTTATTATTCTTTGTTCTCGAGTAGAAAAGAGATCTTTGGGAGTAAGTATAGGGGATTTGTAAATGCGGAAATCATTGTTGTAGCACACACTGGGCCTGTATACTCTGCGATATGTATGGAATTCTGCGATAACCGATGCTATCCATCTACAGAATGGATCAAGACTCCAGCGTCCAGAGTCTCAGACATTCCCACTAAGAATTATACTAGAGAAACTAGTCGCTGGTCTGGATTGGGATCGTCTGGGGTTGCCAACAATTATTTACTACTTTTACTAGTAGAAACTTCTGATGAGAGAACGAAGGAATCACAGAGAATCCTCTGTCGCTGTCCCTCACCATCATTTTCAATGTCATTGTCACCAATGCCTCCGATTCAGGCCCGAACCGCTCAAACTATCGAGTAATCGAATTTGGCTTCCTGCAGGACCTCATTCACTCCATCTGTCTACTATCTATCTTTGATCTGACGAGATCGAACTTGCCTAAGATAGCCCCTGATTGAGCAACGTGGGCTTGTAAGGTAGCCACTATGTTGGATTTTCGTACCTAAGGGTGCTAGGTCGAGTAGTTTACCTATCATTCAAGTAAAAGAATCCACATGGTCCTATTGATCAATGGATCTGGACCCAAGACGGAATGACACCGGCGACAACGCACCGGATGGCAGGCGGGCAGCATGTACAAGACAGGAAATTCCACTCGATGGTGCATGATCGCAATAACCGCGCTTTGAGGAGGAATTCACCAGAATCTTCACTGCTACCGAGAAGTCTGAGATGCTGGCTGAATCAAGGCAGTGGTGGCACTTTGGGCCATACATGTTCTTTTAATTTACGTAAGTCGGGATGCACAGTGATGCTCAGGGATAATGGCAGAGACATTGCCGACGCAACTTTGAAATTTGGAGTTTGGAGTAGAGGGGTATCCGTATGTCACTGCTGTGTAGGGCTTGCCATAAAAAATAATAGGTCTTTTTAACACTGGCATTATTCATGCGCCAGGAATATATGCTTATAATGCGCGTATTTCCATGATGGTTGTCAGTATTTTCTGTAAAGGGATCGGCTTGCTGGCCAATCAGATTCAAGGGTTATCCTATGTCGACCATTGGAGACTATTGCAGATTATTTTGACCTCAACCTCGTAGAGTTGATATGTGCTAGATATAGTGTATAATGAGTCGTTCGTCCTCGTGCCTGAGAGTAGGAGGCCAACCTCCAAGCTGCAACGTGGGTTGCAAGTATGGACCCTTGTGATACGCATACTCCATCGATAGCCGGGCTGACCTTGTACCTGGTGCTACTTCAACGATTGCGCCAAGAGCTTCTTCCTTCTAACTCTAAGCCTCGCAGAGCCTGAATAATATTGAACATCGTCCAAGAAGGACCAGCAGAATCCTCCTTCCAGAGCACGTTTGTTTCGAGACCCATCAGACATGCCATCCTGACCCTCCCGGGATAAAGGGACAGCCAATCTTGAGCTGGAATTACCCACGAGGTCGCTGTTGCACTTTGCGCGGCGTCGACTATTGATCCGTCAATCGCTGGTATTTGATAGTGAACTGTGAAGCATCAAATAACTACTGTGGGCTACAGGTATCTAGCGGATATCCAAACTACAATTAGCATAAAAATCCTAGGTCACTGAATCGTCCTGGCCCATGGTCAAGTGACAAGTCCGGAGCTCATAGCTGTCGTTCCGGCTCCTTTCCGGACTCCGGAATCAAGCTGATTGTTCCCCGTCAATATTATTATTGCTGCTGGACGGAGTAACTATTTGCTGGCAGCTGGCACCTGAAACAAACAACATCACCATCATCCCCATACGAGCGAATGACACAATCTTCATCAATTCTGCTGCTCATCTCGTCATTGACAATTGTCGCATCCCCGAATTCATCATTGCGCATCCGGATCGCACCACGAAGAAATCAATCACGAAATCGCCTCAGGTAATATCATTATCAGCACTGATAACATCGTAGAACGGGCTAGTGAGCATCTAGAAAAATCCTAATCAACCACATGACGTGCTCGATCACCGGTTCTCGAGGTACTCCCACTAGTCCATCTCTACTGGCCGGTTGGAAAGTGTAAATCGAACTACTTCCTGATGGTGCATTTCCCGGATGCGGGGTACTCCCCGGACAACAATGAGCTAGCCACTAGACTGAGTAGACTGTAGTGTAAACTGTAAAATGTATCTAGACTGTACGCTCTCAAGATCGTAGGGAGTAGAAAGGTAGTGAATGAAGGTTGCAGCTTGCAGAGAACGCAGCCTTATCAATTGGCCTATGTCAGGGGCGATCAGGCTTATCGCCTGGGGATGACTATCTCCGCGGCTTTTAGTCACTTTTTTGTATTGTTTTATAAATCCTACTTGGATGGTCGACTCTCAGGACAGGACATGTTCTGGAAGGTCCATTATGCACTAAGAGGTTATAAGGAGTCACTAATTCCTATAGTCTAATCTAGTTAGATGTCTATAAGTCGTTAAGCTGGATAAATGAGCAGTCACGCCCCTTAATCTAGAGCCAGACAAAGAGGTCAAGTGACTGACCAGTCTATTTCCACAGCGGAGAAGAAACGGTCTAGAAGATCAAGGAGCAGAGCCAGAGAGCATCCGACTGGGAATCTCTCGTCGTCCCAGAAGCGCCTCGTCCTCTTCCTCCATCTCGCGGTCGCTAACTTCCCTCGGCCCAATACCGGCTAGGCCCCAAACGGCGGGCCTGCGCCGTGCAAGGAGTTCCGCCGCTTGTCGTTCATCGGAATGCAGATGCGCGCCTGACTTGCGCAGCAAGAGGACATGCTCTGATAGCCCGGCATTGGCAGCGAGGAACAACGGTGTGCGCCCGTTGCGGTTTCGAATATGCACTGACCCTCCCTGCAGCAGGAGGAAGCGGAGAATCTCGACGGACGGAGAGGTTGCGGCAAGATGCTGCGATTCATACGTTAGCTCAGTCTCTTCTAAGTGAGAATACGGTTTCCATACGATTGGAGTGTTTCCGGAATAATCAGCATCGTTCAAGATCCAGTGATGTTCGATCTTGAAGATCTCCTGCACGCGCTCGAAATCTCCCTGCGCGATCGCGTATCCCAACATGGTGAGCGTTTGCACCCTCTCCGGAAGCGCACCGTCAGGGTGGCGGAACATCGGCTGCGACACTTCAGTCAACTCTCCGCGAAGCGAGACCGACATGGCCTTGGCCACAGACTGAGGTGTGGAATCCGGAAGAGCCAGAAGGTAGGACAACTTGGTCAGAGCGGCTTCTGTCGTCATGTCGAGACCTGCAACGACGCCTGCGCGGGAAAGGCTCATTCCCGGCGCATAGACGGGGCTCACGCTGCCGGTCAGGCCTGGTTGTGGTCAGAAACATTCATAACAAGGGCCTGCACGAGAGCTTACATTGAGTGACGTTGACAATGACGATCCCTCTCTTGATCGCATCGGCAAGGACGTTAGTCATGGCATTGTCTTGGCCGTGCGGTGCGTTTCCCGCGCCAAAGGTCTCCAGCACTAATCCTCGGAGTCCTTCAAGCTTCAGCACGGCGTCCACCATCTCCGGTTTGATGCCAGGGAAGATGCGAAGACACGCGACGTGCGTAGTATCCAGATTTGTCTGAATGCTGAAGTGTTCGATATTCTTTGGCCGGTTCACAAGTTCCCAGTTGACGTTGGTGCGCATCGACGTCGTGACCGCCAGCGGCGGGCAGTTGGGCGAGTCGAATGCCGCAAAGTCACTGGCCGCCACCTTGCAGGACCGGTTGCCCCTGAAGAGCTTGTTGTTGAAGTACAGACACACCTCCGGGATCACGAAGTGGCCCGCCACAACCAAGGAGCCCAGGAGGTTGTCCGTAGCGTCATTCTGTAGCTCCAGCATCGGAGCCTGTGCTCCCGTAAGAATGACCGTCTTGCCGAGATTCTGGAGCATGAAGCTTAGCGCGGAGCACGTATATGCTAAGCTGTCGGTGCCGTGGAGCACGACAAAGGCATCGAAGAGTGTGTAGTTCCGCTCGATCGTCCGTGCGATCTCGGTCCAACCCTTGGCGTCGATGGAGCTGCTATCCAGTAGCTCCTCGAACTCAAACACTGTGTATCTCACCCGGCGGCCGTACAACGTCTGCGGCGTTCGTAGACTCGGATGCGGTTTGATCTCTCCCGCTGCATTGACCACAACGTCCATCATCGTGGAGGAGGAGCCATCGTTAAAAGTAGGCACGCGGGCCAAGCACTGTTCCTGGAATCCTCGAGCCGGCACAAACCCTGAAGGTGACTGTTTCATGCAAATCGTCCCTCCGGTCATGATAATCAATACTCTGGACTCGGGGACCGAGTCCGCTTGCTCCTCGAGCAACTCGGGAATGGTTGCCTCTGCGGCCGTCATGTTGTCAGACAAGCCCACTTGACGCGTCAAAGAATAACCGCAGTCTTTGAAGAACTCTACATGCAAGTTCGCCCTCGGAACTTGTTTTAGTGAGCCTTGACGAGTCTTGATGTTAATTGCTCACGTCACAAAAGCGGGACGCCGATTGCGGGGTGACGATATTTTGAATCCAGGCACAAAAGTTCATTCAAGACATAAGCTTACGAGAAAAGGAACTCAGCCAGCCTTGGATCAGTTCTAGAAGCGCTCACTTTCAGATAATTCTGGGGAGAATTGGAGTTACTCCAACTAACGGCCGTCCTATTACGTACAGCGAAGCATCGAGGTTTCGGTCGTTGGCCGTGAGTAACCAGCACAATGAGAGATTTTTTCGAGTGGTAACCTTAAAGCGCGCCCCACCGTACGGTAATCAATTGTCAAAAGACTTGATAGCCCTCAAAATGGAATATCTGTTCGCAGTAAGACTCATTCACTTTATAACAATTTCAGAAAGAAATTAAAAAGGCAGAATTTACCACTAAATAGTGATTTTTTGGCTATTGGGTGTGGTAGGGGTACGAAGTTAAGCAGTTGGCTGTTGGGCACGGCAACTTAGTTAATTTCTACAACTACAAACCATATCAAACTATCCCAGAGACTTCATGCCATGTAATTCGCTCTGACGAAAGATATATCACTACAGCTATTAGGCTGAGAAAGTCCTCTTGCCGCATCTCACGACTCATACCAATCATTGACTAGCACCTACGTCGTTGCCTTAGAGCTGAGGCATGATGATGCGCGTACAAATACATACGGCGTTGAGTAGCGATGTCTGAAGGTGTTAAGGAGCAACCTCAGGCTCCTAATTCACCCAAAAAGGCATAGCTAGCTAACTGTTCATAGGGTCGCTTGTATTCATCCAACTTCTTTTTCATCTTCAGTCACCCGCACAGCGTTGTAGACCTCCTTTCATTTCATGAAGATCTAGATCTCTGTTGGAAAAACGGCCAGTGCGCAAGGCCATTTGCCATCAAATTGTGCCGATGACGTCCTCTAATAGTCCACGACTGCACGAGTCATTCCAGGGCTATTGATTCTCTATGTAACACGGTAGGGTATCGTCTATATACATTGATCCAGACTTGCTCGAGCTCCGGGCCCTCTGGCACAGTCGAATCCTCTTTCAGGAAACAAGCATAACGCTATCAAGAAATGACAAACCCTCTTTCAACCTCATACTTAGTGCTCCGTTTCCGCTGCCGCTGCGTCCTCCAAACAGCTTTGGCTGCCTCGGAAAGATCGTCGGCCTCGAGCGAACCAATCGGCCAGAACAATGACGACGACGACACCATACACTGCCGAGACATAGTTCATATCTGTCGATGATGTTAGCAACGGTGTTGACGGTCAAGTAACGTGAGTGAGAACACTTACTCCCGGTCGTGACTGGCATGGTCGCTGGGAAGGAGTACATGACCAGGCAGAAAACGGTCCAAGCTATGGTGACAATGTTGGCCGCGAGGCCCCATTTACCCAGCCAGAATGGTCCACGCTTGATGTTATTGCGACCACGATACCAGAGGCAGAGAATCGGGCATGAGTACGAGAGATACAGCAATGTGATACATGCCGTCACCATGCTGTTGAACGCAGTAGATGATCCTAAATAGAGCAGACCCAGTGCGGCAACGATCAAGCAGCTCACAGTATGTGCCATCAGTGGCACGTCCAGAGTCTTGTTGACTTGAGCAAGCCACTTGTGTCCTGGCAACCCACGGTCGCGCGCGAACGCCCAGGCAAGACGGGATTGCCATGTATGACAGGCAATCAGACATCCCATACCTGTGACCAGCAGCAAGGTCTCAAGGACAATAGCTCCAGCCTTGTTCTGGAGAGCCTGGTAGTAAAGCTCCAGAATGGGAACTCCGGTTGCCGTGCTCAAAAGTTTGTTCAGGTCGTTGAGTCCAAAGAACATGGCGATGCAATAGGTCCAGGAAGTGACGAAGCCGATCACCACTGTGGCCATGATTGCGATTGGGATATTTTTCTCGGGATGAGGCACCTCCTCCGCCAGATGCGTTGCGGAGTCCAAACAGGCGAAGATCCAGTTCGGGTTGATCAGGCCAACGATAAATGCAATGCCGTCCTGCTTCCATCCCGTGGAATTGACAAAGTGGCCAAAGACGTACGATGCACTTGGATGAGTCTTGGCACAAGCAGGGACCGTGACCAAGATCACCAGAAAGGAGACCAATGAGATGTATAGGGTGGCCTTTGCTACCAAAGGCAGCGATTTCCCGAAGCAGTTGAACAGGTAGCAGAAGAAGTTGATAATCTCATAAGCCACAACCACATGCCATGGCTCAACCGTACTGAATTGAAGTGTCAGCCCGACGCACAAGATACCATTTCGGCAGAGAAGAGGGACCAGGGATTATCAAGCATACAATTCAGGATGACCAAGCTGCCACATGCCGACACCTGCAGACCCAAGGCTCAGAGCGACACTGGCACAAGCGAAAATAGCCCCGGCGTAGCCAAACCAGCCCGTGACATAGGACGCAAACCGAGCGTACTTTCTGGGTGCCAGTTCATTTGCCCAGAAGTATTGGCCTCCAGCATTTGGCATGGCACTGGCAAGCTCCGAGAGCGACGAGGCGACACACATGGAAATGAAAGTGATCCACAACAGACCGTAAACGATGAGGACTGTGCCACCGGAGTTGATCCCCGTGACCAAGGACGCCGAGATACCAAACCATGAATTCGACATACAAAACGCAATACCAATGAGAGATATCACACCAAAATTGCGCTGCAGGTCCTGTGAGTAGCCCATCTCAGCAAGCCGAATCGCGTCGGCATCGTCACATCCTGACGAGGTGTCGCTCGACCCCGGCTTGACGCTCGGTTTCTTCTCTAGATCAAAGTCGCTCATTGTTGCAAGCGAAAATCAGCAAAGCCAATGGATGCAAGATTAGCACTGGAGTCGGATTAGGAGTCCGGGGCGAGTTGCTGTGCTGGGGTATTCGCGTGGGCCGTCCGTAGGAAGCTCTGAATGGGGCCAATTGAAATCACTGTCGCATAAGGGTTGTTCGGTATCGTGGTACTCAAGCCTTCGACTTGGAGGGACAGGTTGGCCGCTGCGGGATAACTAGATGTTATTGCTGCTATGGGCGTCGATACTGCTGTCCGGAGATGCGATAGGACTGAACCGTTGTTGCAGGCGGACACAAAGATCGAGACGGCGATACGGGTACAACGATACAAGATATCAATAGGGAAACAAGGTTACGAAACGGATATTGCCAATTGTCTGCCTGGTTGACTTATCAACAAGCCGGAAACTGTTGACCAGAACAAACTGCTAGACAAGCCTTTTGTCACAGGCGATCAAGACAGCAAGGGGTGAGCCTGCACTGCAGTGCTAAAGTGGCAAGGTATGCAAAGAAGAGAAGGCGAGGTAAAGAGGGATCAAAAGAAGTAAGGGAAGATTGTGGAAAGTGATATGAGAATGGGATTGAGGGATGGAGGTGAGTTTATAAGGAGTGAAAGACTTTGGCTGATATTCTCATGCTCACTGGAAGTGCTCGCAGTATTCATTTCCTTTTTGGAGCACAGTGTCCACTTCCCCACTGCTGAGCGTGTGATTGTTTGATCCTAAATATCTGCATCTGTCCAGGAACAGTTTTCTAATGCAAACTATGTCATAGTCCTGAGAAATCTTTCATTTTGATGAACCGACAGGACCGCTACACTCTCATTCGTCGTTTGTTTGGTAGAAACCAGACAGGAAACGGAAACGAAGCATAGCGGATCTCTTGTCTGGTTTCCGATAGGATATCCCCTGGGGCAACTTCGAGGCAAATGAGAGGGCGACACAGATTGCATATGTCTGGTTGACACGATCGTTGGCTGACCCTTAAGTTTCTTACTCCAGATGTGGCGCTCCTCTCCACTACTGCGTGTGGCTCCACTGCAAATTTTTTTGACTGGTTACAGGATGACATAACCGCACTCACAGTGTCTTTCTATCGCCAATAATAAGGGATCCGTGAGCTGCTAGTGAAGTACCGGTGCCAACTTACTGTCTCTCGATTGTGTGCGAGGACGTCATTTCTGCCTATGTAGGCTGGTACTCGGGAGTTCTGATCCGCCACGAGATTCGGCTCGGGCTTTACCAGATTTCTCTGCTCGTCCGGGCCGACACAATCCTCACGTGTCACGACTCAGGTGCTCTTCTAAAAGATATATGGATATGGCCCTCGCCAACAATTACAATTGGATTCTGAGCTCGATAGACCGGAAAAGCTGATAATTGACCAGCGTCTCAGTTAATATGCTGTTTTGGAGAAACACTGAGGCATTAATGTTTTGTCGGTTATAGTTCCGAGCTTTCTCCAGCCTCCCGCGGCGCCAACATGCACGCTTTACAGTTTTCAGACTGGTGCCTGCGGATCTCACCGCAGCCCGGGTTTCTGATTTGTACGTTCTGAGGCGATGACGGCATGGTACAAAACGTTGACTAAGTAGTGCCGTTCACCGAGCGGCTTATGAATGATGCTTCATGCATTTCGATATGGAGTACTCCGTATTCAATACCTTCAGACTTTCTTCACTTGTAGATGGCACTTCTCCCTATCACCCTGAACAGGATGTCACCTGCCTCACTCTGTGGTGACCGCTGTTATTCTGACAATGCTGGCTTCATGTTTTCAGGTGTACGTTGTCCTAGATTGACCGGATGGCTTGTAATCTCGTGACAGAATACCTAGACAGGGGAGGTTGCGGAATCTCCCCGCAGGCTAACAGACTAACGTAGCAGGCAGCGATCCATGCCAAGGCAGGCAATTGTTACCTGGACTAAGGCATCCTACGCCGCAGTCTGCAGATCTCAGATCCGAGAGACTTCAAGTTTGCCGATTATTCAACTAGCTTTACCATTTTCGAGTACAACAGTTGTAAGCTGTGATCACAGAGCAGAAAGACTGCCGTCGACTCTGCTCCGGAAACTGGCGGACGTATACAAGAATTGATTATTCTCGCACATCGATAGTGTATGGACGCAGTCACGTCAACAGCATCCCGGGTACTCCCGAGAAAACGGAGATGCCTGTTTCGTGGTTGCAGCAGCTCATCGTGGGATGAACTGGGACAGCATTACTCTTTTGGGATAGTGCTCCCCGAATGGGAACGAGGCACTAATCGCAATATGGTCATGTTTCCCTGTAATAAAAGGCAAGATGGTGAACAGAGGGGGTTGTTGACAACTGGAATTTGAGATAGTGTGCTGAGAGGGGATTTCCATTTCCTGAGATCAATGTTGTAAGAGTAGGCAGGTCCCAATTCGGTCTATTAAATTTCATATAGTCAATTTCCTCTCCCTTGGCCAGATGGAAATTATAGTCCAAGACGGTATTGCTGTCTGGGAATTGGTCAATACGCTTGAAGGCTACTGAGCAGGCTTGGTCGATAGGCGAGATGAGACTTGATAACCCCAAAAGGCCAGCGCAGTATAGAAGTCTTTCGTTCTAGCTAAGTGATGTGAGACAACCGTCAGTCAGTGACTATGGACAGAGAGTTAGATTTGCACTCTGACTGCATCCCCAGCCCGTGCGGAGCGTTACAGCTGAGTTTGGGGCTGAAACCCTCAAGACCTTGGTCTGACTTTATGACTGCGATGCGAAACGAAGGAAGAATCGACGTGTCAGGAGGTTGACCGATATAAATAGGATCAGGGTTTGTAGTGATTATGGGACCCCTATGGGAAGGAGTTGACTGCGAAGCTGGGAAGGAGTTGACTGCGAAGCATATTTTGGATCATAGAGAAGGGTATGATGTGTGGTGAAGGAGTTTGTGGCAATATATATATTATGATAACAGGCCACCAGCGAGAAGTACGGAGTTAGTGAGGATAAAGTACAGCTGCACGACACAATGTCGGGAAGAGGAAAGCACACTGCCCATCCAATGCTATCAGGGGATGAAGATTGACTGATCCAGACTCGGATCCGAATTGAATCGAGTGCTTGTCTGTATCAAGCTTCGTCAGCGAGATGGAGGCTGTTTTGTGTATCGAGAGATGGTGCAATTGGTCCACCGTTCGCGATGTGGCTTCCTGGAATAAGTGAGACATGCTTTGCGATCGATGAGATCTCGAAGGCGACATAGATTTAGAGAATTTCCTGGAAGCCGAACACTAAAGATATGTATAGCAGGATTGACAATAATTTGTCCCCTTCCACATCGGGACAGCCCGCCAACTGGGCAAGAACCCCATCCAATCCGCACCGATGTCACTGTGTTTCAGACTTGAGTCTAACAAACTCTCAGGAGTCAGCGCGAAAAGAGACGAAAAGAAATCAGGAAAAAGGGAGATGAGTACAAATATGAAACCGCTAAAACCGCTAAGAACCGCCGCCAAGCATCAATCTACGTAGGCAATATCCAATCACCAGTCATAGTCGTCTATTGCCTCCCACTAGTCAGGAACAAGGGAATCACCTTATGATCTTCGCCACGAGCACATGGAGTGTTCCTTTTGCTACTTTGGCATAGGACATGATAATCAGACGACCTGACTCTCCAGTGGCAGAGTCAAATCATAGCATCGACGACCTTCAGGGGCATACAAGTCCGCAACTCCAATAAACAGGAATTTTGAATTCTGAATCATGAACAGCACACACTATATTAATTAAGGTGGATATCTCTTAAGACACCGTCGGGGGCGCAGCCTCCCTTGGCCCCTCAAGTATCTGTCTGCTCTGTTAGCATGTTKGTTATCCAGGTAAGAGAGCATCTGCTAGTGTCATGAAACGCCCTTGCCAACCACCAATAATGCGCATGTGTATCTGTTTCAAATCATCCTGCTAATTTTATTCTGTTTGATCATCTCGAGTTTATCAGTTGAATTTCATCGATAAAGACCCGCTGAACACGATCTTCGCATCATTTTAACCCTCAGAAACAGTTTCCCAGCCGCGCCCCCCTCGAGCCCCTCGATCCCATTTCCCAAACCCCCGCGCCTCGATAGCGCCCGGTTGTTGGGAACCCATCGGCGATAGTCTGCGTCGCCAGTCATTGATAGGTATTATTGAGCAGCTTGGAGGCTTGGTCAAGTGGATGCCATGATACACGATCTTCCTATCATAGTGTGGATTTGACTCTGGTGTGGGTGATTGTCGCTCTGGTCAAACACCAGAGGACTATTGGGCTCTTAGCAAGTCCCAGGCCAAGCACGACCACGTATTGTCTTCAAACTTCTTGCTCAAGGAGAAGACAAGAAAGAAAGGGTGAGTTTGAGAATAATAATAATAATAATAATAGTACCTACAGAGTACGCACGGGACGGATGGAAGGTTTTCTGGTAAACGTCTTCGCTTAAGGCTCTGGTTATGCCGCTCATTAATATCTAGAGATTGGATTTTGATATCGCCAGCGACTACAAATTATTACTGCTACCACTAAAAAAAAGCTCAGACCCAAGACTCTCAGTCGTTTCCATAGAGCTAATCGAATTAGGCTCTTTGAAAGTTCATTCCATTCGTACTCCAGACATCTTCTCCTTTTATTCGTAGGTGCTTTATTTAATAGAGAGGATGCTCCATACTTCATAGACCCTGGCTAATCCTCCCCTTCTTCTACGTCTTCTTCTACCTCGACCTCCGACCATCCCTTGTGCTCCCCCTTCACTCATTATTTCATTCATTCATTCATTCATTCTTAGACGCTCTGGTCGTCTTGTTCACTCTTTTCAGTACTCCACTTCGGATTTCAGTCTTTCTCTGTCGCACCGTTGCTTCTTCTCCCACTTTTCATCGTTCGTTTCCACGCCTCTCTGGTGATCGGCTGGTCTGAGAGTACAACTGAGCTTTTCGAGATTTCAAACCGAACAACTTCCTCCATAAAGGACTTTTGAAAGGTCCTGCATTCCAGTCTCATTCGCCCACATTACATCGAATTGTCTATCCGGTTTTCCGTCCTTCAAGAATTCATACAACAAAAACAAGACCAATAGGAACAGCCCCTCAACAGAAGGGTATGTACCTTTTTCCATTTGCTCTACTTTGTCCCCTTCTTTCAAGCTGGCCAATACCCTTTGATCACTCTTTCTCTTTACCTATGATTGTCCTGGTACGCCTCGTGGGGCCGTGATGTAGCGGAGAATGTGGCTGCCCCCCCTCGCTGCAAGGGACATTCCCGTTCCTGAGATGAACCACTTAGGTTGAAACGACTTCAAGCTCTTCCCTTGTACCGTGGGGCTTGTTCCTGACTGGGCCTTGGTCAGTGCGCTGTGCCTTGAATGTGCAATGTGCAAGTTATGCCACTATTGTTGTTGTTATTGTTGTTGTTGACGTTGATGTTTGGTATTTACTATCTCCAGCCGGCTGCTGCGCGGTTGTCGGATATACTACCTGCAGCTCATGTACCCCCGACTTCCACGGCATCAACATCGCGAACGGTCTCTTTTTGGGCCATTCATTCCTTTCTTACACTCTTTTGGTTGTATTTCTGTGTCTGGTTCATACTCACTGCTCCTGTTGGCGCCTCTAGCCGACCATTTCTCTCGTTACAATCCGACATCAGATCCGCTCAATTAAAACCGAAATCACAGTCTAGAAACGCGACTATTATGGCTCGAATGATGAGGCTGCATATCGGCCTCATGACCGGTTTACTGGCCTTATCCGGTCTCACTGACGCCTTCTGGCGTCTTCCCTGCCGTGGACGGTCTGGTCTCGCCAGAATCGACCCTCTCATGGATCCTGGCAAGCCCTCGTCCCACGTGCATGCAGTTCATGGTTCTGGCGGTTAGTGGGATGGCCCTTGTACGCACTCCACTTCGTACTGATGATCATCTTGGATAGGCTTTTCTATGTCGGCTACCGGGGCTGACTTGAAGGCGTCAAGCTGTACCTCGTGCGCGGTTACTCAGGACAAGTCCGCGTACTGGATTCCAGCGCTCTACTTTATGCATGAGAATGGTGATGCCGAAGTTGTCAATCAGGTCGGAGGCATGCTCGCGTAAGTGTAGTCTCCAAGTTGAAACGCAGGCACTAGCTCACGATGCGTCGACAATAGTTATTACTTGCTTTACGGAGAGAACGTGACCGCGTTTCCAGACAACTTCCGCATGATTGCTGGCGATACATACCTGCGCGACTTTCCCTGGCCGATCCCCGACCCTCCCAAGTCGCAATGGACAGGCAAGCAAGCATCGCAGGCTGCTCTTCGGCAGAAGGCGATCGGTTTCAACTGTCTAAACTACGCTCTAGATCCTGAACCTTCTCTTGGCCGCCATTTCCTTCCCAACAAGACGTACCTGGATGAGCACTGCACCGACGGCGTCCGGTTCGAGTTGATGTTCCCTTCGTGCTGGAACGGCAAAGATGTCGACTCGGCTGATCACAAGTCACATGTCGCCTATCCCTCGCTGGTTATGGACGGTACATGTCCTGAGGGCTTCGAGACACGCGTCGTTTCACTCTTCTACGAGTCCATCTGGGATACATATGCGTTCAAGGACAAGGAGGGCTACTTCGTTATCGCCAACGGCGATCCCACAGGATTTGGTTATCATGGCGACTTCATGCACGGCTGGGAATCGGGGGTCCTGCAGCAGGCAGTGGAGCAGTGCACCAACCCTTCGGGCGAGGTTGAGGACTGTGCCGTTTTCGATATTCAGAGCGAGGACAAGCAACGACAGTGCACATTCGATATGCCGGCCGCCTTGAAGAACGAAAAGGTGACTTTGACTAGCGGCGGTCTTCCCAACAAGCTCGCAGTCCAGTGGGGGCCCGCCTATGCCAGCGATGTCGCGGCCTCCGTCAGCTCCGTGGTCTCCAGCGCGCTCAGTGCAGCCACTGAAGCGGTGGCCTCGGTCTCTGCGGACTTGGCGATCCATGCCAGCGCCTTTGGCAATAACCTGCAAGTGAGCAAGCCGACCTCGACCTGGACTCCGACTTCAACCACATCCTATATTCAGAGTGCTGTCACTCAGGAGGTTGTCTATATCGAGCAGGAGATTATCGTCTGGGTTGACGGTCTGAACAACATCCTTGGGACCGGTACCGGTAGCACAGAGACGTTGTCGACCACCACATCCACCACCACACGGGTCGTCTCCACTGTTGTCACTGTCCCCACGGAAACACCGGTGAAGAGAGAAGAGCATGTTCACCATGTCCATAAGCGTCATGGCCACGGCCACCTTCACCAAAGGAGCTAGACGCCTTCTTTCTTCTACGTAGGATACCCTGTTCTTGTTGCCTGATGTTTCAGCTCTGCACGAACATCTGACTCAAGTCCCTCTTTGGATGTTGACTAACATCAGATTTTGTTCTCGCGTCTTGATTTCCAGGATATCCCCTTTTTCTACCATTCTTCCTGTTGTCAATTTTCTTCCCTTTTTCTGTACATTTTGCAACCTACCGCTTTGTCCCTGAGGGAGGTGGCTGGACAGCGTCATGTTCATTCGCTCGATGAGCTGATAAGTCCTGTTGAATATATGAATTGAATCAAGACTGGAGAAATCCGGTATTTCCGCTTGGCCTGTGGCCTTTTAAAAATAGTATCATCATTTTCTTACTGAATCATTTGAGCATCGTGACAAGCTGACTTTAGTGAGACACCCAGCCGCCCTGTCACCAACCACAAATCCTGTGTTGGGCAGTCTTGGCCGTCGATCCATCCTACATTAGTAACGGTCCAATCAAAACGTCGAGCGGGTGGCTTCGACAGCTTGCTTGAAGTGCTGTCACAGCCCTGGCACCGTATGTCTAAGACATTTTGCCTTCATAAGCTCGTAAAGATGTACTCATCCTCTTCTCAGCCCTGAACGGCTGAGCCGAATATAGCTCGGTACTACTCTGCATTACTACCTCCTTGTACCATGTCAACAAAACCCGACATAGAGCTTTCTAGACTATAAAGACAGCTTCCCCTTCAGGATTCCTCCCTCACAATCACTCCAAACAACTCAGGAGCCCAAAAAAGAAAGCCAAACACCATCAAAATGACCGCAGCTATCCTCTCCCTCCTCCTCGCAGCCGCAGCCGTCTCGGTCTCGGCCTCGACCCTTCCATCGCCCACCCCAATCCAAACACCAACAACCCTAGCAACAACAACAGCGGCCCCCATCACCACAGCCCCAGCCTCCACCCCAACCTGCGGACCAGGCTCCAGCCTCATCCACACCACAGACTGCACAATGGGCACCCCGGTCTCCTACTGCTACAGCGCGCCGCCCCCAATCTCCTGCTCGGCGGGCTACTTCCCAGGCGTCTGGCACCCAGGCCACTGCATAGAGGCCTCGACATGCTACCCCGTTGACGCGAGCTGGATTACAACCAAGTGCTCGAATGGCGGGATCCCGTGGGCGACTTCGACGCTGTATGAGGGTGTGCTGGCGGGTGAGACGACCAGTACGACGATTAGTGGTGAGTTTTGAGTTCCTCTCCGCCTTCTCCGGGGGCGCAGGATGATAAAGGCAGGCAAGGCTAATATGTGAATGATAGTTGTGTCGTGCTCCTGTGCCAGGGATCAGTGGTATAGTATGACCCTGCTGCCTGGACGGTCGACTGTGGATACCTTCTGCATGCCGTCGAGTAACTGTCCTGCTGGGATGACCACTGCCACCTCCACGGCTGAGTATTGCATTACTTCGCCGGCGGCCTGTGCGAGCGAGGGCATTCCTACGACGACCGTGAGTTGCCAGTGTGAGCAGCCGGGTCAGACGGCGGTTTATCCGACCGAAGTGGGAGCTGCTGCGACTGGTTGTGCTTGAAAAAGTTAACTACGAAAGTAGATGAATAGATGTATGACGAGAATACTGCTACTAGACTGTCTGAAAAAGATGCGGAGATAGACTGAAATCAATTGAGAATCAAACGCGGGATAAGAGATCATAATCTTGTCAACGAATATCATCCGAACAGCGCCTAATATCCAACCTTATCATCAAAATGTATCTAATCGTTTGTACCATCTAACCGAGTCTTTCGTCAAAATCATAAACCAAGGTACGATATATAAGGGTATCACATCTAAGCCTTCGGGGGCGCTGGTGGGAGCCACGACCCGTCTTCAAGCCAGACACCTGCTGGTCCGTACTTGCCCGGTTCAGCTCCTCGAAGGAAGGCGAAGCGGAAGAAGAGATCATCGGGTTTCCCGTCATCCTTCGCATCGGTGACAGCCACGCCAGCGTCCGGGCTACTTTCAATCGTAGGACCGTGCAACAACTCGAGACCATTATGTCCATGTCGGTGCCAGGTGAATTCTCCGCGCTTATCCTCATCCAAGTACCCTCGCCAGCGTTCCACGTCATTGACCAAAACACTGACTCCGTCGACATCGAGCTTAGCCATGCGTTCCCTCTCCCATAGCTCGAAAGTGATGTTACCGTTTCCACGATACCCAGGCGAGCCCGCATCAGGAAGCGAAATAATGACAGACGCATCTGTGATGTTGGGGTATGTTGACCCCCACCAACTGTCAAAGCCCGGTAGCTCTCCTAAAGCTGTCGGTGTCTCAATGATGGATGCGAAGCCCCAGCGCGCCACACCATTGATAAATAACCCAAGTAGCAGCCCTTGATAGATCAACGACGGTCGCGTGGGAAATGCCGTCCCCGGCATCAGCAGGATGGCAAGAATGTAATGGTGAATTCGAAGACGGAGCCCCGGTAGTGGAAGCAGAATCAGGAGGATGAGAGCCATGGTACAGTACACCTTGAGATAATGCGGCATCAAGCCACCCTGGCGGATTTGCCAGGCCTGGCTGAGGATAACTGTGAGCACGGTCGGAATCACCAGAGCCAGCGCCAATTTCGCTCCCGGTTGCCGCTGAATATCATGAGGGGTCAGTCTCTCCAGCGGAATCAATCTCGCAAAAGTGTAATTGTTCAAAGCGCCTATGAAAGCAGGTGGCAAGTACAAGAATGTTTTGGTCAACTGGAACTTTGGCTGAGAAAGCGGCCTTAGGAGAGGACGCGCGCAATACTTGAACAGCACGTAGACTACAAACGATGCTGGTAATAATCGCGCAAGTAGAGTGGACACAAGGTCGGCGAACTGGGGAATCGACGGCGGATCAGACACCAACCCCACTTGGCAAAAGAGCATGAAAAAGGTGCTAAAGAACAGGACCGGCGGCGACGTCGAGAAGAGCCACAGAAGTGCGAGGGCGGCAATGGTTATGCCCAAAAGAGGCCATCTTGGATCTGGTGGGCAAGTAGCCTGGGAGGAATCCAGGCCGACGAAGCTGAAGGCCTTTGGGAAAGTTGATGGAAAGCCCTCAGACTGAATCCCGTTCTGTTTCGAAGCAGTGAATGAGTGTGCCGCTCCTTCTAGCTTCACAACACCGCAGCCGCCAACTGCGTTCGTAATGACACCAGCATGGATAGCGGCCTGGCACACGAAACTATCGGCTCGGTAAACACCGGGCAAGGACGAATCTGCTTGTGGTCCTCCGACGACTAGTCCTCGGTAGCTGTAGGTCTGGTTGCCAACGGTGTGAGGTTGCAACAATTTGACATCGTGGCAGTTTGCCGGGCAGCGGAAGGCAACGGTCGAGGCAGAAAACGGACGGCAATCGTTCCCGTTGAGACCGCATCCATTTCCATGCTCCCTGGTAGGTAGTCAGAACAGGCTCTTAAACACATATCAAGCAAAGAATCCTTACCAAAAGGTCGTCGAACACGAAAGGGTTTGCGGTCGTCCATATCCCTCGATGTAGCCAGCCGAGCGAGAGTGAAGCAGAACAATGGTCCAAGGCGTAAACCAAGCGATATATAGGAGCACAAGTAAAGAGATCTTGTGCTTCCGCTTAGGGAACAATCTGTCCAGATACCGGACCGGAAGCTCTTGGATTTGCGGGAATAGCGGTTTCAGCAGCAGCGAATGTGGAGGACTCGGGCCCTTCACCCAGTTCGCAGTAGCGCGTCCAACCTTTCGAATAGGCAGAGGTACCCAGCCCCAGCGAAACGACTTGGAGGATTCCCGTAACCAGACGGGAACATAACTGGAGCCGGTCTCTTCATCTCGAGGGAGCAAACAGTCGTCGGAAGCATCGGGATCTGCCTCACGATTCTCGGAGTCGACAACTGGTGGAATATAGACTCGGAAACCGTCCTCCGGACCTTCACCAATCATTGTGAGATGCCTCTATAAAACAAATGTCAAGCCAGCGACAGATATCAATATCAAAATTGGGAGGCGGCGGAAAGAGAAGGCTAATCGATCTAAACCGATAAGATGGCCGGAGTGGGGTCAAGACGACTAGTAGTAAAAAGAATGATTTTCAGAGCCAGTGAAAAAGCACCATTCATTCTCTTCCGGGACAGAAAGGCATGTCCTCCAAAGTTACAGATGATAATGAGGGTATACTGGGTTATCCAAAGGATAGAACGATGGCAAGGTGAGAGTCAGGCAAGATGGGGATGCCATTGTTCCACTGAAGATCGACAGCGGCCTTAGTCATCACCCTGTCAGCTGGCTTGAGAAGAGCCTATCACACAGGATTATCTAAGCTCGTGGCGCAAAGATATTTGGAGGTGGCAAAGCAAGATTTTCGGATACGATTGGGGAGCAGTGGTGTTATTCGCTGGTGAAGAAGGATAAAATAGCTCTCTGTAGAGGACTGGGGAGACTACGGAGTATATACAGATTGACTTATGCAGACAGGTACTATGACAATCAACATATGAAAATGTGGAGCTTTTGATTTCCCCAGATCTGCATCGTTCTTAGCACAATGCAGTTGTAACACAATTGCCGACCATTGCCGCACCTCAAACACTGGTTAGATATCCGCCAAGTAGAGTCTAACATCTATCTAATTGTCGATGTGGTGTTATCATGCTTGTTTGACCGTTGACGCCCCGCAATTCGACAGCGGTAATCACATATCTGACTTGGACCACTGTTCATTCAAATCGAGCGTCGCGTGAGCTTCCGTGGATATTCTTTAGGCTGATCATATTTTACCGTCCTCTGGCCAATAATTCGCCGGATTAGCAATCGCACGCGAGAGATGAGGTAGGTAGAATACGTAGGGTTTGCCGAGGCCAAGAGGCAGGGAGCCAGCAACGGCGCCCCCGGATGGCCCACTATCTAGCCGTTGACGCTGCTTATCAATCATGACATGTATGATGATTCTCCAGTAGTCGACTAGAAGGAGATAACGGGCAGGATCCATGGTCCCTTTATCAGGGTACCCTGATTCTTATCCCCGGTTGACATGGAGCCTGCCATTCTTTTCCCCGATTCACTATTTCCTCCATCAAGTCGCTGTGAAAGGACTTGATTGCTCAGGATGGCTCGGTTGAAGCAAATGGAGCTGCCCGCTCCATTGGACTTGTCGCACCACTTCTCCTCTACTACAGTTCGGCGTGAGTCGAGTAATCTCAAGAGATTATACAAGTACTATGTCATCCCGGGCATGGGTAACCTCTCTGGCGGTATGCAGGGCGAGCTTTTTCTGATAATATAGTTTAATCAATACATTTGACTCATATCTTCCAGGCATGCCTCACGCTTCATATTTCCCGTATGACACGCTAGAAGCTGCCGTTGCTCATCCTCAGCGTCTCGATCCTAGCCCGGACAACGGCAAATCGGCGCCGCAGAAAGGTACAGATTCGCTAACCCGCGTGCTTGTCCCCAAAGAGAGCAAAACGGACGATTTGGAAAAGAAAATCGACATCACCACTGCCCTGCAGTATGGCACGGCACAGGGATTACCTCCTATGGCATCATTCGTTCGGAATTTCACAAGGGAGCATCTACACCCCAATGTGCCGTATGCGGGAGGTCCAGAAACTCTGCTCAGCTGCGGTGCGACCGATGGATTCAACAAAGTTATCGAAACTTTCACAAACATTTGGGCTCCAGATAGGGACCCGATTCGACAACGCGAAGGCATCGTCTGCGAGGAGTTTGTTTACATGAATGCCATACAAACAGCTCGGCCTCGTGGTCTCAACATAGCCGCGGTCACTATGGATGCCCAAGGTATATTGGCATATGGCAAAGGTGGTCTGGCCGATGTTCTCGAGAACTGGGATTACCGCAAAGGACGTCGTCCTCATTTGTTGTACACCATCACGTAAGTTCAACAGTCAAGATCGTTATTGGTCCTTGCAATACTTGGTGCAGGCGATGCACCTAACGGTTCCGCTCTTTCTCACGCGGCTGCAGGATTGGTCAAAATCCTACGGGAGGCACCATGTCAGTCGATCGCAGGAAAGACATCTACGCTCTATGCCAGCGGTACGACGTTATCATCGTTGAGGACGATCCGTATTGGAATTTGCAGTATCCCTCAGCTCAAAGAATGGCAGCTCGTTACCGTAACGCACCCATTGACGAGCCACTTACCACGCAAAATTATAGTGCTCACGGAAAATCGTCCGGGTACCCGTTTTTGGACTCTCTTGTGCCATCGTTTATGTCTCTAGATACAGATGGACGAGTCATTCGATTGGACACTTTCTCCAAGACCATTGCGCCTGGTTGCCGCTTGGGTTGGATTACTGCACAGCCTGCCGTCATCGAGAGGGTCACCCGTCTCACTGAGACTTCGACACAATTCCCATCCGGTTTTGTCCAGGCCATGGTGTCGGGGATGATCCTAGGTCAACAAGGTGATGAAGATGTCAGTGGCCCCCAAGGCAAAAACAAATCAGGCTGGAAGATGGATGGCTGGGTTCGCTGGCTTGAGGGCCTTCGAGGATCATATGAGCGGCGCATGCAGGCCATGTGCATCAGTCTTGAAGAAGGCAAGTATGTCATCAAAGGCAATGAATCAGAGCCCTCCGAGTCGAGCGAGGAAAGTGGCTGGGAAGTGATTGACAAAGTTCAATTGTATGACTTCACTTGGCCCATGGGGGGGATGTTTGTCTGGATCAAGGTCCTCTTCAATACCCATCCTCTGTATGAGAAATACTCGCCCGAAACGCTGTCCAAGGCGTTGTGGGTGCACATGACACAGGAGCCCTTTATGTGTCTTATGGTTCCTGGCGACTTGTTTGCGCCCTCAGAGAAGGCCTTGGATCAAGCCTGGCAGTACTTCCGCCTATGTTTTGCCCCGATGCCTGAGAAGGATGTGGCGGTGATTACCAAGAGATTAGTGGAGGGTTTCCGCGCATTCTGGCAAAGGAAGGATCTGGATGGCTTGGATGATACTGAGGAATTATCGCAGAAGTTCAGGAATTTGCAGGTAGAAGGCGTGGGAAATATGATGGGAATTGGTTGTTGATTGTTTATGATAGCATCAAAGCGATTTGGTTGAGCAATTTCAGTATTAGTCAAGAGATAAGAGCCCAGTTATGAGATACTTTCCTTCATAAAGCCATGCTCAAGTCATCCTTGATAATAGTGATATTAGCATGTTATGCAGACGTAGTGCCTTACCCTTACACCAAAATATATGTTTGCGGAGTAAATGCAATGCCAAAACAACTGTGAACTGGCCACTACCATCCCCTCTAAAGGAGCGTCATTGGTTTGAAAATGCTTAATATGCAATGAAGTCAAAATAAGAACACAGTTTCTGCGTATAGTGTCACCGAAAAATCATCCCTAATTGCTTTAATAATTGCAGAGTGGAAGCTATCTCAAACTCACGAGCCACGTCATGTGACCATCCGACTGCGAACTGATTCACCATGAAAACTACGACCCATGGTCTATACGCCTCGAGCAATTGTCTAGATACCTCATCCTAAGGCTACGGACATAATGACATCAGAGCTTGGATCGCTTCCGAATACTGACCTCGCCGAAGAGATCGAAGCCATCAATGCGATTTACGAACCCGACACCATCACCGTACACCGCGCAGCAACATCAGTGTCGGCGACAACAGCCAATTCAACGCTAGACTTGGGCGGCTCCGGACCCGGCGACTTGTCAAGCACTACGGTCAAACTGCAAATCCCCGATCACCCCCATCTATCCTTTCTCCTCGGCTTCGATGCGTCATACCCGGATACCCCGCCGAAAATTCTCGGAACGGCATCCACCGGTGCACGGGGTGAGGGCAAAATAGCCGTGGATGTGCTGGAGGATATTGTAGGGAGGACATACCAGCCCGGCGCTGTTTGCTTGTTTGATGTCATCAACGAAGCGGTCGAGGCGTTCCAAGAGCTCAGTTTGGGCGGCAACAGCAGCAGCAGCAATACGAACCAGGACAGCGAGAAGAAGGGAGCAGAGACAGAGACAAGGGAGTCCTCCGCGCTGGACGCAGAGGATATTGCGACCCTCTCACTGCAAGATGCATTTGGGCTGGACAGTCCCCCCGACTGGGTGTTGTCGGATGTGGTGACGGAGAAGAAATCGGTGTTTGTGGGACGGGCCGCGCATGTTACCAGTCTGGAGCAGGCTCAGGGGTATCTGGATCATCTTCTGGCGACGGAGAAGAAGGTTGCTGCTGCGACGCACAATATCAGCGCTTGGCGTATTAGACAACAGAGACCGGCCAACGGGAAGGGCGAGTCCACAGAGATGATTGTGCAGGACTGCGACGATGACGGGGAGACGGCTGCGGGTGGGCGATTGCTCCACCTTATGCAGTTGATGGATGTGTGGGATGTGATTGTCGTTGTGTCGCGATGGTACGGTGGGATTCTCCTTGGGCCGGACCGGTTTCGAATCATCAACGCCGTCGGTCGGGATGCATTGATCAAGGGTGGGTTCGTCAAGGAGTCTACAGGGGCCGCGGAAAAGGGTCGAAAGAAAGGGAAGAAATGATTGCTCTTCCTCTACACAGGGACATGACTCCATCGAGCTAATTTGCTATCCTAGCATTCAGCTATGGTGGTCTATTGAAGTTACGGCTACTCCCAACGAGCGTCCAAGGGAAAGAATCAGTTCTATCAAAGAACAGTGCATGGTCCACGAGAGCTCCAGCACTTCATGACCTAAAGACTGAATGCAACATTTTGATGGACAGTCAAACCGTTAACAAAACGGCTGAGCTGATCCACAGCAATGTCGGACGAAATAATCTTCAAACAGAACCTTGAGATCTAGACGAGTCTAGGAGCTTGGCTCACTTTCACCAGGAAAATTGAAGACATTGGATACGAACGGTGCCGAACATTCGATTATGGGACCACTTGACAATGTATCAATTGAGTTCTCACCTCGACGAAGCTGCTGAAACAGACGAGCACGCTGGGGACAGCTCAGTGACTAGTCTGATCAAGCTTGACCCTGCCAGCCAAATCAGTGCTACTCGACGCTGTACTGATGCCTAGGCCCAGGAACGTACCAGGCTCATGGCCTGAGGTGACATTAGGGAGCTCATAACTCCACATCACATGAAAGGCGAAGAGATTAATCCCAAGTAGCGTGTCGACCTTAATATCTGCTGAAACCTATCACCAACCGAGTTGAAATGAACCTACGAGTGGAAAGTACCACGTTTATCTTGCCAGCTGGATTCTTATAAATGGAAGTGGACAGGATAGTACAACACGACACCGTACCAGACAGGTAGATGGGCTGCAAAGTCCATGTGGTACCTACCTACCCGACGCGATGCAAATGATACATCCGCTGGTCACACAAGGCACTCTGCAGCCCGATTGTGCAGAACTCATCTCAGGGAACTGGACCCGTCTTATCAAAATACCTTACCGTAGTTTTGACAGCGGAGCGACACCCATTCCTACCTTAGATATTCTGTTCGCATCGAGACTCCATCATCTGACCTGATCAGTCAACGGATCATCTCGCTAAATACGTAGATAGCAACCCATTACTTTATCGGTTGCATTCAGTTTTACCAGGCACTCCCTCTTGAGCACAGTAAATCTCCCTTGGCGAGGGAACAAGTACCGAGTCATCGGCAACAAGCGGCGGGAAGGAACCACACGGTAATTGGAAACATCAATCTGAAACATGAGGTTACTTGCCAAGCCTCCACAAGCTCATCGGTCGCGATTTTGAGTCTCCAATATGAGCAACCTGACTCCTTGAAACACCACTTTCGCTTGATCATGGCCTAATTTTAAGCGAGATGTGTTTCTTGGTATTAATTTCTACTTGATTCCATATGCTTGTGAATCTGTGATCCCTTGAAACTTCCCGTCGGTTGGTTCCAGATAATCTCGCATCATGGGTCAGATGCGGAGAACTGATCCATGGCTGGAAGAGGAGGCTGGTCATTCAATTTCTAGATACATACTACTATCCTGTCGACCGATCTAGTGTTTTGTAAGTATTATCTTGATCATGATCAGTCCTTGCTGCTGGCCAAGCCAAAGTTGTGACCAATGACATCAACTTGCAGACCATGGTGCTGTAGTTAACATTGGAAAGTCGAGTCCACGTCAGAAGGCGCTAAGCCGCACCATTGAGAGCCTACCGTCTAGGACCAGGATATGCCGACCAAGCGTTTGGGCAATTGAATTCTGTGCAACGTCGGTACTCTATCTGGGTATCTGATAACTTTCAGATACTACTCTATCCCGTGGCCTGAGGAAAGTGAGACATCTTGTAGAGAGCTAGATGTGCAAACTACCTGGTATCAGATGGTGCCATCCACCACGGCTTTGTAGAGTGGCCAATAGAGGTATTCCTCTTCCCAGCGACGTAATTGCCTGATTTTGAGTGATCAATAATAATCTCTTTGGCACTAGGCAGAATTGCAGATTCATGTAGGTTTGGAGCGCTGGTTGCCAAGTGTATCCTGTCAAATGAACAGATATTGATTCACTCGACCTATCCACTATACGCTGGTCAAACGAGATTGGCTTCAATGCCATTGACCATTGACATATTTTCTCTGAATAAGTATCAGTAACAAATACTACCTCACCATAGACAATAAATTATTTAATAATATCATTGTCTTGATATTGTCCCACTGACTCCGTCTCAAAAGGAACTATAATTCACGGAGGATCATCAACAATAGGCAAAGATACATCCACTCTCGATCTGATTGGCCGTCGATCCGCTGTTTGCCATCGCTGACCTCGCAAAGCGCCCACCAGCCAAATGTCCCCAGCCAATGTGCACCTCCAGCTAAGGTCAGGTACGATGCACTTGGGTAATGGTGCGACATCCATCTCCAAAAGCACCTGCGGTATCTTGGCGCCGTCGGCATTCTGATCGCTGAATCGCTACAATGCGTCAATGCACATTCTCCCCTGGCAAATCCAAACAGCCACTCAGGTCGATTCAGCGCGCGTCTCTAGCAGAGGGGCCCGGCTGAGCATTCCAATCCGGTGGCGTATGCTACCGCTGCGTACCTCAATTCTACAGATCGACAGAACAAAATGTGCGAGTGGAGTTTCGCCGTTGTTAGATGTTTCAGGTTGTCCCTGTTGCATCCATTGAGGATCCAGATGTTTCTTTCTGTACGGCAGTACGGAGTAGCACGCCTGGGGCTACTTGGTAGTGCCTTTCGACAGTGCTGGATTATTGTTGGACCTGAGTAATTCGAGAACCCTGCAGAGATGGAGATTCGTAGAAAAAATGAAATCAACCAAGTGGAACTGCTCTCATCGCATCGGCTTACTGGCAGCTGATGTCTAACCCCACTACGGTAGTCAGTGAGGTGAATGCCTTCTATATAATCCTGAAATGCTCTCTCTTCGCATTCTTTCTTCCCGCATATCGCTGAGCGCTTCGGTTTTTCAGACTTACCACTGTTCGACAGTCTCTTACAGGCCAGTTCCTGTCTTTCTTTTCTTCACTCCTTTTAGATACTCTGGTGTTTTGCCTGTGGCAGACCCCTACATTCCTTTTCCTGCAAGTAGAGAAACACAAGTGTCAGACAACTACACAAAGCTTTCCTTTCTCGGACATCTGAACGGTCTCGCTGATTCTTCTGAGATCGCTACAAAGGTATTGTTCTATTACCTGCTCTCCTATTCAACGTCTTCTCCTCTTGTCTCTTACAATGTCCTTGTGATCGGTCTCTATTGTTGGTCTCTGTGGAGCAAACGAACAGGGGCCGGGCCTCAGGACTACTGTCACTGTCTTATCAATGACAAGGTGTTGCTGTTGGGGACTTTTAAAATCTCTAGACATTCTCGCGTTTGATTTCCTCCTTGGCTAACTTCAACCCCCAGAAAGCTTCCTCTTTCCAGTCTCTACAATTTCTGAGTCGTCTGGTACGATCAGAAAGCCTTGCAGCCACTCCTTCATTTCAGCTGTCAAACTGTCATTCTGAAAATCGAACAACCGACACTCCCTTGTCAAAATGATGTTCCCCAAGTCTGGTCTCGTGGCTGCTGCCATGCTCGGTGCCTCTGCAGTCGAAGCTCATATGAAGATGAGCAAACCCACTCCCTACAGCGACTCGAGCCTCAACAATTCCCCTCTCGCTGCTGACGGAAGTGACTTCCCTTGCAAGCTCCGGGACAACGCATTCGTGGCTCCTTCGCAGGAGACCATCGCTAAAATCGGCGAGGTTATGCCCTTGACCTTCACCGGCAGCGCCACGCACGGCGGTGGTTCTTGCCAGGTCAGTTTGACCACCGACCTCAAGCCTTCCAAGGACTCCACCTGGATGGTTATCAAGTCTATTGAAGGTGGATGTCCCGCCAACGTGGACGGCAATATGTCGGGTGGCGCTGGKGCCGCGGATCCGTTCGAATTCAACTACACCATCCCTGCTGGCATTGAGCCCGGCAAATATACTCTGGCCTGGACCTGGTTCAACCGCATCGGTAACCGTGAGATGTACATGAACTGTGCTCCCATCACGGTCACCAGCGGCTCCACCAAGCGCGATGCAGCCCCTGTCGCCGAGAAGGTCGAGGTTGGGAAGCGCTCCTCCAGCTTTCCCGCCATGTTCGTCGCCAACATCAACGGTTGCACCACCAAAGAGGGCGTTGACATTCGCTTCCCCAACCCTGGTGATGTTGTCGAGTACGACGGAAACCCGAGCAACCTCCAGGCCGCTGGTGAAGCTGCGTGCTCTGGTACTCCCGCGTGGACTGTCAGCGGCGGTTCTAGCTCTCCTTCCACTGCTGGAAGCTCCTCTTCTACTGCTGCAAGCTCCTCTTCCACTCATGCTGGTGCCGGTGCCGGCGTCAGCGTCAGCACTGGCGCATCTGTTGGTGCTACTGCTACTCCCACCGCTGAGCCTGAAACCAGCACCAGTGAGCCTGCCGAGTCCGAAGGCGCTCCCGGTGTCTTCGCTCCTACATCGGCCACTGTGGTCCCTGCGAAGCCTACGGTGTCCGCCGCACCCTCTTCTTCGTCTTCCGGTAGTGGCTCTAAGTCCGGTTCCTCTTCGAGCTCTGGAGCCTTGACTGGTTCCTGCAGCACCGAGGGTCTCTGGAACTGCATCAACGGCTCTTCCTTCCAGCGCTGCGCTAACGGTCAATGGACCGCGGCTCAGCAGATGGCGGCTGGTACTCAGTGCACCGTCGGCCAGAACGCGGATTTCGCCATCTCCGCTACAGCTGTGAAGCCTCGCATGATCAACGCCATGCGCCACAGGAAGCGCGCCCACGGTGGCCACCGCCACGCTTAAGCTCGACGTTCTTGGAAAGAGTGTGTTTGCGTTCCGCTGGTTCGGGCGACAAGCAATTGTCTACTCTCAGATGGAAAGATCAAATACGTCGGCTCAGCAAAACAAGAAGTTTCGACGCAAACAAAACATTTCCTCTACTTTCGTTTCCGTTCGCAAGCAAGTGTAGTTTGCAATGGACCCTTTTTTTGTCAATCTCATTCTTTGCCTATCCTGGCTCCTGTACCATCCTAAGCAATGAAGAACATTTCCTGGCGTTAAATGCGGCTTATTCATTAGGCGGGAGTCTGCTAGCGATACTTGAATAGAAATGAGCAATTGGCCCAAATTATTCTGTAATCTTCAAAGAATTTCGTAGCTATTCCGTGTGATCTCATGGGTAATGTCATAACCATAATAAGCAAAAGTCCTTTTCGGTCAATAAATTGCTGTTGTCTTGGCACAGAATTGCCTCGTGTATCGCAAGTTGTGTTCAAACTCAACAGCAACGTCAGGATACCGAATCCACAAATGTAGATATGATACTTGATGGCTTATTGAACCAATTATCGTTAATCGAAAGCGAGAGAGCAAGTCCTGTAATGGATGAGTTTGGCGTTGTTATCGTACAGGGTACAGCTGGACATGTCTTGGCGCTCGGCAGCGAGCCAACCAAAAAAGGCAAGGAAGGGTTTAGGGTTTCTCGCACCCACCACTGGCGGGAGCCCGGGCTAAGCGAAAATTTCCCTCAGCACATCGTGAGCTCGAGACTCGATCTTCAACTCCGAAAACGACGACAACGACCAGCTCACAGTCGACAACAATGGCGTCCCGCCCTACCGTCACTATCGCCACGGCTGATGGCAAGCCCAGCGGGGCTACTCTGCCCCTGCCTGCTGTTTTCACTGCGCCCATCCGTCCTGATATCGTCCAGTATGCCTACCGCAATCCAGAAACTACAGGGGGAGAGAAGAAAGGCGCGAGGAAGAGGAATGGAGGAGAGAAAATTATCGGGCTGACATTGTGATTGTAGGCAGGTTCACACCGGTATGGCGAAGAACAAGAGACAGCCTTATGCCGTGAGCGAGAAGGCTGGTGAACAGACTTCCGCTGAGTCCTGGGGTACCGGTATGTTGAACTTTGCTCGATTGGGGGAGCAATTGAAATGGGGGACTTTTACAAAATACTTATTCTGAGTGCAGGTCGTGCCGTCGCTCGTATCCCTCGTGTCTCTGGTGGTGGTACTCACCGTGCTGGTCAGGCTGCGTTCGGTAACCAGTGCCGTTCCGGTCGTATGTTCGCTCCCACCAAGGTCTGGAGAAAGTGGCACCAGAAGGTCAACCTGGGACAGAAGTATGCAATCCTCCTCTACGAATCGAGTGGGCGAAGAAAAGACGCTCGTGAGATGGTCGAGAGTATTAATGGCTAACGCGAATTCTACAGGCGCTTCGCTACCGCTTCCGCCCTTGCTGCTTCTTCCGTTCCTTCTCTCCTGTTCGCTCGCGGTCACCGCGTTGCCAACGTCCCCGAGGTTCCTCTGGTCGTTGAGTCCAAGACCTTCGAGAACGCCGCCATTGCCAAGACCAAGGCCGCCATTGCCCTGCTCAAGGCTGTCGGTGCCGGCGCCGACCTCGTCAAGGTTCAGAAGTCCAAGAAGATGCGCGCCGGTAAGGGTAAGCTGAGGAACCGCCGCTTCCGCCAGCGCCGCGGTCCCCTCGTCGTCTACAACCCCGAGGTTGACGGCAAGGAGCTCGTCCGTGCTTTCCGCAACATCCCCGGTGTTGAGACCTCTTCCGTCTTCTCCCTGAACCTCCTCCAGCTCGCCCCCGGTGGTCACCTCGGTCGCTTCATCGTCTGGACCTCCGCTGCCTTCGAGGCCCTTGACCAGGTCTACGGCAGCACCACCACCCCCGCTGCTCTCAAGAAGGACTACGTCCTGCCCCAGAACCTCGTTGCCAACGCTGATCTGGCCCGCCTGATCAACTCCTCTGAAATCCAGTCCGTGCTGCGCGCTCCCAAGGGCGAGGCTCGTACCAAGCGTACCGTTGTGCAGAAGAAGAACCCTCTGCGCAACAAGCAGGTCATGCTCCGCCTCAACCCTTACGCCGCTGCTTTCTCCAAGGAGAAGCTGGGCCAGAAGCCTGTTGAGTCTGAGAAGCCTGCTCAGCCCTCCAAGGAGTTCTTGAACACCCTCCACGAGGAGTAAATTTGGACTGGGATGATTAGGGTCTGACACGAGTTTGTTTTTTACTACGGTTAAAAAGGTAGCCATCGCAAATGAATCTATGCTTTTGCAATACCCATTATGTTAATATGATTGAGTATGAGTAACTGTCCTGGTATCATTGTAACCTTGAACTTTCTCAATACCTTAAAAGTCGCACGTCGAAGCTCTGACACGAGCTTGGCTAATTGACAACCTGTATCCAGCAGAAGAAGTCAGGAGTAAGTAGATTAAGCTTCTGCCACCTATTTATCCAAAGCAATCTACTCGTCTCAATCCCGGTCCATAATCCCCTTAAATAAGTCTAATGTAGCGATCAACTCGCAACATATACTGAAAGAGTATATCGCAGGTCGCAAACAGAAACACACAAATAACTTTAGACTCTGCTCTAGAGGGTTTCGTCATACGAGTGGCACGGGAGGTCGACTGCGCTTTAATATAAGTCATATGCACCAATGGACTATAGCCATGGATTCGACATATAATCCAGCGAGCTAAACAGGGTGCTGACGGTCGTTCAGATGCTCGGTTATTTTAGTCGGCCGATGGTTCCCGATAATTTACCTCTCGTAGGACCGGGTCTTGAGAAACTGTCTAATAGCATCGCTTCGTTGCTTCGGTTCGAGGTATCCATCTATATATAGTCCCACAATCACAAGCATCTACACCACTGACCCTGGCTCTGGCAGCTATGCTTGCGTGCTTGCATGCTCGCTTCTGCGCATGCGACATCCGTCATCCGAAAAATTCTCCGTAGTCTATTCTTCATAACCACGGAAGAAAAGTACTTACCGCGCATTTTGTGTATCTTAGGATATGTAACAACCGCTGATCCGTCCCCCGCCTTTCCCTAATTCGAAATTTTCATTTTTTTTTTTGCGTCCTCGAAATTGCTTGTCAGATTTGTCTTGGATGTTGCCTGGGATAACTTACGGGTTAATATATATGCCCGGTTCTGACTGGCTCTCCAGGACGGACTGGGCTAACTGGGGGATTCGGATCGTTGGCCCTTGGCGGCTGTTCAATTACTAACAAAAGTCCAGGGCAAAGTCTGGACGGTTTGCTTCGGGCCTGCGTCGCCGTTGTACCTCTGTTCTGGCTCGTGAAGGGACAGAAAAAGTACCCATAATTAATTTACTTCTTGTATGGACGCTTGGTAGAGCCCAGACTCAAGTCAGAGAGAGCCCTTGGGTAGCTTTCGGATCGACGGTTGGGGATTGCGGTGCTTCAGCCTTGGCAGTTTGCTTCCCTTACGGACTTACTTGCCGATGAGATTTTGGAGGTCGTGGTGCCGTGCCTCAGCTTGTTCGGCTTGTGTGTCCGTGTTTTGGGCTGGCATTGACGATGACTGCGCCGTAGGGCACAATGCGTCTTTGCTAAGGTAGTTGATACGAAAGCCCGAAGACTAGACGATGGCTACATAGCAACCTAAGGCACTAGACAGTGCCAGTGCTGCGGACGTATGCAATGTACATGGGTCTTAGGTACAGATTTGGTTGCCTCACCGGGCAGTTGGCCGCAAATGGATATAGTTGATGGGCTCATATGTACGGACTACGGAGTAACTAACGAGCATGTCTCTAGTCTACCTAGACTAGATACATCCTGGTCGTCGGCTCCGGGTAAAATGCTCTTTCAGAGAATCTCATATTACTGGCTGGATGCAATCTGTCATGTTACATCGAGATGCTGTGGTTGTTGAGCTGCTGCATGGCGGATATCCATGGGAAAGTATTTAGCTGTGAGACAATTATGGGAGTCGCTTGTTGAGGCAAGACTTTTAAGTGGCTGCTGGCTGCTAGGTACCTAGACAGTGGCCACAAACGATTAGCTAGAAGAGCTTTTGGATCATTGGATGCCAAGCTGGACCCGTTTCAAGCTGGCTATGACTGAGTAAGTTTATACGTGGATTAACTCGAAATCTGGGGCCGGACCAGATTTGATGAGAGCGAGATCAGCACGTATGTCATCTCTCTTAGGTTAGATACTTGTCTGAGACTACGGCATATTAAACAATACTATGATATGTAACGAGGCACTTGAATATTCCCTCGGTGCAGCTGACGCCTGACGGTTCTGCCCGTCAATGATCACTGATTAGCTCTGGTCAATCTCGGTTCGGTTTGTCTGTCGATCAGGCCTCAGTGTCGGTCTGATCTAAATGAACGCGATGCCGTCCACCTGGTGGCCACAGACGACTTCGAGGCCCTAACTCGAAGGACTTCAAGTGAAACTTGATTATCCATGGTTGTACTTGCTTCATACATGTTAGGCCCAGGTCCAGTCGTCATATTCACATGCTCTCTCAGAGAGAGAGAGAAAAGTCTGCTTGCTTTGCAKGGATGAGCACTAGACAGCGGCGGAGGTGAGTACGGAGAACCGATGCTCGAATCAAGCTTGGACAAATACTTTGGATCAGGAACGAACCAACAACATAGCTCCTAAGCAGTACTCGTAGCATCAACTGTCACGACGCAAGTGTCATTGCATGAGCGTTGCAATTTGCGAGGCTTCGGAACCTGCATGGTTCTAACCGACGCTACCGTACGATCACCAGCAGATGTGTGCATCAGGGTGGCGCCAAAGAACCGGAGACTCCATCCGCTGTCGGGATGTCGGCAACGGTTCTGCGATCATGAAAGATCACTCAGCAATGTTACGGTGCAAACTGTACGTGATTGATCAGCAGGAATCGGATTCGAACTGGGCACGATGGGGAAAAGGTGAAGTTTCCGTGTCGGGAATGGAGGCATGCGGACCCTGGACGGCAACGGCGGTAGTGCAACCCTGTCTAGCGATCTAGCCATTACGCAAAGCACAGAGCACAGCTCCAAGCTTCTTAATCATATGGGTCGTGAGAATTCAGGAGTACTGGTGGTCCCTAGTAACTGCTAGGTGCCAGTGGGGTTAACGGAGCCGAGGATCAGACATGCTGCATGCGCGTCGATATTACTGCGGATGTTGGCAGTATCTACTACTACGTACTAGGATCCTCAGGACCATTTACTCTCACACGGCCATACCGGGGTGGAGAGTCAGTGCTCACTGATCCATAACGTAGTAGATATTAACAATCAAGGACGTAGTATTAGTTTGTAGTATTCGTTTGTTGTGGGCTATAATTTTCTTTATTCAGACAGACATGACTCGAGCACACGTGTAAGGGTTCATCTACCTAGGTAATCCGATCTGCCATTGTACGTTACTCAAACAGACAATGCTATTATTCTGCATCCGAGGCTCAAACTATTCCCTTCCTTGAATATCCGCGATAGCTCCGCAGCGGCAGCGGGAAGATGATTCGCTTCATGTTCGGGTGAAAATAATATGCCTCGTCCAAGGTCGTACTCTCGTAAATTGCTGCAAAGTGCGAAGCAAAAAAGAATAATAACGACGCCTGTAACCTCGCTTGGTTAGTTGATGATCTAGTTCCAGTCGATATTGACATTAAGCCTGGACGGTACTAGACTCATCCTCGGCAAAGGTTTAACTTTTAAAATTTAGATTGCTCTAGGTAATAGGGATAGTGACTCTATCTATAGGAACTGAACAAACGGCCAAGTGTCTTGACCTTGAGATATAGATTAACAATTTATTAAAGATTGATTGCGCAATTTAGGTCGAGGTATTTATTTGATAAGAAGGTTTCATGGCTGCATATGCGATTTGCGTACTTTGACAGTCTAGAAAGGTAGACACTTGCCMTGAAATTCTTACGGCCGAGGGTCGGAATGCGCGTATTTAGTACTCCAAACCAAGCACCTCTGGTACTAGTAGTGATGGTGCACAATGCCTCTTGTTATGGCCAGTTAGCCAGTATCTGTTACTATAACCGTGGCCTAAAGCTGGTTAAACTCCTGTCTCAGACCGTTGGCGCGCTAGTCGATCCCTTCGGAGAAGAACCAGAAAGAGATTTGCTGCGGTTCTCTTCCGAATCGCTGGTGTTATTTCGTCTCCTTATTAAGGCGCAATCTAGGAGAATAAATTGACAATATGATTCTCCTTTAAGATTGATAGCTAGTCTGGATGGAGAAGACCAGCTCCCGCTAACCAAAAGTATATGCGCGGCAGATGCAGTAGCCGAACGGGTCAGTCCATGGCCTAAGTAAGTGTCGATTTGTAGATACAGTGACATCAAGGCCTTGTGTTTAGATAATCCTTGGCGAAATATGTATCTCTTTCCAGCTTAGGATTTGTAACTGGTGTATTCGGACAATAATAATGGAATGTCCATGGTCTAGCCGATTTAAACAGAACTCGGTTGAATATATGGTTGTTTTGTGGGTGCAATTGTGCGCATTTGAAAGATCATCTCTGTTCTGTCCTTGGTAAATTTCGGTATATGTTCGGGAAAACTGGATCTGGTGAACTTAACCGCGCCAATGATGCTGGTTGCAGCGGTCCTTTATCCAGATTGGGCAGATGGTTTGATGTTTTACTAAAGGTAAGTTTCTTCTGGTCTTTTTTGAGTTTCCATCTCCCAATTGAGTTCGGGACCATGGTTGGTGTCGAGGTTTCGGAATCTGAAGCCTTGATTGAGCCTCTCTCGCCCGGAATTTGTCACCGAGGGGACGATCATGATCATGGCGGACTCCGTGAGACAGTCACAGCAACCAGAATTGGCGGTTTGAAGCTGCTAAGATAAGGCTGTCAGATCCATCAATGACGATTGGCCAAAATTCAGACAAAAGAAAGAAAAGAAAAGATTGAAGAAGACTGGAGACGGGACATGGACCGGAAATTCCGAATATCAAGATGGACGGTTGCGCGCGCAGATCGGATCGTCATGGCCCTCAAAGTCGGGCTTTCTCCGCGATGTGTGCCGTAGACCTAAGTACATTAATACTCAGAGTTAAGGCTGAGTTTACTCTGTAGAGGCAGTAAATAACCATAACAACCAGATTAAATGATAATTAAAATAAGTGAGAGACAAGGACATTTGCCCCAAACCCCAACTCTGAATTCTCGATGCCTTATGGACTCTTCCCAGTTGGACGAACCCACTTTCGACGCTTGCCCGATACTAGAGTTGACACAGTGGGTTGCGCGGTATTTCGCCGAATGGCTGATTGAAAGAGCTCTGGGTCCAGTCTAAAGATAAGCCCTGTAGGCCTGTGGGAATCTGGCTCAGCTAAGAGCCTAATTCTGGATACGTTGATTTGGCCGAGGGCTACGGAGCACCACTTCCTTTTCTCGATGGATTCAGGATTCGATCTTCCCCATCGGCTCCATCGACCTTCAGAATTTCTTCCAGTCCAAAAGCAAATGATAAACCTGAAAGCCACTGTCCGGCGGATACAGAAGTGGAAAATAATGGATCCTCCATGGTCAGTGGCGTGAATTGAATCAACATTCACTCGGGCCATGCCATGGTGAAACTATCCTCTTACACGCTTCGGCACATACCACCGGCTGCATCTTCCATAGATAATAGGCGCACAAGTTTACAGCTATGGTGTCGACGCTGGAAAGGTGCATGAATCGAAGGTTGTAAATGAAGAGGAACAACTGTTGAACTGCCGTTCTGTGAGCCAAAAGACAAGTCCGGCATGGTGAAGACAAGTCGGCAGTAAGAACAAAGTTATTTACAAATGCCGTCCCAAGGAACGGGCTCGTAACTAAGTTCCACCTGAGGGATGAGGATGCTCTTTAGGTATCTACTCCGTAGATACTCCGTGCTGCGAAAGGCAAATCACTGATCATGCTGGATCGGAGATGTTGCTTACTTGGGTTATTGAAGGAACAGGGCATAATAGCTGAATTACGCGATCATTTTGTGGCTCTCTTCTCATCCTTTTATGTTGTAAATGGGCAATATAGACTGTAGTTGTAGGTAATCTTCAATATCTAAGGTACCAAGGACGAGTGTATCACAATAAGTGATGTAGACACGCGTACTGTTACCACGTTCAAGGTACAGGAACAATATGATCTTACGTAGGCATTAATGTCATGAGAATACTAGGTATCCTCCGCAGTGAATTGCATGATCAAGATCTACAAATCAAGTACACGTCTTATCTCAAGTCGACTGCACTCTAGCCTATCGACGTGTTTGAGAATCCATGCGGATCCTTGAGCATCAGTCTGATCTGCCAATACCACCTTGTTCCAACTGAATTTCAAACACTGAGACGATATTTCGATGCCCTTCAAGGACCAGATATTGGCAAGGCTCGGGTGATTCCCCCAAGTATGGAGGCATTTGCGTCAACCAACGAGGATACTTTGACTAACAGAAATGATAACCAGAATAATCATCATATTATTTATTATTATTATCATTATTAGTTGACCTGGACTAACACTAACAAAGACTGAGCTATGCTTTCCCCATTACTCTGTACTGTATCTGAAATGATGTACCACAATAACTGTTGGCTCCCCCCTTCTACCTGAACAGTGTGCCCGTTCCACTCAGTTGTTCCTCCGACCACTTCTCTGACACCAATCTTTTCCCCTTCTCTTTCTTTTCTATCTAGACTACAGTCTGGAATATTTTTCTTTTTTCCTTTTTTTTCTGTTTCCTCAACTAGTTTTTCTTACCTTGCTCAATTCTTCCCTGTTCTTCCCCATTGACTTCCTCCAAGACACCCCTCCGCCTCTATTCGCTTGTCTACTCCGCTCCCCTGGTCTTGTACAGGGGGACCCTGTACCAGTGCATCCTTTCCAGCACCAACAGAAAGCCTTCCCGGAGCCACTACTACACCCACTACGCCTGGACTCCCTGTAGCAAATCATCCTCTGACTCGTCCCGTCAAGATCTACCGCGGAGACGCTATTTCTTGCTACTTAGGGTTCTTTAACTTCTTTCAGTGGTAGTTATCTTCCCGACCAACCCCAACGAAGCCTAGTCATTGAGGGTGCATATGAGCGGCTCCGAAGGCTCAACGGCTTTGGCTCTCCGGACACCTTGTAAAGAAACGGAAAAAAAAGAAAATAAAAAAGAAAGGAAAGAAAAGAGAGGGAGAGTCTGACGGGAAAATAGAACAGAGAGAAGATAATTAAGAAGAAACACAAGGGAATCCCGACACTCTGGTCATTCCGGCTGCGATTACTGCTCCTCGCTCACTGTCCTGCTCGGACACGGAGTCTACCGACAAACGACTCTTCCTCCTCTAATCATTATTCTTTCTACTCCTCCTGTTGTGTTGTGTCCTTTTTATAACCCCTGTCACCAGCTGCAGCTGGGCAACGCTTCTTTCATACTACCCTAATACCCTTTACCAAGAAAATCCTCCATCCCCTGGTCTGATCATCGCGTTGAGAGAGTGGCTGGTGTATGATTTGAAGCACTTGGAGCAAGTGATTCTGACCCACAATCGATATCATCCTCAGCGGCACTGTTGCTCAAAGTTCCGGACGATCCACGGAGATTCTGCAGCAACCCTGCTATGGAGGAGTCGTTTCGCCAGGAAAGTTTCAGGACCGATTGCACCATGATCATGGCCATCTAGATGCATTCGTCGCCTCGTGCTTCTTTCTGTCCCACCTACCAACGTGTGTATGTGGGTTTTCTACTTTGAGTTCTCGTGGCGCAGACTCGGTTTGATAATATAACCGCATTGTCAACATTGCCTTACTCTGAGGATTTATTAAATTGCTCTGTGCGAGCCTCCCTTCACAGTCAGAGGATCTGGTTCAGTCGATCAATGAGAGGATACTGTGTCTTCTAGGATAAGACAAGGCCATAGAAGCAGTGCGGGGGGGGTATTACTTCGAAAAGAGCTTGTGTCCATTACACAGATACTTCCTTTTTCATCAGATATCAAGACGAGCAGCCGGGGGAACGAGACCGTATCAGAGCCAACCTCATCGTCGTCCTTCTTTCGTCCATCCAAGAACCGGTTCCTTGTCGCTCGCTTATACGCTTCATAACTCTCGAGAATCCTTCCTTTCAGGCCAGCCAAGATCGAATCTCGCAGCCCGCCAGCCCTCTCTCCTTACCTCCACCCCGCCCTCAAGATTCTCGCAAAATCGACACCGGACACTTAATGCTATTAGACGTTCTACATTAGATTGCTTCGAGATCAGCTTTCCGTTCGTGAACGTCATGTCGACCTATTATGTGGGACCTTTCGGGCGTATGTTACCTGTTACCGACCGAACCTCTCCGGAAAGGGAACCAGAGCGTTCAGCTAACGAGCCAGTATCTGGAAACCATCCCTACCAACTTCCACCACCGCGCACATTGGAGTCTCTGCAATTTGGAACAGACCCCTTTCTGTCCCGGCGAAACCATGAAGGAAAAGGAGACTCCCGACTCGGCTCAAACGCTCTTGGACATCAGCCAGTCGTGAATGAACAGCTTCCTTCCGTCAGCGAGCTGTTGACCCCATCCTCTCGTTCAAGCCAATCGGTGTCACCACATCGCTCACGGCTGTTCAGTTTTTACCATCCTACGGGTGAAAGCACCAAACCCGGTCAGAGTCCCCATGCGGCGAGCCATCATGATGCCGGTCTTGTTCCACGAACACCTCAAGGAAGACCTGAGACTCGCGCTGACCCCTTCTCGCGGGCGACGGCCGGAAATTTGCCTTCTCTCTCTCAGATGCCCATCTACACACCCGCAAACGAGGCTCGTATGCATGCGGGTATCCGTACAGATGTTCCACAGCAACAAGCACCCCACTCTCCCTTTACACCCCAGCGTCGTGTCAGTCATGATAAGGGAATAAGGGAAGAGAACCCATCACCTGTGGCTCACGACATTGGAAGCGCGGCAGCAAATCAACCGCAGACGGCCCAAGTCCGTCCCCACGTGGTCGACGAGCGGTACATAGAGGGTGAAGGCTGGTGTTACATCTACGCTGACGGGTCCCATTGTCCCAAGACCATTGACGGTGTGCCTGTAAATGCAAACTGGGGCGTAACTAAGGCCGGAAAGCCGCGAAAAAGATTGGCACAAGCCTGCCTTACCTGCCGGGAGAAGAAGATCAAGTGCCAACCTAATCTCCCAAAATGCGACCAATGTCAGAAGTCGGGAAGGGAGTGCCGGTTCGAGAGCGCGTAAGTGACTAACACGAGACCTTTTATTTGTCCAAATAGAATCTCGATGCTGATGAAATTGTCCTACAGACCACGAGGGCACCGTGCAGCAGCGAAAGCCAACACGCATACCAACAGATACGACACGAGAGACTCCTCCTCCTTTGTCGGCTATCACCCTTCTAGCTCATCCAACTCGATCTACTCCGCCTTAAGGGCTTCTGAAAGCTCCGCATCCCTTCCTAACACCAATTCGCAGTCGCCAATGTCTGACGTCTCCATGCTTACACCCCCTGCCATCAACAGTGCCCACGAACCTGGCTTGGAATCGGATTCACTTTACAGAGCGAGACGACAGAGCCTTGGCAGACCATCTAGTGGCGCTGAGGATCTGAGCCGACGGTCTGTGGAAGGCAATTCAGCCCGTGCTACGCCTGATTACACTGAGATCTTGATGGAAATGAGAGATCTGGACCCTCATGATCCCCTGGCGCACGAGTGGAACACCGATCCTTATGAAAACGATGCGGAACTTACAACTCACTACGTTGAGAACTATTTCACTTATGTGAACGACAGCTTGTATTATATCTTCCCCCGAAGGCGCTTCCTTTTGTGGTTAAGGTCGTGTCATACGAAATCGCTGGAGGACAAAATGCTTCTTTACTCGATGATGACATTGGGAGCGATTTTCTCGGATCGGCCTGACAGGCTTGCGGCCATGAAGAGGGCCTCACGCACGGCCCGCTACGCTGTGGAACATAGTCGTCATAACCTCTCTTTGCAGCTCGCACAATCTCGGATTATCATGAGTCTTTGGTATTACGCCATCGGCGCTCTAGAGAAGTCCTGGGATGCAGTTGGTGCTGCAGTTCGAACTGTATGTGGATTGCGGTATAACGTTGAGTTGGGAGGGGTTATTGTGGATCAAGACCGGGTTTGCGAGTATGGCTTGCATCCCCAGGCCCTAATAGAATGCCGTCGTAGGACATTCTGGGTCGCCTTCTTGATGGATGTGAGTGATATACACCTGCCGTGCCGGCAGTTCGATCATTGGGAGTCAGCTAACCATTTTCTCTTTCTTTCTGTCTAGCGCCTGTCATGTTTTTATTCGTCAACCTCAGCATTCATTCCCTCACAGACGGCTTATCTTAGAATGCCTTGTCGCGAAGAAGTCTTCGAGGCTCAGCAATATACGACTGTACCATACTTTCAAAACTTCCTCAACCAGCCGCCCGCATCAAGAGATGATGAGCTCTCGGAATTGAGTGCCATGGCGCTTTTGATAGAAATAGTATCTCTTTGGGGAGAGGTGGCGGATCACGTCTTTCGTCTATCCCTCGTTCCGGTGGAGTCATCCACTACACCTTTTGAGGAATTCTATACCACAATCTGCCAGCGTGCAGACGCTTGGGTTGCCAGGCTGCCGGAACATTTGAGGTTCAGCACCCTGAATATGGAGCGAAGCGTTCGGGCAAGAAAACCCGATCCGTTTTTCTCGATACATCTGTTATATCATGCAACAATGATGAAACTGAATAGACATGCGCGTGGTCAAGACTATCGCGCAGAGTTTGTGAGCAGGCAGGTTCGCATGGCCAGGACCCATGCAGCAGAGACCCTGCGGATTGCTCTCGCTTTGGCACATTACACGGGTGAATATGACGCATCGCGAATCGCCATGGACTCCGCACCCTGGCAAGCGGCTATACTCAACCCTTTCCTAGGTTATGTGATCCTGTCCGCAGTGGACATCCTTAGTGCGGCCGGGTTGGTACCTGATATGCCCGAGTGCGTCAAGCTCATCCGAGGTGGCCTCGAAGCTGTCAAGGAGCTGGGTCGTTTTTGGGAGAGCTCGCTACCATTAGTGTCTCTCATCGAGACTCGTCTGGAGCCATTGATAGAAATCCTCCACGATCCGACCAAGCTGGATCACAAGATGGTGTTTGCTGCAAAAGGTCATTCCTTGGACAGCCGGATCCAGAAGCAGCAGTCCCCGATCACCGATGATTTGTTCTATGGCGCTCTGCCCCACGACAGACTATTTAGTGCGTTGGGGCCGGAAGACGCTTCATTGACAGAATCCAACATACTCTGGATCAGAGAAACGGACTGAAAGAGGTCACTGTACTCTGCTTGCCCGTCGACCATGCACCTTGCACTGTTACGACCTGTATTAAAAGACACGACTTTTTTCTTCCTTGTCACCAACACCCGGGTTCAACCCGACTCCATTTATAAATTAAATGTCTATCTGGTGGACGATTTCGATGGCGTATACCTTGCCAGCTTCAAAAGGCATACCAAGTTCATGTTTGAGCGTTTTAAGCGATGACGACGGGTTGGGGTTGTTTGCTTTGCGCATTGATGATGTATACTACTGATGAATCCGATGTCTAACTCTTGATTCAAAAGACGTGGAGAATAGTAGCATTGATTTTGCCTTGATTTTCGGGTATGATATCGCTTGGTATTCGGTGATTCGTAGATCTGATGATCGCAACTTTTCTTCTGAAATACTTAATAAAGTAATATGAACTGCAGCGAGGTTTTGCTCCGTTGGTGTCAAAAGTTGAGCTATCCATTTTCCAGAAGCACCATTGTTTATGGCTGCCGCATGGCGTGTTCTGATGCCCCTATATGAAGATGTAATAGATCAACTGACTCTGACTTCAACCACTATCACTCAAGCTAGGCGTTTTGCCATAAAGAGTCGGTTTCCAGCCATATCCATTCAGGTCCATTCATTTGTCGGTATACGTTAGACTTCAGCTCTATGTCGAGACACGGATCTAAACGAGATAATCCGAATGTCACCTGCTACATTTGAACCTGAGCTTTAAATGAGTCGACATCTTATTTGATGATACCACAAATAGGGACGAATGGAATAATGAAGATGAAGGGAGGACGAAAACAAAGGCGGAGACGGAGCAACGGCATCCCGGAACACCGTGTACTGTTTTTCTCCCGACGTCATCGAAGAAAAGAAATGAAGGGAAAGCGGACACAAGGCGTCACGCAGTGCAATTGCGGTTTCTCCACGAGATAAAAAATGGACTGCCGGTGCTGGATGCACTAGTGAAATCTGTGCACGCGATTCTTACCCACGTATCAAGAGCCGGTTAACGTTCTGGCGTGCGCTGGGCTGCGCCAGCTACGATGTCCTCCGCCAGCGAGGACTGGGTAGGAGGAGGAGCGGGAGCGGACACCGATGACACACGCCCCCAGCGGACGAGATACGACGTGGGAAATAATGATGATATGAATGAGGACGTAGACTACAGCATGATCATGTCCTACCCCGCCGAAGAAGAGGACTACTACGCCCTGCTAGGCCTACGCCGGACCCCCGCCCCTAGCGATGCGGAGATCCGCTCCGCGTACCGCAGTCTCACACTCAGCTTTCACCCGGATAAACAGCCCGCGGAGCTGCGGGAGGCTGCGGAGCGACACTTTGCGAGGATCCAGGAGGCGTACGAGACGCTGCTTGACCCGAAGAAGAGGGTTGTCTATGATCTCCTTGGGGCGGAGGGAGTGCGGAGGGAGTGGGGAGCTGGAGGGGCGATGGGAAGGGGTGGGGAGGCGGAGATGCAGGTTGGTGTGAGGGCTCAGACGCCGGAGGAGTTTCGTGGGTGGTTTCTGGAGACAATGAAGAGGCGGGAGAGGAAGGTGCTGAATAGTTTGGTCCAGAGTAGGGTGGGTTCTCCTTCTCCCGTTTCCTTTCCCTTTGCTGTCTTGCTTGGGTTTGTTGCGTGATGTCGTGCTGACTGTGGTGTGGAACGGTAACAGGGCTCGCTGACTCTCGGGGTTGATGCGTCAAACATGATTGAAGTTGACCAGGATGCCGGGGAGGTGTATATTCACATTCCCTCTCCCAGTTTGTCTTCCTACGCTATCAGATACTCGTTCAAGGCGCCGCTTCCCACGCCGGAGGTTCTCTTCGGAAAAGAAGAGGCTGAGGACGAGGACGAGGATGAAGCGCCTGATGGCAGATCGCCTCCGCAGAAAGGCCATTCATATCTGGAGGCTCAAGGCCCTGAGATTTCGTTTAATGCAGGAATCTCTGGCAATCTCCGGCGCTCTTTTCGTAAGATGCAATTTCAGATTGAGGATGAGGGGATAGTGACGCGAGCGGTATGTCCAGATACATACTGTCTTCCGCAATCTTGTTGGACTGTTCCCTAACTGTTCAGCAGGTTCCTTTACCCCTGTTCATTGCAGGAAGAGACATCAATCTGGGCGCCGGCATAAGCCAACGCTTTGGAGATGTCGCAAGCATGAAAGGGATTCTGGCCAAGCGCCCTTTTGCTTTTCTGCGAGACTCGGCCTTTGCGTTGAACGCGGCGGTCCTGCCGACTCCATTGTTGCAAGGAACCATAGCCACCGCAGTTCAGCCGATTCCAGGGACGAAACCATTCCAGGTCAACACGAGCGCCATTATCACCAATTCTCTCATAAAAACGCCACCTATGCTTGCACTGCAGGTGACAAAGGAGATTGGTGAAAGGAAGCATGCCTTCTGCTCTTGGTCGAGCGGTACCATCTCCTGGCCAGACGTGCTGCAGGTCTTATTCAGCCCGATTGCCAACCTTGGCCTCGATACAGAGTCGGCCGTGGAAATGACTGCTTTTGTTCAGCCGAGTCAATTCCAGCTGGGATTCTTGTCCGTTCCCAAACAAAATAGAAACACAGTTGTGCTGGGTGACGACGAGGACCAGGCAGCTGAGGGGGAGGAGGATGAAGAGGAAGCGGAACTTAAGCAGATCCGCAGGAAGGCGCGCAGCGAGGCAAATGCTGCCGAGTCTTGGCAGACGGTGGTCATGGCATCACCTGAAGGAGCAGGACTGTCCTTCACGTATGCTCGGAATATCTTCAATGGCAAGGCAGCCAGCGAGCTTGCTCGCTCCGAGTGGAGTTCCGAGGGCCATTATTCTTTGCCGCCCGCGAGCGAGCCTCGGTGTGTGCGCGTTGAAGTCCGGAGCTCGGTGAATATGGACCTGTCCCTAGCCTGGAACATCTCCGGCACGCGCCAGGTAGGCAGATTCACCCGTGTGGGCTTCGGCGTCGGTGTCCAAGGAGGCCGTGGCCTCGTCATGACAGCCTCCTGGAGCAGACTCGGGCAGAAGATCGCCCTCCCCGTTGCGGTCTGTCCGATGGATGCCGTTAATGCAGATGCCGCCGCCCTTGCAGTTATCTTCCCCTGGGTGGCTTACTGCGCCCTAGAATTTGGATACATCCGCCCGAGAGAACGGAGGCAGCGCCGCCGCGCCATTGCTCGGCGGCATAAGCAGCTAAAGAGATTGATTCCGAAGAAGAAAGCAGAAAGCCAACAGGCAATCGAACTTATGGCCGAACATGTACACCGTCGGCAAGCGAGGGAGAAAGAGCAAGGTGGCCTGGTCATCACCAAAGCTGAATATGGCCATTACCCGTCGCCGAAGAGGTGGACAAATAACAGCGCCAACGTCGCTAAGGATTTGGAGATCGCTGATGTGACGATTCCTGTCGCTGCGTTGGTGGACCACGGCCAGCTGGTGATAACAAAGGACACAGTCAAGGTCAGTATCCTGCGGTGACGTTGTTATGGACTTCACTAACTGTTCATTAGTTCCAAATCCTTGGCTTCTACGATCCCGCGCCTCTTCTCCCGAAGAAGCTGAAGATTTGGTATACCTATCATGGTAAAGAGCATTTTGTGGAAGCAAACGATTCAGAGGGCATTGCATGTCCTATGCGCACACATCTAGTTGGTTGAACGAGATCCGATCTTACTTGATCTGATTAATTCGCTTAATCCCTTAACATCTCTTTCATATTGTCTCTACTCCTATAATCATCGCCTCCTCTCCTCTCCCTCCGCGATTTCACCCTGTCGCCTTCAAGAACATTCTCCCAAGACTTGGCTTTCTAGATATGGCCATATCATTTAGTGAGTACCATAGACATGTCAGTCTATCTATTTGAAGGAAATCGTGAGACTGGCCACTTTGTTCTTGGTGTTGTTGGTGTACTACGTTGTACAATATCACATTTACATAGTTATAGAGACTGTCAGCAAGAGCACAAGTGTATAACCAAACAAGTAACTCTATAACTTCTGGCTATCAGTCATGTTTTCTCCGTCGTCCAGTGCTGCACGCGATTCATGTTGTGGAGGACAGCTACTACGGTAAGCCACATGGACCACACGCGCACTTGGCCGCCTGTTGGCCGCCAAACGAAAAGCAATCATCGCCATCCAAAAGTTCGACCATCCCACGTCATTCACCCTTTCCACCGTGTCCCCCTTTCGACAATGACATCCATTGCAGAGGGGCTTTTTAAGTCTTTACCAAAGCCGAAATATACCGGCGAGGATGAGGAGGTGCCTCAACATGCCCAGCCCCGTGGTCCGCGGATCGTGGGCGCCGACCAGATTGATCAAAGTCAGATTGTTTTGAGGGTGGGTTATTCCGTCCCTACGCTTCAGAAATTTTTCATCTTACTCATATACTGACTATCTTGGTTTACGATGTATAGAAAACCGGTCCTCCCCCATATGGCAACCGTGCAGGATGGCGACCTCGAGCACCAGAAGACTTCGGCGACGGTGGCGCGTTCCCCGAGATCCTGGTCGCACAGTATCCCCTCGACATGGGCCGCAAGGGTACTGCATCGACATCGAACGCGCTCGCGGTGCAGGTTGATGCAGAAGGAAAAGTGAAGTACGATGCGATCGCCCGCCGGGGTCACAGCGAGAACCGGATCGTCCATGCTTCCTTCAAGGATCTGATTCCGCTCCGACAGCGCGTGGATATGGGAGAGATCTCGCTAGACCGTCCCTCGGAGGAAGAAGTGGAGGCACAGATGGAGAAGACCAAGAATGCGCTGGCGAGCCTGGTCGAGGGCGCGGTGGCGGCGCAGAAGCCGAAGAACGTCAAGGGTGGCCGGAGGGCAGAGCCTACGTTTGTCCGATACACGCCTGCTAACCAGATGGGGGATACTACGCGGAAGAATGATCGGATCATGAAGATCGTCGAGAGACAACAGGACCCCATGGAGCCACCCAAGTTCAAGCACAAGAAGATCCCCCGCGGCCCGCCCTCGCCACCTCCGCCCGTTATGCATTCTCCGCCTCGAAAGCTGACGGCAGAAGACCAGGAGGCCTGGCGGATCCCACCTCCCGTGTCTAACTGGAAAAATCCCAAGGGTTACACAGTCCCGCTGGACAAGCGTCTTGCTGCGGACGGACGGGGACTACAGGATGTTACGATCAACGACAAGTTCGCACAGTTCGCCGAGGCCCTGTTTACTGCTGATCGACATGCCCGTGAGGAAGTACGACTGCGCGCACAAATGCAACAGAAGCTGGCGGAGAAGGAGAAGGCTCAGAAGGAGGAGCATCTCCGCGCCCTGGCGCAGAAGGCCCGCGAGGAGCGAGCCACAAGCAGCCGTCGTGATTCCCGTGCGCGGTCACACACGCGCAGTGTCAGCCGCAGTCCTTCTGCTCACTCACGGTCTGCCACGCCCAGCGATGACGAGGAAGCAGCCCGGGAGCGCGAGCGCATTCGTCGCGAGCGCCGCCAGGACGCTGAGCGACAGCTGCGCCAGTCTCGCATGGGCACGGAACGTCGAATCCAGATGATGGCCCGTGAGCAGAACCGTGACATCTCGGAGAAGGTCGCGCTCGGGCTGGCCAAGCCCACCCAGACATCCGAGTCCATGTGGGATTCTCGGCTCTTTAACCAAACAAGTGGCATGCAGTCCGGGTTCAACGAGGATAATCCCTACGACAAGCCGTTGTTTGCCGCGCAGGACGCGATCAACAGCATTTACCGGCCTCGGGCTCAGGTGGATGTGGACGACGAGGAGGGAGCTGAAGGGGAGATGAGTAAGATTCAGAAAACCAATCGCTTCGAAGTTCTGGGCAAGGCCAAAGAAGGTTTCCGGGGCGCAGCTGAGGCTGAGGTGAGATTCCCGTTTTTCCTTTTACCTTCGCATAGAAAACTTCTATTGCATGAACTATCATTGTGTAATCAAACAACTCAGCTGACTTTATCCTTCCTCGCAGACCCGTGACGGCCCCGTTCAGTTTGAGAAAGACACAACAGACCCCTTTGGCATCGACAGCATGATTGCCGACGTAACCGGGGGAGCCGGACAGAAGCGCTACGGGATCCAGGAAGTGGAGCGTGAGGATCGGGGGTCTAAGCGCGCAAGAGTCGATGATTAAAGCGTATCCGCTTATTCGGTACAACCTATTGCGCTTTTTCTTGAGATCTTGTCTCGTGTATTCTGACTTCCACTTCTTCGGAGATGGGCTCATGCATTGCGGGCGTTTGCAGTCTTTGTCGTTACGTTGTATCTACGAAATGGGAACCATATCTACTTTGAAAGGATATCATTTGATGGGTGTATCACTTTGTGGTTGCAGCAAAAAGGCGAAGAGACGTATCCTACACGATCGAAGCATGGTTAGTCCATTCCTATCAACACTCTAAATCTAAATAAAGGACAAAGGATTCAAAAAAAGGGCTCGTGATACATCCGGTTCCATGTTTGCAGACTACGAAGATTAACATATCTACGCCAATTTGCAGAAATGTGAATGAGAGAATTTCCCGACACCTTTTTCCCTTATCTCCGTGATAGTGCCGCGTTTCCCTATCTGCATGGCTACATCATTCCCAAAGCAGCTGAAACTCATCATAGATGGCGCCACGTTTGGAGGAGGGATGGATTAATGGAGGCATAATGCAAAGAGGGGTTTACTATCAGCCTATCTGGACTTGCAAGATAGATAGCTAGATAGATTGCTGTGATTCTTGCAGAGCGACTCAGCGACACCCACCTGGCACGCACTCCTCGGCAGCAACAGGGATGGACCGGATGATCGCCCATGGGGGTCGGATGATTGGACAGTCGCTGACCAGACCAAGTCTCATTGATGCGAGTGACAGGAAGATACCAGTTCGTAGGGCTAGGGAGGAATGATCATCCGACTCGGGCAAGCCCGTGCGAACCTTGCAGTTTAGCTAGCTCAAATTGTTATGAAACAACGATCGGATTGAACAACAGAGCGAGATTCTGATTGAAGCGCTTCAAGCGCAAAGGGTGTGGAGATTGGGGAATATGACATTCCAGCTGCATCGCATTGAGTTTTAGGGGATTGTGTCACTTGCCGTGGCAGGATGAGCTTGAGTGAGGAGGTCTGTAGGCACTAGGCCGTCAGTATGATCCTGGTTGCCGGCGTACATTCTTTTTATGCAGTCTAAAGCATTAGACTGGCGCCATCATAATGGCATCATTTCCTGATCGAGTTGGTTGATGTTGCTGATGGATCCCCTTTTCGTGTGAGAGGCCTCTAGTAGTTACGGAGAAGATAGCAGATAGGAGTAATGAGTTTGACTGTTAGAGCACTGACTCCACCTTGTTCGAATGACTGTGTCACGGTGACTCTTTTTGGTKTTGGTCTCGCTAAAGAAAACTATCTTCCCAGAGCTGTCGGAGCTTTTCCCAACGGATAGAGGCCCCTAATGGACCGAGTACTTGAGAGTCTGTCGTCGTCCATCACAGTAACTCCCAGACGATGTTTGGGAAATGATGGATGGGACAAGCAGTTAGCCCATCTTCCTCCTGGCCCCATTAATTGGCTTGCCACATTACGCCGTATGCAGGATTGATTGATGGATGTGTATGTACGCATGAGAACAGCGAATGGATTCATAGCAAGCAACTGGTGTGCCTGACTAGCCACCTCACACAACCCTGCAAATCGAACAGAGAGGAAAAGAGGAAAAATGCGGGGAGCGGATGAACATGAGCACCAGCCATTCACCATCAGCTGCTCCCCCGAACCGTGCGCTGGGAGGGGGTCATAACGCACATTTTAGTCTGATCTTATATTTCCTTACTATTATTTAATTATTGTCATTTAGAATTTATTATTTTTACCTCTTTATTATTTATTATTCCTATAGACTGGAATAACCCCACCGTAACGACGGAAGCAGCGCCTAGCGCGGGGTGGCGATAGAAGCAGATTTGCTGGTCATCATGGTCATGGCTGGGAATAATAATAATAATAATAATAATGGCTCTGATAAGCAGTGGGTGGAGCCACAAAAGCTGGAGATAAAGTCTACCTACAGACCTACGTAGAGCCACTTTTGACCAGTCACTGCAGAGAATCGACTTGCAAAGGGGGATATGCTAAAAAGGTTTAAAATTGAGGATAAGGATCTTTAGGATAACATTTTGCTTTCGAAAGACAATTATATTCCTTCATTTTCCCCGGTATACTCGGCAGTGGAGCTTCACAGCAGCAAAGAATAAGACTCCTCTTTGCTTTTTCCTTTCAACTACCTCCTTGGCTTCCCCATATTCTACGAATATTTTACCAGGAATCAATATTCAACAGTCTATACTGATTGAGTTGTGGTGAGAATCAATTGGTGTTGAAACGAAAAGAAGAACCTCAGGCACTTTACCCTCGCCCAAAAGGAAGGCCACTTTGAGTCACCACAACTAGAGATACACCCATCCATCCATTCTGTTCTTCCTCCTCTCTTCTTTCTTTACAATCTGCGTATCGTCTTCTCCGCATTCGATCCTACAGTATTTGCCAGTCTATATTTGAAATAACATCGTCAACGTCCGGGCATTCTTGCGTGCTGGCTCTTCACCGATACTATCATTTCTCCGAACAATGGCGTAACTCCACTCCGCAGACAAGAACAATGAAGACGCAGGGCTTCGGGCCATCAAGGACATACAGGAGGAAAAAGAAACGACTACTCCATTGATGTCTGCCGCGCTTTGTTTCATGGAATCTGAGTTTTACTCGGCTCTCTATTTATACTTATTTCTCTCATTATCATTCGCGTCTCAGTGACATTGTTGCCTATTACCCTAACTTCACCTGTACTGTCCACCGAGACAGCCTCATCTGTACAACTTCAATCTGGCCTTTCGATACCTACTGCCTTCTCTCTGTGGATCTTCTCCCGATTGTACCTGCGAGTCCGACTCCGCTACTTATACTTTCACATCACCCCGAAGTCTCCCATTACGAGTACCTCACTTCTCCTTTGGGATCTTGCCTTCCCAAGACAGAGCATTGATTCCCTCGAAACCGCCTATAGGTATCATTTGTACCTGATCGAGGGCAATGATGGATCATTCATTGTCTCTCACTTCGGCTCAAGTCCAGTTTATGGTAAGCCTCCATCTTGCTGTTCATCAATCACGCTATCCATCTTCCCGTCAAGAATTATGACTTGTATAGACCAGTCTAGTGCAAGGCTTGTTTTGCTAACCATAATCATCGAGAGACAGGATGACCGACTGGCCTTGGTGCATATACCGTTGGATCTCTACCCGTATTTCTTGACTCCGATCCTACAGGTCCTCTTCCACGAGGTACCCCCCGTAGACCAGAGTCATGCGGAGGTCTTGAAGAACGGCTCCAGAGATGGCCTCAAGCATGCACAACCGGCCTTCTTGAATTTCTCCATCACCCCGGTAGAATGCTCCATCATGTGCCCCAGGCAGCTTGCCAACAAGTATTTCGCTCCAATGATCGATAATTTCGTTCAAGATCATGCCTCTACCCAAAGCCGCCTGTCCATCAGTCAGGATGATTTCATAGCCATGCAGGTGTACGGCGAGGGCCTGGAAGCTGGCCAACGTGTGCTTGAATTGACGAGTCCTCTAGCGATGGCAGGAATGTACGAACCTCCCCGAAGAGAGTCTCGTTTATATGACCATTGCTGACTTTGCCTTCCCAGTTCTATCTTCTTCGTCTCCACTTACTTTTCCGACTACATCATTGTGCCTCTGCGCAGTAAAGCACATGTCATTGAAGCGTTGGAGAAGCGGGGGTTCCAGTTCGAAATCACCACCGAGGCTTTCATAAATCATAATCAAAGTCAGTTCAGCAGCTATAGCAGCCCGGTTTCATCTCGTTCCAACAGTAGTCTGGGTTCTCCGCCGGCAACTCCTCCTCCCTCGTCACTTGACGAACTGCAGGGGCGAACCTTCGCCTCCCTGCGGAAGAACCACATTGTGCCGTCCGTCGACCGATCTCTTCGCTTGGTGCAATGTGCTGCCCATCACCCATACAGCAGTGATGCTAGCTCAATATCAATCCTCCGCACGGCACTGACGACTGCACTGATTGTGGACAGACCACGCTTCCTCTCACTCACTCTGACCGCCGCCGACCCTGCAGCCTCTCTCTTGTTGGAACAGCGGCTCCTGCCACGATTCTTKAATGATGTTACCTCATCTGCCGAGTCTACTGATGAGACAAGCCTGCTTCTCGGGTCCAAAGAAGACATCCTCGTCCCCATCACGTTGGACCTACGCAAACTCCCTCTCGAGGCCACCGGTATTGTCTGTGGGGTTGCCAGTCGATTGGCCGACGCTACACATGCTTCCTGGGATGAAAGTACCGAAGCATCGACTATCGCTTTGTCTCACTCTTTCAATGGTGCTTCGTCCTTTGAAAGTTCTCTCAACCGCTACTTCTCGTCCAGTGTGGACTCTGGAGGACCTGTCAGACCGCCTACTCAGAGTCCTGCGCACCGAGCACCTATCAATGGCAATGGCGATCCGCTGGCACTCTCAACCCATCATCTGCAGCCAGACCTCGACACGTCTCTGGAGGCCGTCGAGATCAGCTTCCTGAGCACTGCACGTGCAGGGACAATCCTTGTCGGTGAACACGAACTACATCGAGCTATGGATGCGCTCGATGCCGAAAGCCATGAACCGGAACTGCCGGCTGGTGTGCTCGAAGTGTGACCTTTGCTTAGTTCAAATCCACATCGCCGTCTTCACTCATTCTTGTGGCCTACGGTGTTCGAAGAAGATAATCCTTCGGCGAAACCTCAAATAAGAACTTACGACAGCTACATGACTCAAAAAGAGGATATCCTCTACCCGTTGGCCTCTAATCTGATCAACTGCAAAACAGCAAATCGGCGTTTCGGAACTGTTGGCTGAAAAAGATTTTTGGTGTTTATCAAAGTTTGTTAAAATCACGTTACCCTGGTCGGATGGGGTCACAGTGCATCTTGGGTTGGATCTTGTTTTGAACGAGAATACATGGTTACTGTATAATATCGAACTCCCAAAAAACTCTACTCAGGAAATACCCTCAGGTTGGGACGATGACATTGTATGAAGGATGTACAGATGGATGAAGTCTATTTTCTTTCTTTCCCTGTTCGAGTAAGGTACAGGCTCTACTAATCCATAATGCAAAGTGAAATGGAATAAATGCCATCCAATAGGCGAGTAGTACATCAGATATTGCAAGAGCCACTTCAATTCGAAACGTATATATGGTGCCAGATGGCTTAGCTTCAACAAATAATCGCCATGAGGTGCAGCGTTATACGTCTCACCATATTTCACGCCAAGTCCAGTTTGGAATCTCGCAGTAGCTATCTCGTCTACCGGGTAGACAAACAAAAGGTCCGCAACTTGAAACTCGACGGGCGTCTGGGACTGACACGTCACCATGCAGCCCTATTGTTGGCTCATTTGCGAAGTATGCAGCACGGCCCGTGGTCGAGACCTACCGGACCAAAGTCGTGGATCAATAGCCTTGATCCGAAGAGAAATTCTCCCTGCGACAGAAGACGAGAAGCAGGCCGATGCAGAATGCAGTATGCACTATGCAGCGAGGACGTGCCAGCGGATCAGTGGTCGAATAGCAGCTGGCCAGGTTGACAGGACCATGTAGCTCTGTTTGCAATGTGGACGTTGAGTGGAGGGCTGATTGCGTGCGCGAACGAGGTTGCAGACTACGATTTTTCTGTCTGCATGTTCCGGAAGGGGTTTGTATTGCATGAAGTTCTAGGCGTTTCTGTGCGCGGGGATGGACAGCCCGTTTGACCTTGCAGCTGGCCTCGTTGATCTGGTTGGTGTCCGGCCAGCGTCTGAAGCTGGTGCTCTTGGAGAATGGCTTCGGCGAAGTTGTGTGAATTCGGATTGCAGGCCATTAAAGTCTTTTCCGCTTGGGATACAGGCGAGGAAGGGAATGCAACCCCGTGTTGTTCTCGTCGGGAGGCACGAACTGGCCAAGCTGCTGTCGACGTTACAAGGAGCTTCCTGGTTGGCCGCAACGATCAGGATCCTCTTGTTGTTCAGCCGTAGATTTTGACGGTGCCTGCAAAGAACCGTTATTAGCAAACTATACATACAAGCACAAAGGTTGACATGCTCTGACATACCATCGGAGCAGCCCCCAGCCCAGCAGCCTCCTTTCTCGTTCCATGCTACACAGCTAACAACCTTCACTCCATCACCCGCCGGGACAGCCGCAATAACCTCTCCACTGAGCACATCCCACGCAAATACATGAGCCTGTAGCGACAAATCTCCTTTCTCCGACTCACTGCCACTGAGGACGACGGCGTCGCCCCTGGCAAAGACAGACCGAATCCTAAGTTCGCTATTGCGGTACGTCGCCCTCGCACCGGTAGTGCTTTGCTCGAGACCCTCCTCGCCCCCAAAAGCCTTGAGCAGTTTGCCGTCTGCCCGGTCCAGCATCCGGATCCGGCTGTCGAGTGAAGAAACCAGCAGGGCATTGCCGTCCGCAGAGCACCGCACGCTCGTAACGGGGTGAGCAAGGACGTCAACGGTTGTCCGGCCCATGCGAACATCGTAAATGCGAGCGCGGCCATCGTAGCTTCCACTTGCTATAGAATACGTCGGCATATGTACGTGTAGCGAGGAAACGGTATCGCCGGCCTCGGTGAGGGCCTGGATAGGCTTGTGTGATTTGGACCGGGCGTCCCACAGGTTAATGGTCGTGTCTGCGCTTCCTAAGAGAAAGGTCAGAATCGCGGATGATTCTACTTTAGCACTAGACAGGAAAGGCCGGACAAGGATTCTCACCAGATACCACCACGGAATCACCCTCGCCAGCGAACTGTACGGCCTCGACCCTGGCATTATGTCCGGCCCATCGCCGTGTAGTCACACCTTGTTCGACGTCCCACAGAAATACCTGCCGGTCTCCGCCGACGCTTGCAAACCGCGCATTGTCTGCTGTAACAGCCACGTCCAGGACTGAGTACCCGTGCGCCTCGTATTTTTGGATTGGGGAGGTCGTCTCGTGACCAGTAGTAGAGCTGTTGTTGGGGATGGCGCGCGAGAGGTGAATGGCGCGATCAGCGGAACCAGTGAGGACATATGTACCTGGATAGCTAGAGAAAGTCACCGCATTTACCGGTCCTGAAACCGATTAGTTGATTGAGGAGCGTGGCTAGGGGATGGAGCAGAAGCCTACCATTGTGCGTTTTGAGAGTATGAACAAGCTGCGTGGGAAATTGTTTTGTTGCCGGCATTGATGGCTTAGATTTTTCAGCATAAGGTCAGGATGAATGACAAGGAGGTAGATCCTAGGTGATGAAGTTCTCGCCTTGAAAGTAACTGCGGAGATGAGGCTTTGTTATTTCCGCCAAAGAGAGCTATGTCACCCTCGAAACTGACCCGCTCATGCTTGAAGAAAGCCCCACCAGATAAAGCTTCCTACCCAGTCGCTCTAGGGTATGACCGAATCATGGACAAAGATTAATTCTGTATTGACACGCTACTGAATACAAATGGGTTATTATCAAGGATGTAACGAGATCATCGCTAGCTACCAGCGGCTAAAGAAATGATACAGCATAATAAATGCGCAGTAGAAGATAGCGCATCAAACGGCCTAGATCAAATATGTTTGTCCCCCGAATGCTGAGAAAAAAAATAGGCCGACAAGGAAACTCGAGGGGTAATCAAGAATAGACAATATTAATCAAATCGAAGCAGTTTTCCCTTTTCCACCGCGTGCTCAAAATTCGTCGCCGTACCCAAGGTGCCCGAGAGCAATTTAACGGCGTCCGTGACTCCGGGTGGTTGAGCCCTGCAGCGCCTCGATTTCTTGCTCGAGCGATTTGATTCTGCATCCAATCAGTACTGTCTCCATAGATCAAGAATTGCAAGAAGAGGTGCACATACGCAGCGTGGGTGGCCTCCAGATCCTTGTTGAGGCGGTCTCTCTCGGAAATGAGCTTCTGCTCCCACTGGCGGAATCGCTGCTCTTCGACCTTGACCTGCTCGGTGAAACGCTTCCTCAGAGCCTCCTCCTCTTCCTTGAACTTGGGATTGTCCAGCTTTCTCGGTCTGGCCTCGCCGAACTTTCTTGTTTCCATCTGCTGTGCGCGGTAGGCTTCGTAGTGCTGCTCCTCGGTGGTATGGATGAGATCAAGCATGTGAGTGCGGATCAGGATAGAGCGCAGCTTCTTGAAGTCACAGTGGTCCTCGTTCTCGACTTCGGCAACACCCCAAGCATATTGGCGACCCTTTACTACCCGGTTGTCGTTGGTCTTCACATCTTTCTCGGATCCAATCACAGCGAAGGGCATAGCAGCCATCAGACTGCGAGCGTGGGCGGCAGCGTGCTCGTCGTCCTCTTCGATAGGAGGGGTGTAGATCTTGATGCCTTGAGCTTCGACGACAGCTTTGACCTAAAATAGGTTGGGCTAGTCAGTATCTACCGGTAAGGGAGGCCATTCATCCGGAAGTCTCACTCTCTGCTTGAAACGGGCAAGATCACTAGGACTAAGAGTGTCGGCCTTGGCAATAACGGGAATAAGATTGACTCGAGAGCTCAACCGCTTCATGACCTCGATATCGAGAGGCTTCAAAGTGTGGCCCGTGGGTCTGATGAAGTACAAGCAGGCGTGAACACGCATATCGATCTTGTCTGTGCGGCGGGGTTGTTGCTCCTGAAGCATGTACGATTCGTGCTGGTCATCAAGGAACTCGATAATTGGTTGCCAGGAGTCACGGTTGTTCACATAGTCGCCGAAGCCGGGAGTATCAATGACGGTCAGACGGACTGTGCATTGCCGCATCGTTACATTAGTAACCATTCGCGAGGATGAGGGAAGAAGAAATTAACCTTTGAAGAACTTCTCCTCTAGCTCTGCCTTGGTAATCTCAATCTCAACCGTCCGGTCGATCTGCTTCTGATGGCGACGCTTGTGATCGGCATAGTTCTTGATAGTGGTCGAGAACAGGGTGTTGATAAACGTGGTCTTTCCCAATCCCGATTCTCCAGCAACCTATACTCCGGCATCAGCATACAGCTTCATCTTGGCTGGCTGGCTCGAGACAGACCATGATAGTGAAAGCCGCACCCCGCTTAGCGACAATCTTGTGTCTGTATAGCTTCAGTTAGACCTATCCACGCTTCATTCTTCGGCTGATCGGAGCTGCGTGACAGTTGGTACACACCGCTGGTTAGGGAGCTGTTGACATAAAGAACTAGTTAACATCTCTTTTTCCATTCAAATACATCCCCAAGATGTTGATTTAGCACTTACATTGGCAATGCCAATAGGGGAGGCAGTTTCCGAAGTCGTGGCCATGATGATAAAGGGGGTAGGTGGATGGAGGTGAAATCAACACGGGCAAGAAGACAACTGATTAATTGAAGTTGACAACAACTGTTGTGAATCAGAAGTCAATTGATTACAATGACCTAAAGAATGAGGGAAAATGCCGTCGGAAAGGGACTGTGTCTCTCTCTCCTGTCTCAGCGGTAGTAGTAGAACGTTCTCCCTGGTATGGATCGGTCTGGTATGGTTTGGAATTGGCTGGTGCTGCCCCTGAATCGCAGACCGGTGGAGAAGCAAACACAAGCAAACAAGCAAACACGCAGACGTGACATTGGGCCCCGGATAGCGCTAGTACTAATAGAGCAAGCGCCCTCGGTCTCGGATTAACAAATGATCAGCTCTCTTATCGCCTGTTTAGGAAGACGATTTTTTTGAAGATCGACTCCAGGCGAAGACTGAGAAGCTACGCACGCTTATCAGAGACAATGAAGACAGATTTCAAGGTGAGTTTGTTTCTTGCCCTCCTTGCGACCGCAATTCTGACTCAGTCGCAGTTCTCCAACCTTCTGGGGACGGTATATCGCAAAGGAAATCTTCTCTTCACACCCGATGGAAACTGCTTGCTTTCCCCAGTAGGCAATAGGGTCACAGTTTTTGACCTTGTCCAGTATGTTCGGTCTCTTACATGCTGTGGAATACTCGTCGGATTTCTGAGCTGACTGGATGACCCTGCTGAAGGAACACGTCATACACACTTCCATTCTCGCATCGCACCAATATCGATCGTTTAGATCTTTCGCCCCGCGGCAACCTTCTGCTCTCCGTTGACGAGAATGGTCGCGCTATCTTGACGAATTTCGTTCGCAGGATCGTTATTCACCACTTCTCCTTTAAAGGTCGGGTCACTGCACTCAAATTCTCGGCAACAGGTCGTCATTTCGCTGTCGGAGTGGGAAGACGGTTGCAGATCTGGCACACACCTTCGACCCCGGGTACCGATAATAACGGAGAGATCGAATTCGCACCATTTGTCCTGCACCGAGACCTCGCCGCCCATTTCGATGTCATTGAGAATATTGAGTGGTCCAGAGATTCGCGCTTCCTCCTTACCGCATCCAAAGACCTCACCGCACGGATATGGAGTTTAGATCCGGAGGAAGGCTTCGAACCCACCACCCTGGCCGGCCATCGTCAAGGCGTGAAGGCAGCCTATTTTACAGCGGATCAAGAATCCGTAAGTCGAACCGAAATATCTACGGGATTCCCTTGCTGACACCATCCAAGATCTACACAATCAGTTCAGATGGAGCTCTTTTCAGGTGGGAGTACGTGACTAAGAAAGATCCGGATACGATGGAAGATATTGCCGAAGCTCGTTGGCGGATTGTCAAAAAGGACTACTTCATGCAGAACGATGCCAAGGTCAACTGCGCTACATTTCACGCCCCTTCGAATCTCTTGGTTGTAGGTTTCTCCAACGGCCTTTTCGGCCTGTACGACCTGCCAGACTTCAACCCGATCCATCAACTGAGGTATGCCTTTTCTTACCTGATGAATGGACTGCTAGGCTGACTAGTTTTAGTGTTTCTCAGAGTAACATCGACTTCGTGACAGTCAATAAGTCCGGTGAGTGGTTGGCCTTTGGCTCGTCGAAACATGGTCAATTGCTCGTTTGGGAATGGCAATCGGAGTCCTATATCTTGAAGCAGCAGGGTCACTTGGATTCGATGAATGCTCTTGCCTACTCCCCAGACGGGCAAAAGATTGTTACTGCCGCGGATGATGGAAAAGTAAAGGTCTGGGATGTCAAGTCCGGCTTTTGCATTGTCACATTCACTGAGCATTCGAGTGGAGTCACTGCGTGCCAGTTTGCCAAGAAAGGGAGTGTTCTGTTTACCGCGTCTCTGGATGGCTCAGTGAGGGCGTGGGATCTCATTCGTTATCGCAACTTCCGAACCTTCACTGCACCATCCCGGACGTCTTTCACCTCTCTCGCCGTCGACCMAAGTGGTGAGGTCATTTGCGCCGGGTCACCGGATTCTTTCGATATCCACGTGTGGTCGGTGCAGACAGGGCAACTTCTTGACCAATTGTCCGGTCACGAAGGGCCCGTATCGTCTCTCGCGTTTGCCGCGGACGGCAACCATCTAGTTAGCGGTAGCTGGGACCGTACGGTCCGAGTATGGAGCATTTTCGGAAGGACGCAGACTAGCGAACCTTTGCAGCTCATGTCAGATATTCTGGATGTGGCATTCCGGCCTGACGGGAAGCAGGTTGCCGCATCTACTCTGGACGGTCAGTTGACCTTCTGGTCTGTGGACAACGCAGTCCAGGAAGGAGGCATTGATGGTCGCCGCGATGTGTCCGGCGGCCGCAAGATGGGCGATCGTGTGACTGCCGCGAACTCGGCTGCAACCAAACATTTCAATTGCATCACATACAGCCCTGATGGCTCTTGTGTCCTGGCTGGGGGCAACAGCAAGCACATTTGCCTGTACGATGTGAGATCGGGCGCACTGCTCAAGAAATACACAGTCAGTGTCAACACCTCTCTAGACGGCACCCAGGAAATCTTGAACAGTCGTGATTTGACAGAGGCTGGCCCTCGAGGTCTCATTGACGAGACAGGCGAAGCCTCGGATCTGGAGGATCGCATTGACCGCAGCCTTCCCGGCGCGAAGCGCGGCGATGCTGGGACACGTAAGACTCGGCCGGAGGTGCGTGTCACTGCAGTCGACTTCTCCCCGACCGGGCGCGCATTCTGTGCAGCTTCGACGGAAGGTCTTCTCGTTTACAGTCTCGACACCGAATTTGTCTTCGATCCATTTGACCTCGATATCGATATCACTCCCACCACTATCCTTGCCACCCTTGACGCTGCCAAGAACGCGCACTCGACGAACACAGCAGACGATGACAATACGTTCTTGAAAGCGTTGGTCATGGCTTTCCGTCTTAACGAGTCGAAGCTCATTCGCGCTGTCTATGAGGCTATTCCACCCTCAGAGATCTCTCTTGTGGTACGAGCACTGCCCACTGTCTACCTTTCTCGCTTCCTGCGATTCGTAGCCCAAGCTGCTGAAGAAACGCCACACCTGGAGTTCAACTTGCGGTGGATTGAATCTCTCATGAGTATCCATGGTCGCTACTTCAAGGATAATGCGGGCACGCTCGCAACAGAACTGCGTGCCATACAGCGTGCTGTTGATGACATTCGGGAGAATTTGAGGAAGTTGACGGAGAAGAATCTGTACGATCTCAATTATCTCCTCTCGAAACCGGTACTTGCAGACAAAACGAATGGCGCCCCGAAAGCTATTCAAGATTACGATGCTGTAATCATGGGCGGCGAGGATGAGCGCATGTCTGATGCAGATGGTGATGACAGGGAGGGGGAATGGGTTGGCCTCGAATGATCTCACTCACTTCGCCTTGTACCTATATACACCTCATTTGCCCTTCCTCTCGCATTCCTCATCTTCTCTTCTTGCATCTGCGTCTGGCGTTCGATTGTTTTGATATACCTGGAAAAGGGAGCAAGTAAAAGTCCTGGGAGTCTTTCCTATAGCCTGTTGTTCCTTGGGTAGCATGTGCCAATAGCATATCCGTTCAAATAGACTATTGATGATCTAGCAAGCTCGTCCTCGGGCATTTGTCTTCCACAACGTTCTCATTCAATGGCATTATAGCGGAAGGCTGATGAGCCGACTCTCACTTATGCTCACTGTTAGGCGGATATCCCCGTTAGGGTCTTCACATAATGGAATATGCCGTCTGGTAACTGTATCCGCACAACATTCACTGCATCTGGAGATACCAGCGTTCTAATTCCTTTCATTAGCGGCTCTCTCCGTGGCTGATCGTCTGCTCATTCACCTGTCTCACTTGCTGCACAGATAGAAATGCTCTCTTCCTATCGATGCATCTCGCGAGCTTCCCTCTTCTTACCTCCTTCACCCTACGCTACTACTCTGCTCATATACTCCCGTAGCGCTTCATCATATCAATCGATCGCTGTATGAAACATCATTAGCACAGCTTCGCATCATCAGATTGTCAAGTTGTCAGTCATGGCTGACCAGACGCTCGAACTGCCATGTTGGCCACTTGCCCTACTACTCTCCTCGTCTCTCTATTTCTATCATTACCCACCAGGCGAGGCCTTAGCCGAAATCCCGACAGTCAGATTCTGTCGCTTCCTTCCGGACTTCATTAACCGGCTCATGTTCATTTTCGTGGCGCCTTACCTGATCCAGTACGGTTATGAGAAGGTACTTACCTCTCTTTCCGCTCACATCTGTCATCCTCAAGTTGACGGACTTACAGTACAGAGATCAGCCCTACCGTGTCCTCAAGGCAGATGGCGACTTGCTTGTTTTGCCTCCAAAGTACCTTCCGGAGATTCGTCACTTGCCTCCATCCAAGCTCAGCGGCGTCGATGCGCAATTCGAGGTATGTTGCCAGCTTCCTGACTTTATGAGGTAAGAATGAACTTACGCCTCGCAATAGAACATCCTCGGCAAATACACGAATGTTCTTATTGATAGCCATTTACCTGTGAAGACGGTTCACAAGGGTCTGACTCCAGCTATCGGTAAGTGCATGCTTTGTGTACATTTGCTTGAGTGTCTAAGGCTGACAAAAGTCAAACTCAAGGTCGAGTTCTTCCTCGTCTCCTCGATGAACTTCAGTTCGCATTCCGGGTTGAAGTGCCTGACTGTGATGGTATGTCCAAGTCAATCCTCATGATCCGGGTACACTCCAGACTGACAACGGCCATAGATCGCTGGGTTCCGGTCAACGTCTACGACATGATCCTGGGCCTTGTTACTCGGGCTACTTCTCGCGTCATCGTTGGAGAGAACATCTGCCGTAACCCACAGTGGCTGAAAACCGTCACCAGCTACACGGTCAATCTTGGTGTGACTGTTATTTTGCTACGTCCATTCCCCAACTTCATGCGTCCATTGGTTGCCAAGGTGCTCCCGAGTGTCAAGAAGCTCCGCACTCAGCTACGCTTTGTTCAGCAAGAGCTTTTCATCCCGATGATCTTGGCCCGTCGTAACGCAGAGATGAATGATCCTGCATACAAGAAGCCGGATGATTTTCTCCAGTGGATGATGGACCTTGCAGAGGACGACTTCGACAAGGATCCCGCGAATATCTCCCAGATGTTGCTTATTGTGATGGCTTTGGCGGTTGTCCATACGAGCTCTATGCTGATGACCCATGCTATCTACGATCTCATGATTCGGCCCGAGTACATTGAGCCTCTGAGGGAGGAAATCTGCGAGACTCTGAAAGACGGATGGGACAAGGTGACTCAGGCTTCCTTCGCCTCTCAGCGTCGCCTGGACAGCTTTATGAGAGAATCACAGCGTTTTAACCCCACTGGAGAACGTAAGTGCATCCCTGTTGATTTGCAATATTATGCTCGTTATGCTAACTGTCTGCCCCTGTCAGTGTCTACTCACCGTATGGTTATGGAGAAGATGGTTCTTTCTGATGGCTTGGTTCTCGAGAAAGGCACGCATATCTGCTTCCCTTCAAAGCCTATGGGAATGGATGATTCTATTGTTGAGGATGCTTGTACCTTCAAGGGATTCCGTTGGTGCGAAGACCCCGAAGCAAGAAGCACGAGCCTTGTTAGCATCAGCCCGTCAAACATGCATTTCGGCTACGGTAGACAAGCCTGCCCTGGCCGTTTCTTTGCTGCGAACACGAACAAGGCGATCTTGAGTCGCTTGATTACAGATTACGAGTTCAAATTCGAGGACGACAACAACAAAAGACCGAGGAACCTCACTCTTGGGGAGCAGATTATGCCTAACATGCACACAAAGATTCTTTTGAAGAAGAGAGACATCGTTTAGTAGGAGAGACTGGAAAGATGGCAGAGGTTTTGAGGTTTCCTTTGAACGTATGGTTTGCTGAAGGAGTTTTCGACGAAGGATAGATGGTCAGACTGGATATTGCTTTTGATCTTTTATTTTTTGAATCTCCACTCATTTATTGGGCACCTATGAGCACTGGCATCTCCATTATTTTGTTTATTTTCCATGTTCCCTAGTGCAGGCAAAGAAAATACAAATGAAGCATTTGATTATCTCGACAATCCGACCCAGTATATGATATCCCTATATGAAAATATACACATAAAATGACTAAAAGATAGCCACCGCATTGGGAGGACTCGCTACGCCCCCAGGAACCTGTTGGTATACGACGATCTCGTCAGTACAATCCGCTCACCCACGATTCTAAAAGCACAGCTTAACAACAACCTAACTCACCTTCAACGGCACACTCGACAGAAAGAAACTCCACCGACTCGTCTTTGCACAATACTCCGCCACTCCCTCGAGATCAAAATACTCCCCAATAGGCATCCCCCAGCCAGCAAGTAACCACTGGTGTAGCTGAAACTCCKGCGGGCCTTGAGGGCCCGCGATGGGCGAAGGCTCGAAACTAGGTGAGTCACTCGCTACGGCAGCGAACTGATTCTCCCACAGCCAGCGGAGAGTAGCCTCTCCAGCCTCGAGACCAGCAAATTGAGGCGTTTCGCGCTCAGCAATGGCCAGCTCTTCGTCCGGGGAGAGCTTGTCGTAGGCGGCTGTGAAGCCTGTGCGGAGGAAGAGGATATCTCCGGGGCGGAATCGGATGTCGTTCTCTTCGATGATCTGCTTGATTGCCGAGAGGGGGATTCTGGTTGTGGTGAAGGGGCTGAGGGGGATGGAGTTCTTCGTTGCCCACGAGGCGTAGTCGATTAGCACGCCTCTGCCCACGATCCCGCCGTGCTTGACCCATGCTAGAGCTGTGAGTTTGACGTTTGTCAGATTGTGTAAGGCAGACTTACCGTCAATCCCGATCACAGGGGAGATTTTCAACTCCTCCAGTGAATGCCCGTTAAAGTAGCACTTATGGGTATGGTTCCCTATCGCGCAGTGCGCCCGTCAACCTACTCCTCTTCCTCACATCAGCGTATCGGTGGTCAGGGCACAATCTTACCATAATGCCTAAAGCCATCCCACTGCGTACTACACTGCGTGTTGAAGACAAGGATATCATCATTCACAATCCGTGGCGCCTTGTTCACTAACTCCCTCACAAACGGCTTGCGCCCGAAACTCGGATTCTTGATTCGATCGAGTGACAGATCAAGCGAGAATCGTACGCCGTCTCGGACCTCCTCTGCTGCTGCCCTGCGCACTGTTTCGGGAGTGAGCAGGTTCAGCATCCCAAGCTCGTTGTTCTTGCCAAATAGACCCCATGCGTTCCCTGGAGGCCCTGAAGGGTCGATGGTGAGGTTGTCGAAAGTGGGGAGACCAGTGGTTACAGATGCCATGTCTGTATGCTTTTCAAGGAATGCGACACTGATGATTATAGAAAATAGACAGCTCAGCTGAAGGAAGAAGACTCCTTGCAATAATAAACGCGATGCGCCATCTTGTATATCATCCCCGCATCTAAGAGCTTCCCCAAAGATACTCCAAATCCGGTGATCGATCGTCCCAACTAAGAGTGCGGATATTTCTCCACATCCAGAGCGCGGATTTCCGTGGGGGAGAATGCTTAACACAGGATAAACTCTCAGATTTAACTACGGAAGGGAAGAATGTTGGTTCGCTGGATGTTTGACTAATGATACAGAGGAGGGCTCTCCATAGTAAATTATCTATGGCCTTCTATGTCTTATGCCACAAGCTAGTCAATTGACAGACAAGTTACCGTCAACACCCAACCATGCCGTAACCGAGAGTATGATACCCTGTTAGAAGTCCAACTGGAGCACCATAACACCTCGTTTATTCAGTGTTTATAATAGCTGCACCTCTTCCTCGGTGACTACCCCTTCCTCTGGACCCGCTTCCTCTGTCCGACCCGCGGAAACCGCCGCGGGCCCCACGTCCATTGCCACGATTCAATGCTTTGGGAGGCGGCACCTGGGAGTAATTCTGAGGCCGGAAGTGAGGGTTGTTTTTGATCACGCCTGCCTCCGGGTTGCTGTTATCCACGGATACATACCCCCCACGAGTACGGTACATGCCTCCACGACCCCTGCCGCCGCGTTGTTCACTGCCGTCACCGCTGCTGGGGTGGGGCCGGAACGGTAAAGTAGTCTGCGGCGATCCTCCATTTGCGGCACCGCGACCTCCACGTCCTCTATGAGGAGCACCGTTTCCTCGTGTATTACCCAAGCCTGAGACAGCTCCACGGTATGAGTTCGTCAATGGAGGAGGAGCCGGAGCCTCCTTCAGCTGGCCCTGCCCATTAGGACCAAGCGGAGCACCGTATCCTGCCACAGTCAAAGGCGAAGGCTGGCTCTGTGTCTGTTGGCTGGCGGCAGCCCGTGTGCTGGCGAGTAATTGACGATAGGAAACGTTGAGAACGGATGATGCCAAGACTGTTTGACCGCGGAATGGCGAGCAGCGGTCTCCCAGAGTGGTGCCGCTCATGAACGAAACATCAAAGACAACGTCAAGTAACATCGCTCGGGACGTCCGAGTGAGGCCGACAACTGTTCCTCGAGTGGCAATGGGCACCTTGCCGGAATCTTGCGCATAGACTACACGATCTCCAAGCTTGAAAGTTTGGTTCTGCAAACGCTGCTCGACGTCCGAAGGCCGCAGAAGCGCGCTTCTGGGGACACCTCTGATCTTCTTAGGCTGCATTGGAGGTTGACTCTGCACAAGTCGATCCGCATCCTGTTCAATCAACTTCACAACTTCAGAATCCAACTGCTCAGCCTCAAGAGGAACCCTCTCAAAATTTTTGGCTTCCATCGCTTTGAGCCAATCTCTGATTTCCTTCATCTTCACAAGTGCAACATCCTCGGGGTAGAAATCTGTCGGCTGGTAACGGTCCTTCTGAGGGTTACGTTGGATACCAGCAATAAATTCTGGGAATTTAATCATATATTGCTGGAGAAGTTCGACTGCCTTCGGACTGAATTCCCAGCCAGACTCCCCGCGACGGGAGTAGCCAAGAACTTTCTGTTTCCTCGCTTCGAACTTGAGATTCAGACCCAGATTGACGCGCTGTCCCTCCATGTCAACAGAGAACGACGAGGTGATCTTTGCCAATACCAATGGATTCAAACGTAGGCTGCGAGCAATGGCAAATGAGGGCATATAGGGACACAGCCTCTCCGCTTCTCTAGCGCGATCTTTTCCAAATTCTGGCTCGCGGCCCTTGATTGAAGCAATCAACCCATTAACCTTGCCGTCTTCGTGCCCTGTAATGTGCACCGGTCTACCATAATTGTAGTCGCCCAAGAAAAAGGCACGCGAGCCTTCGGGAAATTCCTTCTCAATGGGCAGGGCATCACGTTCGATGAAGCGCTCATCAGGATTGATAACTTCGTCTACGACAAGCTGAAGCGCGTAGTCGGTTTCCTGTCCCGGAATATCGGCGAATTCCTTGATTGTCGCACCCTCGTCTGTTTTGATCAGACCCTTCAGGAGTTGAACGTGCACCATCGACTCCACGGGGCCAATAATCGTGCCGAGTCTGCGGCTGTACATCCCTTCAATCTTATCCGCCTTTTTCTTCCACTGGTCAATTTGGGCCTCAGTGTGAGGAATCGGAACCACGTGGTTCTCTCCTTCCGGAAGCAGATAATCAAACAGTTCATCAGATACGCGGACGACAAGAGCTTCCTGCAGAAAGGGGTAGCCGACAAAGACACGCTTCCCAAGCTTCTGCTTAGCCAGCTCAATACTCGATCTGCTCCCTGGGTCGAGTACCGTGATAACCATACTCTCGTTGCGGCTTTCCTGTTGGAAAACGCACACGCCGTGGAAACCAAGCTGGCCAAAATGGGGTAGAGTCTTCAAACTTGGGAAACCAGCCAATGCAGCCGCTCCAAGCTGGACACCGTCGACCAAGCCAACATAAGGTTCCAAGCCATCCATGGTAGGCAGATCAAAAATGTTCTCGATGCAATGGCAGCTGGGGATATCAGGGAAGACACCAGGGAGAGACGAGGGGTAGACGAAGTTCACTTCCGGTGAGTAAGTAAACTTGAGACTGACCCCAAAACCATTTCGCGCTTTTTCTTCCGGGGTCAAGAAGTGCTCTCTGGTGGCAAGAGCTTCCAAGAGGCGACGCTCATCAATGAATGGAATCTTGACAACAGCCTCCCATTCCATCTTCTTGCCGTTCATATCCAATTCAAAATCACGTGGATAGAAGTCGATAATGGGAGATTCGGGGGACGTCATTAAGTCCCGAAACGCTGCAGGCACAATTTGCTTGCTTCGGTCAGGTAAGACACCCATGAGCTGCTCATAAGGCTTGAACGGTTGACCCAGTTTGAAATCCATGTCCGCGTTCAGACCCTTGATCACATCTAGTCATGGTCAGCAAACGAATGAGATGGTCGAAAAATCGTGGTTAAGGACTGAAAGGAACGGAGTTATTATTGATAGATGAGTAGCCAGCACTTACCAGAGATCATAGGCGCATAATGATACTTGAAGAACCATGGCCAAGACGCAATGCCTCTGTAATAATAATACAGAACCCATTGAAGACCTTGCACATAATTTTCCGTCAGCTTCCGCATTTCCTCATGATTGTCGAGACCCCATCCGAATTTGCTCATGTAATATTTGTCTTTCCAATCCTGGAATTTTTCCTCGTACTTCTTCTCTGCTGCTTTCTGAGCTTCCTCGGGAGAAATCTCCTGGACCTTCGCATTGTCGTATCTCCGAATGACGCGCTGTACGGCCATAGACGCCTCTTCATCTTCCTCCTCTTCGCTGTCATCATCCTCGTTGGCAGGCAGCTGAAGTCTGATGAATCGGTCTCCATGTTCGTCCGCAACTGTGGTCCACGGTAGTCGCAGGTCATCTGCAAGTTGCTCCACAAACTTGCGATCACGAGCTGGTAGTGTGGGAGGAAGATCTAGAGGTTTTGAACCTAATGCCTTCCCAGGCCTGTTCAAAACATACTTTTTGATTTCTTTGAAAAGCTCCTTCTGGGCTGGCGTGAGAGTCAAGCCTTTTGGCTTCTCTTGAGGCTCAGAACCGTTCTCAGCGCCATTCCGTTTGGCGTTGATCCACCTCGCGTCCGAGTATTCGGCTTCAAAAAAGCGAAACTCAACATCACTCAGAGCTTCAATAAGCATACCGAGGCGCTTCAGGTTGATGACACCTTGCTCGTTGACGTAGCCACCCATTTTTGGCAAGACGTCCTTGTAAATCTTAAACATTAGCGAGAGGGCTCCCTCGTTGATGTGCAGATTAGGAAGATTAGGCAAGAAATCATTGCCAACGAAGAAAGCCATCAGGATAAAGTCGTCGATGACTCGTTCCATATCAAAAGGGAAATCAAGAACCCCTTCCTGTTCCAACTCCTGAAACTCCAACTCCAGGTATTCTCGAACCATACAAAGATGCAGGAGGAAGAAATTTTGGTGCTCCAGTTCCTTGGGCTTCTTCTGGACTTGGCGGCCAAATGTCACCTCCTCACGAAGGAGACAGAAATGAGGATCATGACTAAGAAGGCCCAACATGATCAAGTCCGCATCAAGGCCATAGAGACAGTGACGGATGTTGGGGTCATACCCTGGCTGTGCTTTCGCATGCCGGATATACTCCATGATCTTATGTTCACCTTCTCCCGGTACCTCATGGCCCGAAAGCACAATCTCTACCCCTTGCCAATCTTTGTCCTCGGAGATTTTCTTGTTGATGAAATACTTTAATTGTTGCGTCAGCTTCGCCATGAACTCCGTACCGGGAGTGATGCAGTTGCTGTCGAATGGATCCTCTTTGGGCATCTCGATTCCCTGGGCGATGGCCTTCTCCTTAGCGACCTCAGCATCCAGAGCCGTTCTAAACCGTCTCGCACGCTGTTGGTTCATCTTCGCGCGAGGAGCGACACCATCAACTGCCATGAAGAACAACTTCCTTGGCTTGATCTTGCCGTACAGATGCTCGATATAGTTGAAGATCGCAATAAACATCTTATCCTCCGTCATGCGAAACGTGGGGGAATCGCTGTCTTTATGTGTACAATTATGAATAATACCGTTCATGTCGAGATAAAGCGCATCAAATTCAGGTATCCGATTCTCCGCGATCAACATGGAGATCGTGGGGTAGCGCTCGCTGAGCCAGCGGAAGAACTTGGGAACACCCATGGCGAATCAATGCGAAGTATATTCTAAGAAGAATGAAGTTGGTCAGTCAAATCAGGCGCGGCAGCGTCGCAGACTGTTGTCGTCGTCGTCGTCGTAACTGGTCGTCAAAACTCGATGAAGAACCCAAGCTCGGAGGCAAACCATTCACTGAATGGTAATATAGTCGTAGACAAAAAAGGAACGACTGGGTATCTTCAGGGAATGTAAGAGACAAAGACGAAAAATAAAGGAAAAATGACTAGCACTGGAAGCCTAGAAAAGCGAAATAGGCGGCTGAGGCGCCTTCTGGAGGGATAGCAGTTCAATAATGTGGTGGTATGAATCTGAAGCAGTGACTCCAAGTGACCGCTTTGCGACCTTTAGAGCCAGCTTCGAGGCACCCCGCCAAGCCGCTATTCCTAAGGTGGAATGGCCGATTACGGCGCCAATTAACGCGCTGCCGACGGGAAGGTCGCGTTTCTCAAGTGAGAGAGCTCGATGCACAAAGTCAAAGCTCTACTGCAACCCCATTGAAACTCCTATTACCCTGCCAATTACCGTAATATTCATTCTTGCGCAGGCCAAATTAGTCTATCTGGATTTCAGAGACTACTCCCTGCACATAATCGCTGCACCAACGGGACATCATGGAGCCCTACGACGACGGTACATCTGCGAATTACCTCTTTTTGTCGATAATTGCTGACATCTTTCGTCGCAGCTGTTGTTGAGGAGCATGAGGAGCAGGAAGAAGAGCGTACGGAGGAGAAGATTATCAACGAAGGTATTATAGATCGACCTTGTTGACTGGCGTCGCTTTCGTTGTGGCTAATACCGACCTTGATCAGAATACAAAACGTGGAAGAAGAACGCACCTTTTCTTTATGACATGATCCTCAGCACAGCACTAGAATGGCCCACACTCACAACACAATGGCTTCCTGATAAGCAAGAGTATGTACATCGTTCATCTGCTTCGCGCGCAACAAATAGACTGACTCGTTTCAGGGTCCCGGATAAACCGTATTCTACTCATCGCCTACTGATCGGCACGCACACTTCTAGCGATGCGCAAAATTATTTGCAAATTGCTCATGTTCAACTCCCCAATCCATCTGCTCCCAATCCGGACGACTACGATGAGGAGCGCGGGGAGATCGGAGGGTATGGCGGCAGCTCGAAGAAGGCGCCCATGGAAATCAAGTTCAACATTGTGCAGAAGATTGATCACAAGGGCGAAGTCAACAAGGCCAGATATCAGCCACAGAACCCCAACATCATCGCTACCATGTGCACAGACGGCAGGGTCATGATCTGGGATCGCTCAAAACACCCGAGTCTGCCAACGGGCCAGGTCAACCCTCAGATGGAACTCATCGGCCATACGAAAGAAGGATTCGGTCTCAGTTGGAGTCCGCATACTGCGGGACAACTCGTTACCGGTAGCGAGGACAAGACTGTCCGAATCTGGTAAGAAAGTTGTATTCACTCGGCTTGCACTCGTAACTGATCATTTGACACAGGGATTTGACGACGTACTCAAAGGGCAACAAGTTACTGAAGCCTTCCAGAACTTACACTCACCATTCGTCCATCGTCAATGACGTTCAGTATCATCCTCTTCACTCGTCCCTTATTGGCACTGTATCCGATGACATCACTCTTCAAATTCTCGACATTCGAGAATCAGAGACAACTCGTGCAGCTGCATCTGCAGAGGGTCAACACCGCGATGCCATCAATGCCATTGCTTTCAACCCCGCCGCCGAGACCGTTCTAGCAACCGGGTCTGCCGATAAGACGATAGGTCTTTGGGATCTGCGAAACTTGAAAACTAAACTGCACTCGTTGGAAAGCCACACTGACTCGGTTACTTCGATCTCGTGGCATCCTTTCGAAGAAGCTGTTCTAGCCAGCGCGAGCTATGACCGAAAGATCGCTTTCTGGGATCTCAGTAGGGCAGGCGAGGAACAGACCCCTGAAGATGCCCAAGACGGCCCACCAGAGCTGTATGTCAATCTAGCATTCGTTTCGTTCGTGTATTTGGTACTAATTTACTTCTGCAGGCTCTTCCAGCACGGCGGGCATACCAACCGCATTTCTGACTTCAGTTGGAATCTCAACGATCCCTGGGTTCTTTGCTCGGCTGCTGAGGACAATCTGCTCCAAGTATGGAAGGTCGCGGATGCGATTGTTGGTAAGGATTTGGAGGATGTGCCAACCGAGGAGCTGGAACCTTGATTTAAAGAGTTGATGGAGTTTAATCTCGAAAATATTGATACCTGCACGGTGTTGTCTGGTCAATTACATTGTCGACAGTATACAGCATAGCTACGCATAGTAGTGCAATTGTTAAAATATCAAGTGTGAAGACGTTCAGGAAAGAAAGAAAAGCTGAAAGGTATCCGGTAGGCTTCGTTTCGATGATTGAAATTGTAGCGAAAACGAACAGGGGAACAATCGAATGTAGACTGGCCTTATCTGCCGGCCTTTGTCAGACGATTCGGGGTGTCATTCTCTTCCTCATAACTCAGCAACTAGTTGATAGTCTATGGTGGAAGAAATAAATATAGAATTGTTATATGACTCGATAGATAGCCATTGCGGACCAAGCACCAGGTCAGGCCAAGGCGTAAAAGAGTTCGACACTCTTCTCCCTTCAACCTGATATCCATACACTTTTATTATATCTGACTTCTCATCATTGAGATAACAACAACTGCTGGCCATATAGCTGAATATATGTACCAGGGAATGCCAAGGCTACTGCAGTAGGACCACACATGCAAGGCAGATGCACGTCATATAATGATTGAATTAATTTCAAGATAGAACTTGACGTTTCATTTCCATGCCACAGTGTTCCTGGCAAAAGCATTCGTTATCTAAGATTTTATTGGAGACAATACAATGACTGTCATCGCCTAGCTGATGACTCAACTAATTCTATGAGCAATTGAGTGATATAATCAAAGTAAGCAGCGCAGGACGTCAATGGCCTCAGGCCGCCGTTTGAACTAAACTACGCCAAACTGGGACTAGCCAAACCCCCGCCGGCAAGTCACCTCTCCAACGGTTGTTTACCTACCAATCATTTTATCTCCTTGAGTCGGGCGGTGAGAGGCGCCGATGAAATCAGATCGGCGTTGGACGACTTTCGGAGGGGTCCAGTTCCTCCGGAAAAGAAGAATTACTAGCTAATTGCCTAGTAATTCAAAACGCCGACCTCCGTTGAATTGAACTTTTCCCCCCTCTTCCTCTCCTCGCAATAAATGATGATTATTATTCTTTCGCTGCTTATATAGGACCTCCTTTTTGTCTTGTTCTGAGTGCTCGATCCGGTTACTCATCTGATTGATTCTGTGATCAAGGCGCCGTCCGGCCGACCCTCATTTACCACTACAAATCTCACCCTCCCTATCGCCCCTCCACCTTTTGTATTTTCGATTACCTCCAGGATCAGCCATGAGCTCCGGATCTCCTCCTTCCGGCCCTAAGCCTAAGTCTGCTATTCCATCTCACCTTTTGAATGGTAGCTCTCCTCTTCACCCTTCCAATACCACTGGCGTTCGTGATGCTCGTGAGCGCGAGAGTCTAAACTCATCCATCCGCTCCTCTTTTGCTCCTCGCATCCCCGCTGAGTTCAACTTGCCGGAAATAGAAACTCATCCTGTCAGTGATGCCGCCGATGCGTATAATGGACCTGTTCGGAATTTAGGCGTTGTCAGGTAGATCAGATCTTGTTGATCAAAACGAACAAAGCTCATCCGTTTCATCCAGGCCTACTTTGAGCGATCCCCCGCGAGACCCCAGAGACGAGGGCGGTGCTTTAACCCCACCGGCAAGTGCCAGTCGACCATCTAGCCCGTACACTTCGAATCCTCCAATTGACTTTGACGGGTTGAGTTGGCCTTGTAAGTCACTGTCGTGGTCTTGGCTCTTGGATTGCTGTCTAATTGACTTCGTGAATAGGCCCCGGCACAAGAGCACGATTGGAATCTACCCCTGAACAAACTGAAGAGCGCATTCAGAAACTTGCAGGTGCCGTAAGAACCATATTTGAATGCATTGGAGAGGACCCGGAGAGAGAAGGTCTGCGGGAGACCCCCGAGCGATATGCCAAGGCCATGCTCTACTTCACCAAAGGCTACGAAGAAAATGTCAGGGATCTTGTAAATGGAGCAGTCTTCCATGAGGACCACGATGAGCTGGTCATTGTCAAGGACATTGAGGTGTTTTCCCTCTGCGAACATCACATGGTACCTTTTACTGGAAAGGTAGGAATGACATCCATGCCCTTCGAATGTATCCGCTGATGAAATTTCTTGGGATACAGATGCATATTGGATACATCCCTGACCGTCGGGTGCTTGGCCTTTCTAAGCTAGCCCGGCTGGCAGAGATGTTCTCCCGCAGACTTCAGGTGCAAGAACGTCTCACCAAGCAAGTCGCTCTTGCCATCTCGGAGGTTCTGAAGCCCCGCGGCGTTGGTGTCGTTATGGAATCTTCCCACCTTTGTATGGTGATGCGTGGTGTACAGAAGACCAGCAGCACCACGACAACCAGCTGTATGCTTGGTTGCATGCGCTCCAGCGCGAAGACCCGGGAAGAGTTCTTGACACTCCTCAATAGAAAGTGACGCTCATACTGACTCAGAATATCTGGGCTTTTAAGATTTGTTACCCCGTTTTAACAGTGGATGACATTCACGATTTGCATAAGGAGTTATGGTGGTTACCTTTCAACAGGTTGTCGGGTGTTGGCATTTTGTTTTCTGGATGATGTCGCGAACAAGGAGTTCTATTTTTTCATTATACACAAAAGACTCTCTTCATCTTTGCATATGCAAATACTATGTATAATTCTCTTTCGTCTTTTGTTGGTCCGGATCTTCAAGGGATCTTGCGAATTTTGGTTTTATCTATCCACACAGAGCTGGAGAATCGGAGATTGGTGACAGGACAAAAACAAAATAGAAGACGGGAATACAGGTCCTCACTGACATCTAGGCGTCCTATATACCATATCCTGGATGTTGGACTCGCACCTTGTCACTTGGCTGGCGTGTTTGATTGATTCAACACTATATCTGCAAGCTCAGAAACTGACTTTGTCTACTACATATCCAGCATACTATAAAGTCATTGCTACAAGATTTCTGAAGAATTCCCATCTTTTTGGATTGATAACTGAAACGCTGAAACCGTCCATGGCCCAGTTTGTGCCCTACCCTCCTCCAGTTGGAAGGTGAATGTCATCGGAGACCTATCATCTTCTACTATCGTGACCCAGTAGTGAGAGGTCAAACATCGTGCTTTGGACCGCTGGTCTTAGTCAGGTGGTAATGCTTTGGATATTCACTTTCAACGCGCGTGTCAAAATTCACTACACGATGATCTCGGGTCCTTTGTTTACATCTCTTTCTTGTTTATCACTCCTCTCTTGACGCGCCTTTACCCATCCTCTGTATCTCTTAACCAACATTTCCTTCAAGTCAGTGTCTTGCTCGGCATTTCCTGTAGACAGTGTTTCATTTACCAACAACAGCTGTCTTTCACTTCAACGCACCCGAGTGTCCGGGAGCAAACGCCAATGGCACGAACTATTCAGAGTGAGTTGACTCCAAGTTCTCTGAAAGTGGGCATTACTGCTAACCACAGCTACACTGTAGCGGACCGCAAACAGTCCAAACCGCCTACCAGACCTGAACGCACTCCTGATGAATTGGAGGCCGGCGAAGCTCTAATTATCCTCTCCAGGGGGTATGGAGATCGCATAGCCATCCCGAGGCAGCCATCAAACACCAACATCCAGACACAAAACGATCAGGGTAACTACCAAACGCAGAACAACAGGGGTGTGCCCACGAATGCCGAAACCCGTCCTCGTCAGAACACGGCATTGGCCCAGGCAGGTGGTAGGATGCAGATGCCTCAAACCGTTCCACAGCAACCAGCGAATGCTGCCGTGGCGGCAATGCAAGCGGCCCCCTATTGGAACGCTAACCCAGCCGCAGCACAGCGAGTTGCTTTGACGGGCCAGGAGGCGCTACAGGCATATCTGATCAGACAGCAGATCCTTGCAGGCGTGGCTCCCCAAGACCTTATCATGATGAGAGGACCACCGCAGCAGCATGGACGTCAAGCCGTCCCGCCACTGGTGCAGATAACGAACCAAGGTGTTTATGCTCCTGTCATACCTCCTGCGACATTCAACGGCGTGTTTCACCCATTTCCGATGTTGCCTGTTCAGCAGAACATACCCAATGTACCGGCACCTACTGTAGCACCTGGTGTTCCCTATCCTGCTGTTGCACCTGGTATTCCTGCTGAAGCCGCTAGAGCACCTCAATGTCATTGTCCTCCTAATGGACCTATGATGCCACAGGAAGCTGACCAATTCCATGTTCAACGACCCTTGAACAGAAATCATCCTAACGCAGCAGCAACGACTGGTTTGAACGCAAACCTGCCTGCTCAGAACCGAGCGGTCTTACCGGCGGCTATGCAGCTCAATGGGCAGCAGCCTCAGGGCCCATATCTTCTACCCGCAAGGACTATAGCGGAAAGGAATATGACCATGCCCGCAAACAATATGCCAGTGAGAGATAATGGAACTCTTGATATGTCTGCTGCATCTCAACGTCAGTCGCGCAGAACACCCCAAATCAAAACGGAGTCTCCTCCACCTGGGGAGGTCCTTGCAAATCAAGTTGACCATACGGGCATTCAGAAGGCTGTACCCGAGGCGAACGGACACAGAAGTCTGCTTCCCCCACCGCATATTGCGCTTCAGCCTCCCAACGATGGGCATAGGCCTTCATCCAATGGCCCAGACACTAGACAATCCTCGGCCACACCGACTGCCGCAGCGCAGAGCTCCGACAACGCCGCGCAGTATACTCACAAGGGAAGCAAAAGCAGCAGGGGCCATAATTACAACATGCTCAAGCCCCTCATTTGCCATCCGTCTATGGCGTTTCTGGTCTTTGATCATCTTGAAATAGAGGATGTAGTCAATCTGCATCTTACATGCAAGCGTTTCCATCAATTCGTGCGGACCGTTCTGGCAATAATCGTCATGCGCAAGGCGGCACAGAAAGCGCCCGAATCACTGTGCATATTTCCGTTCCTTTGTTATAATGGACTTTGTGATCGATGGTCGGCGCCACCTGGCCTAAAATTGAACGATGTGACTTACATCATACCCTCAATCCGGTGGTTGAAGATGATCCTGTACCGCGAGGCGGTCGTCAAGGACATGATGGAGCGCATGGCTGACAAGGGCTGGAAACTGCCGAACAGATGTGCCACGGTTGTGAAGAAGCTTTGGTTCCTGATGGACATTCCGGACAACAGACGTCGGAACTGGACAATCGGAAAGAAGACACTGTGGACTGACAACGATCTATTCCTCGCAGCTTATTTCATCGTGCAGCTGGATATGCTGTTCACGGACAGCCGCGCGAGGAAGAAGCAAGGTAGCATGCGACGCCTGCTCATGGCCCAACCCAGCTTGACTCTGCTGTGGGATGTGCTCAGGGACGGCGCGTTGACTACGCATTACGAGACACTCAAGGCATACGTGCGCTGGCAGTACACTCCCAGGGCACATGAAGCGGGTTTGTTTGTCTTCGGCGTGCCACCCAATGAGGTCGGTTCTCTACAGTGGGAAGGATACGGCCGAATGGCAAGGAATGTCAAATTTCTGCGACCCGACGAGCTGGTTTTGAGAGAAATCAAGGACCGGAACCTTGACACGCAGCGTATGTATGTGGACATTATTCTATCTAATGAGCTTGAGCCCAAGGAGGGTGCTTCATCATACAGGTGGCATGAGGAGATCATGAAGGAGTTTGGGAACTTGCCTTGGATGCAGGTCGTGAACGTGAAATGACTTAATGACTGAACGACTGCATGACTGAGGCACAACGAGACCTGTTATGTTCAAGACATGTAGGTGTTGGCTTAGGATTGGGAGAATCGAGGCAGCTTCGTGGATGGTTCCGGTGTTCTGTCAGTGTAGATACAGTATCGCTCTTTCAAGCGGACAATGTAAGTACTACTCGATACTTCTAAATATCACCATGTAAGGTTCATCTTTTGTATGAAGTTTACCTAGACCCGTTAAAATGGGAAGTACTCGACCCTTCTCCGTCAACAGCTGTGCTAGTGAAGTATTGGGTACTCTATAAGTAAGCTATTAGATGTAGGTAGGGTACGGCACCGCACTGCAGATATTCTTTTCTCTCCAGTATATATATATTAAACAATCGTAGCTATTATTCCACATACAAGTCCTTACATATAGCCATTCGCTTTCTTTGCTCTCTTCATATTGATTTCCCCGATTTCCTAAGCTTTTTTATGAAGTGCAAGGGCTATAATGCCAAGGCCTATACAGAGGACAAAAAGTTCAGCGTAACTACAATTGATAGTCAGAAGGACTATAACTATAACCATACTAAGGAGAAATGCATTAAGTTAACTATGGGCTAGAGGCTTTATTACATGCATGCCAGTATGCCCATGTATATACTACTTTCTAGCCTACCTAGACTACTGCACAGTGTCACTTGTGCAAAAACAGTACCTAGGTACCTAGTATCTTGATATACACACACTTATTTGTGTCGTATCGAACTTTGTAAGGTGGCACATAAGGTCGCACTTTAGAAACGACACCCTACATACCATAGTAATTCTGTTAAACTCTCTGGCAGTCAATGCAGACTCCCTCTCTAACCAGTAACCAGCTTCGCCAGTTTTAGCCATTATGCTCAGTAGTCCTTAGTGCATTCAGGTACAAAGTAATACCTGCCCACCCTTACACCATTATAGGCAGTCCACAGTCACACACAGTTCAATAGCATGACAGATCTGACAATACAGCACACGTGGCTCTGGATGTATATCTAGGTATGATTCTGATAGCATATTCTAGGCATAAAGACTAATTACTGGTTTCTATCATCTTTCTACAAGCGGACAGGAGGACACTATTATCATATAAGTATAGAGAACCCCTTGAGGTACTCTAAGGCTTCATGGTTTTCAGAGAAAAGAAGACACATATATCTACACAGGTTTGTGCTTCTCATACAGGAAAGAAAACAACATATAAAATAATATAAATATCACATGATGTAGAACAGATCGACTATCAACCTGTGTAAAGAAGATGTCTTCAAAAGTACTGGTAATAAAGGCTGTCATAGACATGATCACAAACACCTCCATAAACCGTCTAGTCTTGTTGGCCTTGGGAGGGTGAGGATCAGAGCTGTTCCTATCTTCTATCTTCATGTTGCTATATGGTAAAGGAACAAGTGCTGTACTATATAAGGTAGTGGTGTGTTAACCGATTGTGTCTTCGCTCAACTTAAGATAGGTGCAGCCTACCTAAACCCAGCAGGTATTTCAACTGTAGTCTGAGTTGATGGTGGATAGTGTGAAATAGCTCATACAGAAGTTTGGGACTTCACAGGAGGAGACGGAGCATAACATTCACTGACTTGAAGGATATATAGTTTAGGGCCAGGGGCAACAACAAAGCAGGCGATAGTTAGAATACTAGGGTAAGTGTATATACCAGAGCAGTGGATGTCTGTATCTGGGTTATGTGCCTGGCCACACTTCACGTAGCATGTGTTGACAAACAGGACAGAAAATGCCTTAACAAGATTTTGTAATGTAATCAGACACCAAACTGGTCAGAATACTAAGCTAGCTGGCTGATCACCCTTAATAATATGATCCAAACTCCCATTTTGATCAGTATCACCAAAATTACACTATAAGTACCAATGGCTGCTATGCTGAAAGAAAAGTGACTCTAATTAGCACCTTAGGTTTACTAAAAAGGCCAAATCTTATCTATTACAAAGGTACTAAAGGGCTTATAATGTGCCACCATCCATCTTAAAGACATGCACCGAAGGGACCCCTTCTTGTATTAACTTGACTCTAAATTACCGCAAACTCACCTTTATAGAAGAGGCCATACTTCCCCACATAGCTTCTTAATACGGAGTGATATACGGAGGGGTACACCATATTTTGAAAAATATATCCGAATAACAGCCTCACTACCTTAGTAAATTACTACAGGGTGATGATGACGACGATGATAATTTCATAGACCGACCCCTCTCTATCAATTGGATCACAGGTCACGTGATATATATGCTCTATTGGGACGTGGCATCCTAATAGGCTGCTACTCGGGGATGGCCAGGCCAAATCACGTGCTGTCGGAGCGGACTTTCTTGTCTCCGCAAGTCTGAACAAGAATGGGAGCCACAACTTGACGTACTCCCATACCATCAACCATCATCTCGTATACTTGCCAATAGGTTCCAAGATATGACATATCACCATAAGATAGAATTTGGATCAGAGGGGGAGGGTACTACTGTACTTTTTCCTGATGCTTGTCACATTTGGGATGGTCGATGGTCGCCAGCCGCGCAGTCCTCGGCACTACCCTGACCCAGCCCACCCTGTCCGTTGTTCCGCACATCAACACCACGAATTAAGACGTTGAATTGCTACGACGCTACCTGGGAGGACTGAAGCTTCCACGGCAATCGCATTGTTGTTTATTGATTTATTTCTCAATCCCCCATGCAAAAAAAGCACACTTTCGTTTCAATGATTATTCATCAGGTATGCGTCTCGCATGATTGCATCCAAGATGTGAGAACTGCTAGTACAGAGACTAGTTCACAGATCAAGTCCACGGACAGTCTCTCACGGAGTGACAAGGAACTCGGCTAAGTATACTGAGCCTCCATTGTACCTTTATCAGTCAAATCTGGTTTACTGGCTTCGCCTGAAGTTGACCGACATGCGAATATTCGCAGTAAAAGACTGTCGACTTGTTTGTGTGTTTTCGTTCGTGGGTAGATATCAACAGCAAAGACCAAGTATCACTCTGCTGATGTACCCATTTTGTGGATCGATAAGAAGTTCCGGACTGGCGCTCCCTTCTGGGCACAGCTCAAGATGTCTCGCCCACTGAGCTCATACAGGTGGCAGCGGATTAGAACTGACTATATTTGAGGGTTCTATTGCAGCTTAGGCTGGTGAACAAGTACTAACAAATCAGGGAGGGCCATGGTCTTGCATTCAGATTTCGTTGACGGGATTAGTCCTAAACGTCCTTGAGCGTCTCCCTGGTCGCGCTCTGCGTTTGTCTTTTGCTTGCCGTAGATAGGGGCTTTTTCCCGACCATTGGAGCACGAAAGATGTCTTTCGCAGGCAAGAGGCTCCTGAGCCAGGCGCGGGAAAGAATCTGGAAGCTGACCATCTGGGGAAGGATGACGCGAGCATCAGCTCGGGCCTCACCTTTCTTGAGATTGGTCAAGGAAGAGATAAGGCGCGGAAAGAGCAAAGAGTGAGAGAAACAGGGCAGTCAACGATCTCCAGACCGTGCCTATTTCTAGTCGATGGTACCGGCCAAACACGAGGCATAATTGGGCGCTTCTTCATTGAAGGACAGTGTTCCATGCTGGCCAAGCTGAGTGAGCAGAACCCGTGGCAGCAGCATTGTACTTATGGTGGCTCGGTCTTCCATCGCCCTCTGCTTGAAGCCAGAGTTCATCGAGCAACATTCGTAGTAGATCCGACACTGCTCGTCAGGCGAACACGGCATTGGAAGCTCAACTGTGGGAAGAGCGGAGTATTAGCTTGTCGACTCGTCAAGTGCAGTCGTGCTATGTCAGGCGTGCACTTGATGGCTCGAACGTCTTCCACGCAGCATCCTACCGCATAGATGAACAACTAGTAGAGTCAGTACCGTCACTGGTCGGCGTGACAGTTACTATTCACAAGTCACATAATCTTGAGGTGTGGCCTTTCGATTTGAGTGAAATCCCCAGGTGCGTCTTCTCTCAGGGGATTTTCCATCGAGGCTTTCCCCACTAATCCTTACCTACCTTTGACTGAGTGACTTACATTCTCATGTTCCCTTACTTCATTTTTTCTTTTTCTCTTTTTTTTTGGGGGGTCACTGCGCACTACTTACAGTGATATACTCTCAATCAGGGCCCTTCCCACCTCGGAAAAACCACCCTCCGCTACATCCATTCATGCTTCTTTCCCGCCCGACAAGACTTACCAGAAGTGAACGCGGCCGACACACGCTCCGAATTGACTAGACGAAGGACAAGGCTCCACCAGAATCTCCTACGATCACACTTACACGCTAATTCATCCGTTCTCCAGTCGGCGGGTTCATCCCATGCCCACTGCCTTTATTTCATACTATATCTAGTTTTTAAAACCAGATGCACCTCAAGAAATTTTCATGGCTGGGTCCGGTAACAGTCCGCTGTTGAGAGACCAGTGGAGCGCCCCCATCGACACCAGAGACCAGAGGGACCGAGGAAGGCAGAGGCCTCGAGGGTCGAACCGTGATAGAGGGAGGGACAGATTCCGCGACAGAGAGCGTCGTCGCCGGTCCAAAGGGAACGGACCTATTCCCCCGTTACGGTCGCCGCCACCTTCGCGTGCTCACCCCCAATCAGAGCTTGGAGGACCTCGTTCATACCGTGAATTCTCTCCTAATAACATCTCTGCGCGTGGTTCATCCGGTCTGCCGTACTCTGAGCCCAGACAGCGGCAGAATCAAGATCATCACCAATTTGCCGAGCCTCAGCCTTTGGCAGGCGAGAAACCGACCGGAAGAGATTATCGAAGGGACAACTCTCCATCTGCACCTCCTCCATTCAAGCGAAAGAGAACGCAGAGTCCGTCCCCGGTGAGATCCTACTCACCTCGGCAAGACCCTAGCCATCACCATCCAGCTTCGGAGCAGTTTGACGAATTCGGTCGGGGCTACCCTCATAAAAAACGTGGACGATTTCCGGGGCGTGGCAGGGCGCGTCGAAGGTCTCCTAGAAGAGGAAGAGACCGGCGTAGGAGGGAATCCGATCGGTTCAAGGGTCCCAAGTCCCCTGTGCCGGGTCCCAGGTCACCGAGGAACCCCCGTGAGCGATTTAACAGCCCGGACCCTGCAGGCGACATCGACCAAGAGTATCGCCATCGATCGACTTCGCGCCATTCCATTAACTCGGCTGCTTCAAGATTTACAGCGATCTCGTGTCACAGCTCGAGGATTGACGCAACAATGAATCCTAGACCAATCCAGTCTGCGATGGACAGTTCTTTCAGATCTCCATCTCCACCTCGACCAGTCCCCAGATTCGATGCTGTAATTGCTGGCGTCCCTCCAGACGGAGACCCCAATGCGCGTGAAACGTTCCCTTTCCATGCAGAGCGGGCATTGAATGCCAATAATAACCAGCGCTCTCACCCCTCACGACCACATGCGGATACGAGTCAATACTCCACCTCACCAAAGTACGGCCCATCCAGTAATTCCTATCAGGGATCCCCTCAATCTACGTCACCTCACCCTGGAGGACGTGGGGGCTTGAGTGGGCAATCTCCTTATCCCAGGCCGCAAGGGTGAGTTTGCTTCTTTACTAATTCAGAACCACTACAACATTTAGTGCAAGGCTAACATTGAGGTGCGCACAGGTCTGCACATTCGTCTCCATATCGTCAAAACAATTATCCTTCTCAGGGCGGCTCGCAAGACCAGTACAATCAAGGTCAAGCTCCGCCGACTGGTCCAGCCAACCACCCTCAATCGTATTCGGGTCCTTCTTATCGTGGTGGGCATTCAGGTTATCGTGGAAACTTCCAAAGTCATGGCCGCGACCGGCGATTTTCTGGCTCTGGTCACTCATCCTACAATACTGGGCCGTCCGGGCGAGGCCGTTTTAACAGTTTCCAATGGAGCGCTCGCGGCCGCGGCGGCTCTCACAGTCCTCATACCACTCATGCAGAGCCCTCACAAAGCCCTGCGCCCCTCCCAGGGGCAGATGAACAGAGTTTCGTAGGTGAGGGAGACAGAGACCAAGCTTTCGGGTCTCCGAGCAGAGATCTGCAAGGCGTGGATCAAGGTTCAAAACCATTTTCCGAGGATGGGGATTTTCAGAAGATGTCTCGACCTACACAACCATCCGACACCAACTCCACGCCAAATAAAGGCGGCAAGTTTAGCTTCGCCTTCAAAGCCAAAACCACGCCTGCCCCTGCCCCCAAGCCAGTTCCGGATCTGGCACAGAGGATGCAGGCTCGAGAACCCCCACCTCGTGTTGCTGAGCCTCCTCGCAGCAGAGTGCCTCTTGGCCCACCGCCGCGGTTCAAGCCCGAGCCGCGCTTTGATCGCCGCGATCGAGACAGAGACCGGGATCGGCATCGAAATCGAGATCGGGACAGAGGGAGACGCGACCGGCGAGACTTTCGACGAGAGCCGCCTGATTTCCGTGAGCCTAGAGATATTCGTGACAACCGAAAGGAAGATCGCCGCTTTGACCAGCGACATGACGGCAGGAAAGATGATCGCCGGCAGGACCCTCGTCCACCTCGCGGTCCTCGGGGACGTTCTCCGGGCGTGAAGCAACCCCGAATATTGACCCGACCCAAACCTCGTCCTACTCTTCCAGAAGAGTACGCGAAGTCCGATTCCGTTTATTACCGAAAGCCAGGGAACGAGTCCGTTATTGGTGCTGGCACCTACGGAAAAGTGTTTAAAGCAATACATGTCTATACCCAAAGGAAGGTGGCTCTCAAAAAGATACGTATGGAAGGCGAGAAAGACGGGTTCCCTGTTACGGCTGTTCGAGAAATCAAGCTCCTGCAGCATCTTCGTAACCATAATGTGGTCAGTTTACTCGAAGTTATGGTCGAGAGGAATGAGTGTTTTATGGTCTTCGAATATCTTTCGCACGATCTCACAGGTCTCATCAATCACCCGACCTTCACCCTCACTGCTGCTCACAAGAAGGATCTCGCCAAGCAAATGTTTGACGGCTTGAACTACCTTCACCACCGGGGCGTTCTGCACCGCGACATCAAGGCAGCAAATATCCTTATCAGCAATAGGGGCTTGTTGAAGTTCGCAGATTTTGGATTGGCGCGGTTTTTCTCTAAGAGTCGCCAACTTGATTACACCAACCGTGTGATTACGATCTGGTATCGGCCACCGGAGCTTCTTCTCGGAGAGACTAGATACGGCCCCGCCGTAGACGTTTGGAGCGCGGGCTGTGTGTTCGTCGAATTGTTTACAAAGAAGGCTGTCTTCCCCGGAGAAGGGGGCGAAATCAGTCAGCTTGAAAAGCTCTACACCTCTCTTGGGACGCCAACCCGGGCTGAATGGCCTGACCTTGTGGAGATGCCCTGGTTTGAGCTCATGCGGCCGACGGAGCGCAAGAAGCGAGTCTTTGAAGACATATACGGCGAAGTACTGTCTCCGGCGGCTTTGGACCTAGTTTCTCAGATCTTCCGATACGATCCTGCGAAGCGACCCTCAGCGGAGGAAGTACTGACGCATTCCTATTTCGTGTCAGAGGAGCCAGCTCCGCAACAAGCCGTCGAGTAAGTTTTTCTAAGTATATCTTCTATTGGACTATGACTAACAGTTGCAGGTTGGAAAATATCGAGGGTGACTGGCACGAATTCGAGTCCAAAGCACTGCGCAAGGAGAAGGATAAGGAAGCTCGTCGCGCAGAGTATCAGAAAGATAAAGAGAAAAGGAAAGCCGCTCTGTCAGCTCCGCAAAGCGAACGGGAGACGAAGCGCGTCAGACAAGATGTGGAGGAGAACCCACAGCCCTCGGCACAGCCTACTGAACAGTAGGTTCATGTTTTGTGCTCTTCTGCGCCGCATATATGCCTCAGGAGTCATGGAATGCTTTGTCGTCATTGCGACACTACATAATCCATTGCCTGACTCGCCACAGGCGTCAGGTGTTGATGAGACTTTCGTCTTCATATTACAAGCAAACATGCTGCTCCGAATCTCGCCTGTTCTGCTCTGAACGGAAGAGGACGGAGCGAGAGAAAGTACTCTAATTCTGTGATGTAACGGGTGGCACGAGCAGGATCTGTGGGATCTAGCTGACATATCCTTCTATACTGAATTGAGAGCCTGTGTGACAGGCAAATGTATAGACTCAGCTTAAATTCGATCCAAATTATTCTAAGAGACATTGAAAAATGATCATACTCTTTTGACCCGGTAGATACCACTGGCGGATGATAGACGGACAACCACACGCTTATGTTCCATCATGTTGCACGGCGTTTAAGGTTTAAGAGGGCGAGTCGTATAATTAGAGCATTAAACCTCCAGGAGAATCCAGAAAATTGGAGAGCTGAAGTTACATACTACGTGATGATCTTGTCAGCAACAGAGAAATGAAGAAACAAACAGACAGTCATGAAGTATTTCAGCGTCTTGCGACAATCAGACTTTGCCTTTGAACCTCACGCTCAACCAGCCAGGCCATTACAGCACGATAGAGGCGGTTGAGCACCTCGGATTACCAGAGTACGAGTGCTTCGTCATGCATGCAAGGAGAACAACAAACAGGAAATGCCAATGTGGCCCACGATGGAGGACGGAAAGGGACGCACGCACCGGCTCTACAAAACGAAACACGAATTGTTAATTTGTTACCACTGAGTAAATTCATTCAAGAAGGGGTATGGCTGCTGCGCATTGGAACCAAATCATATTGGATCAAAGTAAATAAATGGGTATTCTAGAGGATGGAATGTCCCGTCATTCAGGTCATCACCGCATCATGGGTAGCCAGAAAGCCCTCGTGATGATGGTTTTAGACGCGGGGATTCTGTAGAGAATTCATCTCGACGCACTCATCGGAATCGCCAGAGCAGTGGAAGCGGTAGAAACATACGCAGCCAGCGATGATTTGAGTCGGTGGTCTTGGGTTTTGTTAAAGAAGAAGAAAAGAAGAGGGAGAAAAAAGAGAGGATTTCCTTTTAAGAAGGGGGAAAAAAGGCAGGAAAAAAGATGGTGCGGGCGGAGAAGGGCGGGACGGATGGTGATTGGCTGGATGGCAGAGGAGGGGAGCGGCAGAGCTCGAAGGAAAGGTGAAAGGCCAATAACTGGTGGATTTTGGGCAGTGGAAATGGTCCTTGAGTTCCTTGAGTGGTGATGATTCTGCTTTCTAGGTTTCTTAAGTCTCTATACATACGTACAACCATCACCATCACTACCACTACCCTTACCACTACCTACCATCTAAGCACCTACACCCTACATTCACTCTGCTATTGCTCTACTAGTAGTAGTATTCCACCGAACTCGTCCTTACGTGACCTATTACCTACCTTACAGTAAACCCGCATTACCTCTTGTCCCCTCCGCACACAATCACACACTTACCTACTCACACCTCGTTAACGATCACGATCACGAATTTTTTTTTACTATTTTTATTTATCTTTTTGACCTAGCATCGATCTCGCCCATTAGCTTTCTCTTGTTTTTCAGATCTTCCGGCCGTTTCCTGCCGTTTTTTGAGGACTTGGTATTGCCGACTCTTTTTTCCGCCTGTCCTGGTTTCGCCCTGCGATAGCAGCTTCTCCTCGCATCTGCTTGCCGCGCCTTTTTTCTCTCCCTGATGACCGTTTGCTTTTCGACGGTCTGATTACCTAGCGCCATGGATAATGCAAACTTGTGGACTCGCAGGGCCAAGTATGTCCAGGATTTTCGTCATTTACAAGCCATGCCGTTCGGCGCGAGACTAACCTGTGTCGTGTGTCTTTCAGTTCCGCCAAATTGTCTCTGTCCATGACGGGAACCGACGCAAAGGACGGTGGCGCAAAAGTCGATCTTCCCCGCAGTCACACATCAAAGCGTTTCGGCCCGGATAGCTCGCACGGTGGTCGATCGAATCCCTTCAATGCATTATCCCCCCTCTCCGGTGGCGTGTCTTCTCCTTCCACGAACGCTTCCTCCGCGTTCGGCTTGGGTTCCGGCGCATTCGCGTCCTTTGGTACTCCCAAGACGCCTGGCACCAATGCGTCAGACCTGAATTCGTCCAAAGCGCTGGGGGAGAAGCGAGAGACGGCTTCGGAGCACGATTCGGCAGCGGAAGTCAAGGCCAAAGCTTCAGCCTCCTCCCTGACTGGCCCGAAGGAGCATGCTCTGAAGTCTACGTGGGTGATCTGGTACCGTCCCCCGACACCCAAGTACTCTGACTATGAGAAGTCGACCATTCCCCTTGCGTCTATATCCTCGGTCGAGAGTTTCTGGTCGATATACACACATCTCAAGCGCCCATCGCTCCTCCCCACCGTCTCCGACTATCACATTTTCAAGAAAGGCATTCGTCCTGTATGGGAGGACGATGCCAACAAGAAGGGTGGAAAGTGGATTGTTCGGCTGAAGAAGGGAGTTGCTGACCGGTATTGGGAGGATCTTTTGTTGGCCATGGTTGGTGACCAGTTCGCGGAGGCTAGCGATGAGGTCTGTGGCGCCGTTCTCAGTGTAAGGAGCGGAGAGGATGTGCTGAGTGTCTGGACCCGGATCGACGGTGGGCGCAACATCAAGATCAGGTAAGTTGTCATATTTCACTCTTGATTGGCAAGACCCGTGGCACTCACTCTGCGCAGGGAGACGATCAAGCGTCTGCTTGCCTTCCCGGCCGACACCAACATCGTATGGAAGAGCCACGATGACAGTATTGCTCAGCGCTCCGCAATTGACCAGGCTCGCCAGGAGAAGGCGGCCGGAAACGCGGGCCATCATCACCACCACCTCGCAGGGGACCGACGAAGACCTACAGCGAATGACGAGTCCATGGGAGATAAAGGAAAAGCGGCGGCGTCTTGATTTACATGGTTTGATTCTCATTGAATGGTCCTGTATAGTAAAGAAGACGAAAACATTGGGACGTTTCTGGGCTCGGGGCATTGGGGCGAATCATTGCGTCTGACTTTCTGGTTGCTTTCTCATTTCTCCTCTTGTGTTTCTTCTTCTTTCTCATCTCGCGGTTCCCTGGTTTCTTTTCTCATTTCTTTTGGGCAATACGAGACGTGATGCAGGTCAACGGACAGCGCTGGATCAAGCGCAAATGTAAAATCATATTTTCCCACGAAGCTCCCATACACTACCAGCGTACCATTGATTCTATGAGCTCATGCTCGAATGGGTTACAGTCAGATGCTATTCTTATACGTAGGATACCTACTAGCACGCTCTGTAGTCCGGTCTTGTTTGCTCAAATGATCTCCACCCAATGACGATGCGGAATCACTGCAGCTTCCGCGTGCTTTTTTATTTTCATTTTCTTACCCGCAGGGCAGAAAATAACCGGCCGACCGCCTTACTTGTTATCCATGCAAGATATGATATTGGTCTCTTCCAATGATGTCTCTCTTGCTTCCGGTTCTATTATTTCTTGCCCACTCGTTGAAATCCAGAGTATGGTAGATCAACTTCAACTTTAATGAACCCTGCTCTCTTTACATGCCACTTTTTGGGTCAATATCGCAGTTTCTGGCCCCGCTGATTTCTCCCAGTCGCCGCTCAAATCATCAGAATCCCATCCCCGCTCCGCCATCAGATGCCACTTCTGATGAGCTACAACGGACTCAGGTGTCCGGCGTAAGCGATGCTCCTCGTCTAGGGTCTTTTGCGTCTGTCATTCAATCCGGGATTGAACCACCTATCCAAACCCCTGATGTGAGTTGGGATTATGTCCTTTCAATTGTTCTAATTTCTTCTCCTATTGCCTATACCCTCTTGCGTATACATTGTACAATCATGATACGCTTTGGGCATGCTCCTTTTCATTCTGCCTCTGCAGCGACGCAACGAGACTCACTGGATCTTATGCTTTAGAATCTCCATCGCTATGCCGAAAGACTTCGACCTTCCTCAGAATCTCGACCTGTACGTTTACTACTACGTCAGACCATTCCTCGATTACGTTTAGGGATGAGTCGTCTGTAAATATGGCCTCACACATGCGGATGCGGTTTGCACAACGCTTATACGAAGGATACAGGTCTACACAAGATGCGTCGATGCGACGGGACCGCGCAATTTCACGCCAGGACGAGCAGAGATTATTCCCTTCCTATTCTACACGGTACGTCACCAAGAAGCTGTCGTATGTCGGGATATTTGTGCGGCTGGGAGCTGACTTTCTGGGAACTCTCTTCTAGTCCAAGTCCGAATGGAGTACCGATAGTACCTGGCGAGACATTCAAGAAATCCCCGGGAGAGACATCTAAGAAAAGGAACCCGTTACAGGTATGGTACTCTCGAAATTCGTTCGTTATCTTATGACTAGACTGACGTCGAGGTTTGGTAGAATGTCAAGGGTGCCTTCAAACCAGTGGACAAGCTTTCTCCCAAAGGTCGAGAGAGCGGGCCAGTACGTGCACGGGGAATGCAGGGAAACCGCGGGGGGTATCAGACATTTTCTGGGGTCAATATACCTCGTCCGCAAACCCTTCTAGAGCATGACCTTTCGGAGAGACCCATAAAGCGCCGGCGTCGAGACACTCAGAGCTCTCCAACCGAAAGTTTCATCGACCTTTCCGATGATAATGAAACAGGGCATTCCATTACTGAGTCATCCTCGGTCTTTGGAAACGCCGCACGTCTGTCACCCGGATCAAGCCAACAGTCACTCAAATCTCATAAGTCAAAGCGACCCAAGCGCAACGCAGTTGATGAATTTCGACAGGTTGAGAAGAACATGAGGGTTACGGGGTCACAGGTTAGCCCCAAATTAGGGGCCAAGAGATTTCGCCATCGCTTTTCCCCGGACGATGAACTCGAGCAGTTCTTCACTGAAAATGCTGCCCGGGAAAGGCGCTTTTCAATACCGAGTGTGAAGCATGAGGTTCTTCAGAGTGTTGAGATCCAAAAGCCACCGCGACTCGATAGGTCCGGGAGTCCATCCCTTCACAGTCATCCGACGAATGAACGAAGGGACTCAGAATCGCGAGAAAGCCCAGATGAACTGCAAGGGGCGGCGACGGTGCAGCCCGCCCCGGAGCTTTCCCGCGACCTTCGTAAGAAAGACGTCAGGGGCGGCATTAACGCTGGGAAGCAAGTGGCCCAAAGGAAGTCTTCACCAGCCGATATCCGACCGACTGTCTTCATCCCTTCGTCGCATCCAGGGCAAGGAAAATTCAAGCGCAAGGACACCAGATCTGGAACACATCCTAGTGCCGACCGGTCTTTTAAAGCAACCTCTGTTCGATTCGGTACTATCACCGGACCTTCCTCGGGCGATGAGACCGTCGAGGTACTTGTTGATCCAATCAATGAGAAAATCAAAATGACCGGGCCCGACCCCGCCAGTTCGTTTCAGATACCCTTCAGCAAAGTTTTCAAGATCTTTCGAGGAACCCCGCCAAGCTCTAAAGTTAGGCTCGCTCTCAGGCCCGAAGGTACCGGTGATCAATCGGTGGATATAGACCTCACATCCTCGGAAGCCAAGGAAGACCTTTCCGCATTACTCGCCGCCAGTGGGGCTAGAGTCGTGGAAAAGGATGGGTACGTATTTCTCCCATTGAAGCTGTTAATCCATGCTCACCAAGTTAGTAAATGGATGGATAATGCTTTCAAAAGAAACGAAAATACGAACACCTCAGGAAGGTATCTGAACGGAATCAAGCGATCATGCACTGAGAGGGCTCCCGAACAGGGTTCCGAGACCACAGTTGAAGTACCGAAACGGCCAAAGCTTTCAGCTTCGCTGCAAAACGACCTCAATACTAACGCAGTTTCGCAATCCGGCCCAAGAGACTCGTCCTCAAATTCTAGACTTGCGAATAAGTCACGAGAAACAGCTTCCTATGAAACGACGAAAGCAACCTCTGTTAAAGCAGGTACTGAAGAGGCGGTGGAGATACCAGTCAAGAAGTACACAGGAGAGGCCACGCCTTCCAGTCGTGCAACAAGGTCCACGACGCGTCGTATGCTGCCGACGACAGTGGTTTCGTGAGTATGAGCTGGCTTCTAGAAAGGAATTTTGCTAACCTGGAGTCGCAGCGATGGTGAAGAGGAAAAGTCGCCTCAACAGCAATGCGAAAAAATTTCGCGGAAGTGGCAGAGGTCTGTTGAACACTATTCGCTTCAATCATCGCCTTGCAGGACTAATCGACTTCATAGGCCACTTGTATACCCGCGTTTCGGCAAGAAGAAAGCTGAAGTTGACGGTCAAGATCTTGAACGACTGCGTGATAACGAGTTCTTGAACGACAACCTGATCGGCTTCTACATACGCTTCTTGGAGGATCATCTGGAACGAAACAACAAGGAAGTATCACAGAGAGTTTACTTCTTCAATTCGTACTTTTTTGCAACGCTTACGAACTTGCCTAGAGGTAAGCAAGGTATCAATTACGAAGGCGTTCAAAAATGGACGAGGAATGTCGACATATTCAGTTACGATTATATCGTGGTTCCTATCAATGAAGCGGCGCATTGGTATGTTGCGATTATATGCAATCTACCGAAACTTCCAGGAATTGCCAAGGAAGAAGCGGTGATTGATGAACCTGCGGAAGGAAGCACAGAGCCTGCAGCGCCACCAAAGCGTGACGATTCGGAGAATCCGAACGCGCCAGTGGCGGTTGGGAAAATACCTTCCGTCAGTGGAGAGACCGAAACTGGCGCTCATTCTGCACCAAATCCAGAAAAGGAGGAATTGGCAAGGGAGTCATTGGCTGCCATGAGCTTGTTGGACCAAAAAGAGATGAAGGAAAGGGAGGAGCTTGAAGTACCCCCTTCTGACGAAGAGTGGCCAGAGAAAGAGGAGAACCCCGTATCCTCTCCCGCAAAGCTTTCGAGTCCGCCAAGAGGTACGGAGCCCTCCAAGCAGGCCAATTCTCAAGACGCAAGTCAATCCTCGGTCTCAGGAAGCCAAAAGTCACGCAAGCCAAAGAGAAAACGCCAGGGTCCAAGATATGATGCATGGCAGCCGACTGTCATCACCTTTGACTCACTAAACCTGTCACGCTCTCCCACGATCAGCGTCCTGCGCAACTATCTCCGTGAAGAGGCCCAATCCAAACGTGGCCTCGAGATTGACACAACCCTGATCAAGGGGATGAAAGCTCAAGAAATTCCATTGCAGCCCAACTACTCGGATTGTGGCCTCTACCTGCTCGCATATGTGGAGAAATTTGTACAGGATCCGGACACATTTGTGACGAAGTTGCTCCGAAGAGATATGAGAGTGGAGGACGATTGGCCTCCTCTAAGGTCAGGGCTGCTTCGTTCTCGATTGCGCAAGTTTCTTGACGATTTGCATGATGAACAAGAACAACTGAGTCGCGAGAAGGCGGCTGAAAGGGCTACCATGGCGGACCGACAGCCAATATCTTATCTCCTTGGACGTTCTGAAGACAAGGCTCACCCTGCAGCTGAGAACATGGCGGATGCATCCGCAACCCGGTCTGAGAAGTCACCAAGCAGAGATGCACCACCAGAGAAGTCTGGTTTAGAGCCTGCTCAGAAGGCAAAACTAGGCGACACGCAGTCCGTGGCTAGGAGCTCGTCCAGAGATGGTACGCCAGATAGTAAGATGAAAGCGAAAAGGTCACCGCCTCAGACGATGGCAGCAAGTGCGTCAGGGAGCACTACTCGGAAGGAGGTTGTCGAGGTCCCTGACAGTCAAGAACAAGTCCAACCGGAGGATGAGACGTCGCCTTGTTTCCTTCACGTTGTTGAAGACTCTCAAGGCGGACAAGCGCGATCCCAGCCTCAGGGTCCAAAACCTATTGAAGAAGGCGCAGAACAAATACAGATACCTCATCAATCTGCGGATGACAGCATTGTTGAGGTTCAAGTCGTTGGGACGCCTCCGCCGGGGTTGTCAGCAGACAAGCGGGATGGTGTTCGAAAGAGCCCAAGGTCGCTCAAGAAAAGGGCTTGAGCATACTTGAGAGAATGCGGATTTATCTCACTTTTAACGCACACATAGACGATTTGCTCTCTCGTTTGGTGTTTCGGATGATATGGGTAGGGAAGGTCTTTTGTTCTTGCGGAATGCATGAGATACCAAGCATTGCATATGAGTTATATTGTTATTTGCGATTCCAGCATTCAGCTGCATACGTATGGTCTCACTTTTGCCATCATAAAACTGGCATGTATTCATTCTAGTGGTCTTAGATATAGACTTTTCCGGAACGAAGACGATCTAGGTTGGTAGATAACCGCTCTATGCTGGCTGTTCTCTATATTATGATATATCTGAGAACCTTTGATATTTGGGATCATGATAGTCCGACTCAGACCAAGTCACCACTCGCTTTCATCCGCATCAACCCACCACGCCATCTTATCCCTCTTGAAGGCCTCGAAGTCCCACTCCGCATCCTCCAGTCGATCCTGCCCAGCCACATAAACATACGTCAAAGCCTCCACCTCCTCCCTCTCATCCGCAAACTCCGCTCCGGCCGCATCAAGCACATCCTTCAAGTGCCGGTCCGGGTTCTTCGCAATGCTCGCCTCCTGCCGCCCTCCCACACTCAACGACTCCGCCAGCACCCGCACCCTCACCCTCTCTTTAACATACTCCGACCCCTCGAAGACATCCAACCGGTGCACGTCCCCGTCCGTCAGCCCCGAGACGACAGTCCCCAGTACGGAGGCGCTGCCGGATTCTTCTGTTGAACCTTTATCATTACTCGGGCAGGGCACGATGCCAGGGTAATCGGCTCCGCGGACGCGGTGCCGGCGGTAGCCGTGGAGGATGGCGGGCTTGAACGAGAGCATGGCCTTTTGCCAGGGTTCTGGGTCCGGGCGGCCGTGGATGACTCTGTGGAGTATTTGCGGGGCCATCAGGGTTCCTGCGTTTGTTAGTACGGATATGTGTATTTGGTGGTTTACGTAGTTGGTGTGCTGGAGTGACTGGTTGGGGTAGGTGAGAGGCGTCTGAACAGCGATGTTTGTCGTTTGGGTACGCGCTAGAGTGGATGATCATGGACAAGCAGCTCACCGTAGAAAAATAGGACGTGGTCTCCCATATCGGGTTATCTGGTGTGTACTCAGTGGTACTTCTTTGCTTCATGAGCTAGGTGACGGTGAGGTAGCTGGTGGGGTGAGCTCGGAGAGGGAAATTCTTCCGGGCTCCAGCTCGGAAAGAAGGTGCAGCTTGAGAGTTTGCAACCGTTACTAACTTGCACGGCAGGCAATGCTCGTTAACAGATGATCTCTAGAATTGCAGTTTCATAGCTCATCCCCATTGTCATGGATTCAATGAGGGGAAACCCTCGAGATAGAAAGAGGAGACCCACCGCTTATCGATAAGACACTGCTAGCGCGAGTAACTGCGCCACTGTTTATTGACCGCCCGCATCGAAAAGGCCCATGTGGCTTCAAGCATCATCGTGCCGCTTTGCCCTTGGCATCATCGGGGACGCTGGCTCCTCCTGTTCATTTCGTTCTATGCGGCTTAGAAATATTCTGATTTAACTTATTACTATCAATTAGACGAAAGACACCTGATCACACCGGAGTATCCAGGGTAAATAAACGACATGTACTCTTCCCTGAATAGAGCGCAGGGCGTCTTCGGCTTCTTTACCACCGTCGCCTTGTTTGTTGCTGGAATCGCGGCGCTGTCAGTGCTGCTGTATCCTGCGCATGATGCGAAGGCTGAGGTCTCGTTGAAAAATGCCCAGGTGTACGTTTCTTGATGATTTGAATTCATCTGGATGCTGTCTCCTAATGACTATCCAATTTGCAGAATCAAGGGTCGGCCAAATTACTATTCAACCAAGAAGGAAGAATATGCTCAGATCAGGTTCGATCTGAATGCTGGTACGTATCTCCTAAACTCCGCTCGCGATCCATAAGCTGAATCTAGACCTCTTAGACCTCTCCTCGCTCTTCAATTGGAACACAAAACAAATCTTCGTCTACGTCTACGCTTCGTACTCGTCCTCCGACAAGAAGTCCTCTCTTCTTCCCAACTCCGAGTCCATCATCTGGGACACCATCATCTCCGCCCCAGAATCGCCTTACTCGTTCAATGCCCTGCGCCAACGCTTTTTCCCGGCCAAGTCGTCCTCCCCGGCCCGCAAGAACCAGAAGCGAAGCACTTCCGCCTCGAAAAAGACCTCAGCCTCCAAAAAGGAGACTCTCGCGCCGGGCGTGCTCCGTCTGAGCAACCAAAGGGCTAAGTACCAGATCAGCGATATTACAGGGAAGCTCGCGGAGCGCAAGAACGTGACGCTCTCTGTGGGCTGGAATGTGCAGCCCTGGGTTGGTGCGTTGTGGTGGAGTCCTGGCTCTGGTGCTGTTCCCCGGACGGCCGGTACCGTGGTGAGCAGCGCGGCCTTTGATTTTCCGGCTTTGAAGGGAAGCAAGGCCTCTGCTGCTAAGGCGGCTGAATCGGGCGCTCAGACGGCCTAGAGTCTATAGAGCAGTATGTCGATGAACAATGAAGGGCAGTTTTGATTGCCAGTTTAATTCGTTGAGATATCCATTATAACTATCTTGAGTCGTTCAAAACCGTAAGAAACCATAGAAGGTAGACATGAAATGAGATGGCCATAACATTCTAACTGGAATCTCAGAGCTGGGCCTGGTCAAGGTCCAGAAAAGGGAAAACTCATACACAAAGCAACATGGCATCAGCTGCTCATCAAGCCCAAACACTCTTCGTGATGGTCCGTATGTGTTTATCATGCATGTCCTGAATCGGTCGCAGTTGGGTGAGCCGCTCAAACAGTGCTGCCATATGACCTTTCGTTGTGTCCTTGCTGAATGCGTTGCGAATACACCCCAGGAGCGGGCTTCCGAGTCATTGTGTCCGCACCGCGGTTGTGATAGTAGACGTATTCCAGATAGAAAGCATGGATATGACCCGGGAAGTATCTATGTCTATCATCAGACTGTTCCATACACCTCAAATGTCAAAGGACGGCAGAATCGAGAAGGTACTGCCTTGCAGGTGCAAAATCTAGAGAAAATGTCTACTTACCCTAGAATCGTGAGCAGAATATTGATGAAGAAATCCGCACTACAGCCCGAAATCATAAATACGCCGAGAGGAGGTACTATCAGTCAAATCCAGATTAGAGAAGTGATCATTCGTGCTGATAGTTCTTGAACGAAATCAACCAAAACAGGCAACATTCCTTTTGATCGATGGGGAATTCGACTGTGTAAAGACGAGCAACAGGGGCCTTACTGAAAAGAGTGACCAAAATCAAACATAGCATTGACGCTGTGCCTGCCATTTTGTCCACGGAGCGTCTACTCTGCTAATTTTCCGATGATTTGCCTGAGGGTTTGTTGAAGCTGGAAGTTCCCAGGAAACTGAGAAACAGGATCGCGAACAACAAGATAAATATATAGATGGGGGTGTTGTCGTCAATAGAGGAGTTGAGACGCTTCATTTTGTATGGTTGAGGCGAAAGAGGGATCAGCAGCCAACAGCCACGCCACCAAAGAGTATGATACAATCATAAGGTAGAGAGATACAATAGGCCCAGAGGACTCCTTGCAATTGTTGACAGTACATAGCTAGGGCTGAAGGCAGAAACAACTTGGCTTATGAAGCACTGATGTCATCCCGCCAGGGTCCGGGCGCGGATCATTATTTGCTACGAAGTATTCCTGTTTCGGAAATATCGACCGAGACTGACGGTCGTGGCTTTGTTGGTGCTAGCCCAGAAGTGCTATATGTGTACATTTCTGTACTTCGGTGACATCTTCTCCAATGTTGATGCTGACCGCAGTAGTGGTTATATCGTACGCCCATGTACCTCTCTACGTGTCGTTACATGTCGATCTAATAAGTCTCAACTCCTTCCACTCATGCTTCTTCCATATTCCACACAGACAAACGTGAGGTGTGTGACGTGAGATGTAACATGAGGTGCAAGTAATAGGTTGGCACATTAGACTCCTAATAATCAAACAGCATCAATGGATGCTCTTGTGGTGACTTGCTCGTTTTTGTTGCCGAGCTTTGATATCTGCAGAAACGCATCCACTCCATAGCCCTCAAGGCTATGTAACTCAAGGCTGCCTGCCCAATATTCTGCATAGACCCTGCTCATAGGAAGGCCAATTCCAAGGCGTAGATTAGGTGGACGAGAGGTGAGCGAGTCAAGTGAGCCCTCTCGGTATGTTTCCCTGTCGGCGTGTTTCCGTTCCTTGGACACTGTCAGCTCTTGCATCGTAGCTGCCATCGCAGGGACCTGTTTCAAATTCTGGAGTCGTGATTTGCTCAGAGGGCCTTTGTCGAAGGACCACAGATATGGCATAACTTCACGGGGTATGCCTCCCCCTTGATCCGATACTCGCATGATCACATGTTGAGGCGCCTCGCAGATTAGCACCTCGATGGGCGGAGGCTTCTCGGAAGACTCCTTGTATTTCTCAATGACAGCCTGGATCGAGTTGCGCAGGAGCTCGCCAATGATATACTCTAAATGGCTCAGAATATACGGGAAAGTTGCGTCAAGATGTCCCTGTACAAGGATCTCGGGGATCTTGTCCGTTCCCGAGCTTTGCCGCATCATATCCTGCGCAAGCTTTCCGCAACGTTCAATCACCTCTTTCGCATTGCACTTGAGAAATACCTCGCCGACAAAGTCTGCGTTCATATCGGTCCGGTCCTGCGAGCCTGGGAAGTGCCAGGGAGAGCTGAAAGTTTCAGTCAAGGCTAAGTGCTGCTCTGCAATGACCCGACGGGAAATCCTCTAGAGAGCGTGGGCAAATTAGCCACCCGCGTAGCAAGCGGTAGAGATCCCGGATGTTGGAAATGTCCATACCGATCGAAGGAGAGTGTTCATAAATTGATCCATCACGCCTGGTGCTACAAGATCTCGACACTCCAGAACGCCCATTGCCAACTTCGGAATCACGACGAGATGCTCTTTGAGGGTCTTACGCAGGACGTCACAAAATCTTTCGTTATCCTCTAGAGTCTTGATTTCCGGTACGACGCGAAACCGTTCAAATGCCTTGTAGTAGAGCTCATATACAAGGGAAAGATGTGGATTTGCTACAACCACATACGGCAGCTTCTGGATGTCTCGCAGTCGATGCGCGATTCTGGTTGTGGGAATCAAAAAACGCAAGTCAGGCCTGCACGGCTCAAGGCATGCAAGGGGAAAGCGCATACTGACCTGGTTGGCAGCTCTGTTCGCACGTAGTTGGCGGAACTGATGAGGCGTGATTCAGTTAATGTTCGCCCAAAGAAGGTCAATTGCCGAAGACTAATAGGCCGAATCTCGCGCTCAACCCATCTGTCACGCATAGAGTCAGCCGCAGTTGTACTTATGCTGTTAGCATTGCATACTCGTCCAGAACGGAGCCAGGTCTCCACGGAGGCGGGCTATGTGAGTTGTCAACACTGGAGTAGAACCGTACTCGAGGTTTGCAACTCAGTCGAAGCGCGTGCCAACATCGAAATGGTTGATTTTGCCGCATGATGCGGTTGACTCAAGCCGCAACGGAACTTGAAAGTTCGAGGATATCACTCCGCAGTGGATTTGACTCAGCCGGGACGGTTGACCAGTATAAGATAGATATAGCGTCTTTCGTACATGGCTCATCTGCAGTTAGCAGCTACCAACACTCCTTGACTCTCACTGGTGGCATGACATGTTGCTGGACATGTAAATTAAATTATGAGTAGGTGAGTAGAGGTGCCAGTGACAAACAATTAACCTAGGGCGGTGAGCTCGTCCTGACATGTGACGTCGACACTATCCATGAAGACTTCCAATTGCTTTGTTGATCTTCAGCAACTAGCATCAACAGGAATGTAAGTGCATTGAAGACCACATTGAATCCTATCGCTGCCGGAGCATATCTTTAGAACTATAGGGCTAATGTCAGGCTTATGATATGAAATAAAGTAACAGACACTGAGGAATTACGTGATGAGAGACAACGATTGATCCAGGGCTGCCAGCCTACCACATGACTAAGGTAGACTGGCTTGTGGGCTGCAGTATCCATTCCCAGCTTAGTACCTCTCTACACTGTGATGCCTGGTTATTCCTCGGCTTTTGCCTGGGGCATGCATCACAAGTGACATAATCCTGAAGGACACAGCTATCTACTTTTCGCGCACTCCGTTTCCCGCGCTCTTGTTCCGAGATACCAGGAGCAAGATGATAGATTCCAAGATGTCGCTGACAAGTAAGAGTCAAAAGAAAACAGAATAGCATGGTTTTCAACGCCTTGGTATTCGCTGCAACCGACTATACCGTCAACCTTGAGGCATCTAACTATAACCTGCCCTAAGCTTACCTAAGTGAGAATTTACAAAGGCGATGATGCCGTACAGTGTGATCAAAAGACTAACCAGTAGAACATTAGCTTACCAGTAATTCTGACATAGACAAATTAAGCACTTAATCTCTCATTCATCTCTTCTGCAGGTGCTACGTCTAGATTGCTGTACTTGAGCAATACTCTGCAGCCGACCTTATTCATAGGCGGTCTCCAGTGTCCCACCTGTTTTTATTGGGTTCTGGAAACTCCGCCACTAGCTTCATCTCCTGTGAACCGGAATCTGGTCCTTCAGATCTCATTTTACCACTTACTCATTGTCTTGTGTCACTCTCTTATTCATATTGTCTCATCTTATCACGGTTCTGACCGTTGTTCGCCCTCTCCTCTGTTTGCTTCCTGGGTAGCTCCCCAACGCGTCCTTGATTGACGGTATTTTCAGGTGACGTGCTTGAGCGCACTTTTCTTTCTTCATGGACAACGTCAGTACCCCGTTCCTTCCTGTCTCCGCATAGAAAAGAAGAGGAACGATCCAAAGTCGCTGGAACATTATTATCAGTATCTGACATGTGAACTTTTCGTCTTATAGGTTGCGGATAATGAGATGCTCGTCGATGAATATGAGCAGTATCACAATGACAGGACAGACGATGTCGTGGTTTCTCGCTCCGGATCAGAGGAGCCGGAACCAGAGCCCCTTGCGGATGACTGTAAGATTGTCTACCATGCCGTTCAGATGTTATACACTTTCCCACATTTGTTCAAGATGGCTTTGGATCGATACCTCGGTCCTCGCGCAAGGGTCGAATATCCAAGAGTCAACTGCTGGCGCCTAGATCCACACACCTCGTCCCTCGCAATGACACGAAGGCATTGTACTAAGCACTGGTTTAGTTCCAGCAATGATGGCACGCATACTTCCTAAGGATCCGGACCTGGAAACCGCAGACGAGGCATACCACACATGGCACATCCAGGATTGGCGGAAGTTGAAAAAGAAGGAGCATGGGCCGGTATTCCAGTGTGGGGGATTTCCTTGGTGAGTTGAGCATGAAGAGCACTCCGGTTGCTCTCGCCGTCTGACATTGGTTAACAGGCGGGTTCTTTTCTTCCCTTACGGTAATCATGTCGATTACGCCTCGTTCTATTTGGAGCACGCCTGGGACAAGGCGCCTCCGGAAAACTGGTATGCATGCGTCCAGTTTGCTCTGGTATTGTGGAACGTAAATGACCCGTCAATTTATGTATCTCATGGTACGTACCTCGGTGGCCCTTGTGCTCCCTTCTCTTCGTCGTTCTGAACCCGAATGTAGTCGCTACGCACCGTTTCAATGCCGATGAGGGTGATTGGGGCTTTACCAGATTCTGTGAGCTGCGCAGACTTTTCAACATGCCCTGGGAAGGCCGTGGAGTCCCCTTGGTGCAGAATGACGAAGCTAAAGTCACTGCCTACGTGCGTGTTGTGAAGGACCCGACAGGGGTACTTTGGCATAGTTTCCAAAAGTATGTACTGCATGAATATGTCAGCGTCGTACGAGGCTTACTCGACATAGTTACGACTCGAAGAAGGAGACTGGCATGGTGGGGTTGAAAAACCAGGGCGCAACGTGCTACCTCAACTCTCTGCTGCAATCCCTGTATTTCACAAATGCTTTCCGCAAGGTAAGGGTTTTTTTTTTCTTAATTTTCTGTTAGAGATGTTGACTATCTTTGGAGGCCGTGTACCAAATTCCCACGGAGGCGGAAGCGACGCGAGAGAACAGTGCCTGGACACTCCAGAGGCTCTTCTACAATCTTCAAACGAGCGAAAACTCTGTTTCAACAACCGAGTTGACCGCATCATTTGGCTGGGAATCGCGGCAAATTTTCGAACAGCAAGACGTCCAGGAACTTTCCAGAAAGCTTATGGAAAGGCTGGAAGAGAAAATGAAAGCGACACCAGTAGAGCACGCATTGCCCGAGCTTTTTGTCGGCAAGACGAAGACATACATTTCTTGTATCAACGTGGACTACGAATCGTCGCGTGTGGAAGACTTTTGGGATATCCAGCTCAATGTCAGAGGCAACAAGACACTCGACGATAGTTTCAAGGACTACATTCAGGTGGAGACCCTTGAGGGCGAGAACAAGTACGATGCAGGCTCTCCATACGGCCTGCAAGACGCCAAAAAAGGTGTCATCTTCGAGAGCTTCCCTCCTGTGCTCCATCTGCACCTGAAACGCTTCGAATATGACATTAATCGCGATGCGATGATGAAGATCAATGACCGTCACGCTTTCCCGATGGAATTCGACGCGACTCCATATCTCTCTGATGCTGCCGACAAATCAGAACCGTGGATTTATCAGTTGCACGGAGTTCTAGTTCACAGTGGTGACCTGAACGCAGGCCATTACTACGCATTCTTGAAGCCTACCAAGGACGGCCATTGGTATAAATTCGATGACGACCGTGTGACCAGGGCCACTGACAAGGAGGTACTTGAGGAGAACTATGGTGGTGAATATGAACTATCTAATGGCGCGGCCGGCGTCCGGCAACCACATACACGGGGTCTGTCGACCAAACGGTCAATGAACGCCTACATGTTGGTCTATATTCGGAAAACACGCCTGGATGATGTCCTCCTGCCGATTACAAAGGAAGATATCCCTTCTCACATTGGTAAGCCCCGGCATTCTCTTCATACGCGAGCAGACATTTTGACTTTAAATCAGAAAAGCGTTTAGTAGAGGAGCGGGCAGAGCTTCTCCGCAGAAAGAAGGAGAGAGAAGAGGCTCACCTGTATATCAATGTCGGAGTTCTATCGGACGAGTCGTACAGGTCACACCATGGATTCGATCTGACGAGCGCGGACCTACCTGCCGGCGATCCGGCCCAGCCGAAACAGTATAGGATTCTTCGGGCTAAGAAGGTTGGCGAGTTCGTAGAGCAGCTTGCGGAAGAACGGGGTCTGAACGCAAACMAAATCAGGCTGTGGGTGATGGTGAACCGTCAAAACAAGACGACTCGGCCAGACCAAGCCATCAAAGACCCAGAAATGACGGTGGAAGAGGCCTACAGCAGATTTGGGACTAAAGGGAACCCGTTCAAAGTATGGATGGAAGTTGGGCAACCATCTGCGGATGGAACTATCTCGTGGCCTGACAGCAGTACTTCTGTTCTTGTCTTTTTGAAGAACTTTGACGTCCCCTCTCAGACTCTTTCCGGAGTCGGTGCTGTATACGTCCGCAAGAATCAGAAAGTCGCTGAACTCGCCCCTACAATTCTTGAGAAAATGAACTGGCCTGCCGGAACAGAGTTCATGCTTTTTGAGGAAATCAAGCACAACATGATCGATGTGATGAAGCCGAAGCAGACTTTCCAGCAGTCTGAAATTCAAGACGGCGACATAATCACGTTTCAACGCACAGTCAAAGAATCTGACTTACCACCCACTGCACTATACACAGATGCAAGACAGTATTATGACTACTTGTTGAACAGGATAAATATCACTTTCGCTCCCATCAAAGCGACTGATGGCGACGAGTTTACTCTCACTCTGAGCCGAAAGATGACATACGATCAGTTCTCGAAGAAGGTCGGCGAGCACCTCAACGTGGAATATACTCACCTGCGTTTCGCGCCTGTTCTTGCAAGTACCGGAAAGCCCAAGCAGTTCATTAAACGCAATCCTAACCAGGCCAACCAAACACTGTACCACATCCTTAGTGGGCAGGTCAGTGGCTACGGTTATAGCATGCATCGCCAGGATGCACTATACTACGAAGTCCTTGAGACCAGTCTTAGTGATTATGAGTCGAAAACTACACTGAAAGTAACGTTACTCMCCGAAGGCATTGTGAAAGAGGTAAGTCCACCGTATCATCGAGCCGTAGGGTCATTTATGCTAATTTTTACATCAGCAATTGGTTGAAGTCCTAGTGCCTCGGGACGGCACCTTCGCAGATCTTTTGGCAGGTCTGCAGAAAAAGGCAAACCTTGAAGATGATGTTGTTCGAGAAATGCGCATCTTCGAGGCCCACAGTGGCAAAATTTACAAGGAGTACCAAGAAGATGCTAAGATCGCTGGCATCAATGAGTACGTGACTTTATACGCCGAGAGAATACCCGAGGAAGAACTTCAGATGCATGACGGCGAACGGACAATCAACGCATTCAGCTTTGACCGAGAGCCGAGCAGGCCGCATGGTATCCCGTTCAAGTTTGTCATGAAACCTGTATGCACATCCCATTTCGATCTTTTTGGCTTTCACTGATGCTCACAAACTTTCAGGGCGAGATCTTCAAGGAAACAAAAGAGAGGCTCTCCAAACGAACATGCATCAAGGGTAAACAATTTGAGAAGATTAAATTTGCTGTCGTTCCCCGGTCTTTGTATTCTAACCCGCGGTATCTTGATGATGGTAAGTTTTGCATTTGCCCTTCTGAAGCGAAGAATTGGAGGCGCTAATATAACGATTGCAGATGATATCCTTTCCGACATTGTTGGCGAATCCGACGATCTGCTGGGACTGGATCATGTAAATAAAAGCCGGAGCTTTTGGAGTAGGAGTGAGTCTTTTTTCATTCGATAGATGAGGTGATCAATGCGATGTACTCGGTGGCGACGATTCCTACCATCAAACCTATGCTTATAGATAGCACGCATGCTATTCCTATTGATGCCTCATACTTGAGAAATACCATATCTTGTTTAGAATATTTTCAAGGTCTGCTGGGCTCCTTAGTCCTCTCCTCGTGCCAATGGCTTCCATGTCTTGGCGTTTTCTTTACTATTTTACACCTTCTTTCGAGGTTGGCCTAGTGTCCGTTCCTGCAGGAGGTATTAGCATTTGGGCGCTTCCAACCCCGTCTCGAGCTCTTAGTATTATTACTTTTATAGTTGGCACTTGTCACTCGCCTGTTGTCATCTGACTATGGGGAGGGCTCTCCATACAGAATAAGCTTCTTGCTCAATGATAGTGACTAGTCCTATTGTGGTATACTGCAAACACAACAAACGCGGCGGAACGCAAAGCTGTCCAGAACTTCCCACTCCTCCTGAGCTCCGTAGAAGTCGCGTGTGTTTGGAGTCAATTGCTTTTTTGTGAAGGGAGCCGCCCCGTGTGACTACGGATCCTCTTTCTTTTTCCTAACCCACAATGCAATTCTCAACTGTATTAATAGGTCTCCTGGCCACTCTGGTCTCGACCGTGACGGCTACCGCTTTAACGTACAGACTCGAGGCCAACGAGAAGGCCTGCTTTTATAACTACGTTGACCAGAGAAACGCCAAGGTTGCTTTTTATTTTGCTGTATGCTCTCCCTCTTTTCACCTCTGAGAATAGAAAATGTCAAGCGCAAGGATTTGATAGACGGAAACGTGGCTGATAATGCATTGACTCCAGGTTCAATCCGGCGGCTCTTTCGATGTCGATTACTCAGTTGTCGGACCAGGAGAGAAGGTTGTCCTAGACGGAACCAAGGAACGGCAAGGCGACTTTGTCTTCACGGCTCAGAGCATTGGAGAGTACCGATTCTGCTTCAACAATGAGATGTCAACATTTGCGGAGAAATTGGTCGACTTTGAGATTGCTGTATGTTTCGGTCCTTGGATACACAGTGGCTGGATTTGTACCGAAGGACTTATCGCATTAACTCGGATACTTTGTAGGTCGAGAATGAGGAGCGCGCGCAATTGCCTTCACGACAAGGTGCCAGTCCCGAGCAGGCATCGGCCCTTGAAGAGTCTATCTACAAACTGTCCGCTCAGCTGTCGACTATTGCCCGCAACCAGAAGTACTTCCGGACACGCGAGAACCGCAATTTCAGCACGGTTCGCAGCACCGAGAGGCGGATCTTCAACTTCAGCGTGATTGAGGGATTGATGATGGTGTCGATGGCTGGTCTGCAGGTGTTTATTGTTCGGTTCTTCTTCCAGGGTGCGCGGAAAGGTACGTACTCCCTTGCTTACGTGGGCTTGAAACCTGGCACTATGGTCTTTTCCGTTCCTTGATTCGAGTCCACATCTGACTGATGTCCTTGCAGGCTACGTGTGATGAATGAGCATGAATACTATGGTTATGTCTGTTGAATTGTGGCGTCTACTATTGTATCTATCCCATTGTCATAGGTTCTAGAATTAGTGCATCTTTGATGCTGAAGCCTGTTTCCCTTACAAGCAAAGTTAGCGATGACGAGGCGACCTCAATCCGTGGGCGGAGCAGGGCGAAAGTCATTGCATAGCATGCTGTTGTTCTTCTAAATGGGTGTAAGAGCAATCATGCTCCGCATCATTACGCACCTTGTAACGCTTGCGGTCTTCCCGACTCTTTGTTTTCAGCCGGTTAGAACTAATTCTGTAAGAGGAAACCTTGGTCATGGGCCTGGTATGCTAGAGAGTGTATATGAAGTGTGTTGGCACCCATAACAACAGCAGGAGATGAAATGAACCAGGAAAGAGATGGTTGAAAGCCATATCCTACGGGCTGAGGTGGTGGGATATCACTTAACACTTCCATATGTTTGTCAGAAGGCTAAGTTTAAAACTGGACTGGAATGAATGAGAGGACTATGTCATTAGACAGGTTCTTGGTTATTCACTGGCCTGAGCTTCACTTTATAAGGGTCAGAATCTTCCTCAGAATTTTCCTCAGAATCTTCCCCACATATTTTGTCTAGCAATTTCCTTTTCAATAAAACTGGCTACTTACAAGGACTGACCAATGGAGCGCTCAAATCCTAGCTTTACTTTTTGACTATGCTGAGGAGATGCTGGAGTCTCAAGCTGTACGGGAGGTTCTTGACTGTCTTGCAGTATGCTTGATATTCATGTTCTCTGCAGTTTTATTCAATATAGAGAGGAACCCATAGAATAAGAAGAGCTTTGAATGAGCCTGGCAAGAAAACTCTGGGATTAGGTATTTACACCTTTCTACTATCAATAGTGCTAGCTGTCCATCCTTGTTATAGTTTGATGAAAAGACCTAGTAATACCTGAGATCCGCTATTACTAGAAAGCAGATTATTAAAAAAAAAAAATTGGCCTATAATTTTCTGCTGTGGGTGTGGAGTGACATGAAATAAGCAAAGGAGAATAGATTGGAATTTCTGAAATAGTATAAGCCAGTCAATCCTTTCAATATTGCTGAGATCCAAGGTTTAGAAAGAAGCTAACAGCAATAACAGTCTCTATCTATGGCCAAGGCTAATACACCTTCTAGGACTCCTTAACCACTCTTTCACAAGGAGCTTCCTCAAAGAGTAGGACGGCCTGAACCTGTTAAGAGTCAATGTCAGCTATGCAAAGTCCTGCTCGCCTAGAAGTATGTACAATCAGAGCACTCTAACATCCTTTCCCTGTTGAGAGATGGACTAACCCAGCCTAAAGGCACTTAGAATATCCCACTCAATAATTTCCCCAGAGATAGGGAGAACAGCAGAAAGACTCATTTCAACCCTGTCAAACGGGGCAGTCACTATCCACCCAGTGTTTGTTTCTCCCTGTATGGAATTACAGAAGAGGGTTTTAGAGCGCTTTCACCCTCGTGGTTGAGTTTCTGATCAAGTCAATAATGGCTAGCTTTCCGAACTATAGCGGTGATTATGAGAAAGATGATAGTGACGGAAAATATATATTCAAAATAATATGCCAATCAGTGCATTTTAATATAAAATATGATCCGGCGCTGAATCACGGAGATTGAGAAGGCATCCTGATGCCTCTAGATTACTGAGAGAATTGTACTGTGCAGGAAAGGCAGACTGTTTAAGTCCGCACTATTTGCAATTGAAACTTTTTAAATCCATCTAGCGAGTTAATGAGAATAAAAGGTCAAGTAATGTCAAATGTGGGATTGATTGAGGTCTGTTTCTCTAGGATATTCAATCCACGTCCAAATTTCGACTGCGACACCTATCCAATACCGAAGACTACTAATGTGGAATGCGGGATATGGGCCTTTTTCTTGGCAGCGAGAATCAACCAGCCCGATTAACTCAGTCGGTTAGAGTGTCAGACTTGTAGGTCAACCCTGGAAGCCTATCTGAACGTCGGGGTTGAGCCCCCATCAGGCGCTTTAAATCGTTTTGTTGCCCCTTTAGACCTTTTTACTTCATCTACCCTTAAGATATGGCAAACCTCCTTCTCGTGTCCAGATAATGGGGAGTCGTTGGTACCTAGGGATGTCGCTGTATCACTCCTGTACTGGCTATTAAAGCTGACCCACTGTAGTTAGAAAAACTGGACCACCCAGCAGTTTGGGGACAGGCGTCTCACGTTGTCTTAATGAATACCTCTCGAAAGGCAGGTACGCGAGTCTGGTGGAATAATGGTACTACAGAGTACTCCAGCAGATGACGTTTTGCTGCAGGCCTGCCATTTGAGCGTTAATCCTTAGGTGGAATTCTGTGTCGCGCAGTGATTTCATCCCTTCATCCATCCCAAACAGTGTGATATCATCAGAGACATCATAGGTGGTGCTTGGGACCACATTGCTCTTCTGCTGCCACCATATTCATGACAATTGTCCGAGTGCTACCTACACTACGAAATATCATTCGTACTCGAAGGGTTCTACTTTGGATCTGCTGTGGATAACCACGCGCTTGGGGTGGTCAAATGAACTCTGGTCCTGGATTTGGAACACGAAAAGATGGCCTTCAGAGAAGCGAACAGTGATGGATGGTACGGCGTGGAAGAGGAAAGGTTGATACTGACTTGCCTGACCGGGGAAGATCTGATACCGCTGATCTCATCCGGGCAACGTCCAAGCTGCGTCGACTGACGAGACAAACATCATGGGAATCGATCAAGCTGCGACCAGGACATGCCAATCTGCGCTTTTTCGAATACCGTGCCGTTCCCACATGAGTTTTCTCGGCGCCAGCCATCGGTAAGGACCCAACAACGTTAGTCCACTATCCACTTCTAGAAGAGGTTCCTCTGCGGCATCAACCCGTCCAGCGCGCTGGTAGTATACTGATGGGCCACGAAATTCACCGGAAGATCGCGAATGCGCCGTGAACAAGTATGTAGCTGTATGACCATATTAGGTGCTTCTACTCCAATCTCCAAGATCTGTCTATGTCGACTATTGACAGCCAGAGACCGCAGATCGGTTAGAAGATCCGCGTTGCATTTCCTAGCGGACGAAAGTTGGCGACGAACTTCGAGTTAGTGCATTGACAACATGGCAGACATGAGCGTCGGGGTGGCAAATGACTGCATCCCCCATTTTTTAATTTTCCCTCCTTTTCTCTCCACTGTTCGCGATCCATGGGTTGAACGAAAGCCAATTGGCTTCTAGTGGCTTCGGAAAAGGGTTGCGAGGGACGGAGGGAGCAATATATATTGGACTAATTTAACTAAACTATCTTGGGCGGAGAGGCAAGAATTAATCATTTACCGACATGGCTTGGCTGGAGATTACCAAGGTATATTGAACCTTTACCTTTGGATTTGCTGCCCTATAGGATTCCTTTGCACATCGCCCTAAGATTGCCACGATGTCCACTTGGTTGATAAAGCCGAAGGTTGTGGCTGCGGTAGGTAGGTATCTATACTCCGCACGCTGATCATCTGTTGTCGAAAGCTGCGAGATCTTGAGTCCAAGACATTTCGTCTTACAATTATTGCGAATCGCTATAGATAGCGATTGAGGTTTCGCATTCAATATCCTTATATTCCGATTATCTACAAGAGTCTTTGGCTTCCAGCAGATATATAAGTTAGCATATATACGTAATGTACCCGTAGGCTGTAGCACAAGCCACATGGCATCATTCAGTAACCTCAAACACCGAGGCTTGCTTATGTCTTTTTCTCCACCACAGAAACGACAAGATGGAAATCCATCGAAACTTCACCCGGGCTGATGGCGTAGAGCAGCACAGACACAGGTATGTCATCCCCATGCACAGGAAGCACCAAAAGACATGGGGTTCCGGCCCACAGCTTCAACCACTGTCCGTTCTCTGTTCCATCCACCTGCCTACCTGCCTAGGTTATCATTGAGCGACTGATCAAGCGATCCTGACAACCTCACATTGGCTAATCTCTCGGTCTGCTCGATGAATCCTCAGTGGACAATTGTGCAGTACCGATCCGTCTCGTTCTGCACCCTCTCCGCCTGTTTTACAGCATAGCCCTAGGACGCTTAACAGCTATGAGCCTGGCGATATCCTCGATTCGTTGAGGATACTCTCTGATGGGCTGCTTATTATTCGTCCTTCAACAGATGAGTTCTGCCCAACAGGCCGAGGAATACTTATCTTGCTTTCAAAGCTATTTTGAATACACTGCACGAAGCCACCAGGATCAGACTCGCATAACTAATGATTAGCATAATAACTAAACTTGATTCATTGGCACCTCTGGTCCTATGTTTCTTAGAATGGATCAACACAGTTTGCTTGTGGAGAATCATGGATAGCTTTCAGGCACTCATCTCCGCACAGATGACCATACAGACAACAGTCTCTCAGCAACTTCTTGAATGCCTGTCTCGACGGCATCTGGGCCACAGAGACTCCAATTACAACGAATCAACCACATTGACAGAATTGTTTCCCAGTGGTGATCTGCAGGGACGGTTTGCCTCGTCTTGTCGATCGAAAAGCGCCATCAATTTCTTTTGGTCCACTCCCGACCCTCCAGTGACCTCATTCCGGTCCCCGTAAGACCATCTGGAGGTCCGCCAACCCATCAGATTGTAGTGGAGTCTGTTATTATTGCCGATCCCAGCCATCCTAAATGTACAGTGCCCCCTAAAAAGGATTAACTACATGACAGCGACCCGTCGAATTGTATTATCACTGACGAGTCCGAGCAAACAGAAAAAGAAAGCCTCCAAAAACCTTTTCCCTTTTCGTCTTCTTTTCTTCCTCTAGTTTTGTGTCAGTACTGTCGGCTGGACGTCCTGACCAATGATGTCATCCTATTTCGAGCCTCAGAGGACTCCAGTCTCCAGCAATACTGGACGTGGGTAAACCCCCGATTTGAGTATTGATCGATGGTTCGCCTGCCTGTGGTCCGGATGAGATATGCCGGTCAAGCTCTCTTTCTTACACTGTGCCTTTGGGTAGCGCTGTCACTGGGACTGTGATCTCATATAGGACCCGAAAGGAGGATATATACCCTTACTTCTCGAAAATTACCGAATACATTAATGCACGAAGATATAATATTCCCATGACATCTGTCTTACCCATTCTGTGTCTGCATCAAAACCCCGTGTCCAAGCCACATCCGTACTAGTCATACCTAGACCCTAGGGTATTTGCGTGTCTTCCCCCTCCTGACACATCCTGTGCTTCATTTTCTTACTACTCCCGTTCATCCTTATCATTGTCATTGTCTGTGTCCTCTGCTACTTCTTGCGACTTCGAGGCCGTCTAACTGCTTCTCTTTCGTCCTGTGGCCCACTTGTTCCCCTTGCTGACTCTTCTCGTGGAAAAGGTGAGCATCCAAAATTTTATCGCGTCCCACCTAAGGAGTCTTTCCCTCCCTTCCCTCACTCTCTCTGGTATATTACCTCTCGCTGCTGTTTTGCAGTAGCAGTAGCAGCAGCAACAGGGCTGAAGCACATTTAAAACCGTCTACGCCACGTCATTAGCAAGTGACTCGGCAACATGGACGACGATTACGATCCTGTCCCACGCAGTCCCCCCATATCACCAGCTGATATGTTGTAGAGTGGCTAACGCACTGGGAGGATGATTGATATCAACAACACTGACATTGTCTCATAGGAAACAACGCAAGGAAAAGTCAGGGTCATGCAGCAACCCAAGAACACGGACCCAACTTTCCCCGTTGACGGAGGGGGATGTCGACCTCCGGGCGAGACCCACGTTGAAACCCAACGATCGGTGGACCCTAATTTATCTATTGAAGACTACAACCGCGTTATGCTGCAGTATACCCAGCGACGCATGTCGACCTTCCTGGACATGGGCAACGACAGCACTCCTCCTCCCAGTCGCAGCAGCCGGAGTAGCGACAGCAGCGGCAATAGTGGTGTCTCAACCAGTGGTGTGCTGGCCCGTCAGGCTGCAGGCCCCACCTCTCTGGAAGCCTCTCACCTTCGCAACTCCCAGACACCCGGTCATAAACCCGTTAAGCACGCTGGCGATCCGAAGACAGGGCTTTGAATTTCCATCTTCGTAGGCGACGCTCTCTGACAACGACTACGGGTTTGGTGTTGCGGGATCTACTCCGTATTGTCTCTCATATGTCGTTGACCACTATCCATGATGACGACGATGATGCGGTGTTTTCTTTCTTCGATGGAAGAAGTGTTGATGCTTTCATGGGAAGCTTCAATGGCCAGAAACTTTGTTCCCCGTCGATCTTTCCGGCGTTTTGATGAGTTAGCGAGGAAGCGTTCTACGATTTTCTAGCGACAGCGAGGCGATCCTTTTCGAGGGTGTTTTCTCGATCTCTGTCGCCGAGATCATCGCCCCCTTTCTTGTTCAACTGCCCCTTTTGATTTTTTTTTAATACCACTAGAACACGCTTGTTCCTACACTTGATCCGACGATGCTTATTTTTCCTTCTCGGATACCTCCTGCATCTGATACATGCGGCATAGTAGGAACCAACCATCTCCGACAGAGTTCATTTTCACCTTCAAAACCTTTTTTTGAGGTTGTTGATTGGGAATTTCTTTCAAGGTGGCTTTATATAGTGGCTCCCCAGTTGCTAACCCCTCCCGTTCTGCTCTGATTTTTCGTCATTTCATATCTTATCATTCGTTTGGCCTGATAAAGGCGTCCAACCGTTTCGCACTCACCCATTGATTGTAGCTGTTCGGTGTATGTCTTCATATTCTGACAGCAGCCGTCAATCAACAACTTCACCTCATCCCGGGATATCTCTGCTGGTCCATGATTCATCTTTTTCAGGGGGAGGGACAGTCGGATCTTTGTATCCGACACTGTTTCATTGCTGCCGGCGTGATTTTGCTGGTTGTTCTTCTCCAAGGGAACTGGTCTTCCCTTGACTGACTATATCTTGTTACGATGCTACGGCCTTCCTGCTCATGATGTGTTCTATATGTGACTCGTGGCTACGTTTAGTGAACCTAGGGCAGCAGCTCGAGGATTTATGCACGGTATTAATGTCTTATTGTGTCCTTTTTGGGCCAACTAGGGTCGACGCTGGACCAATTGTAGGTATTGCTTCGAAACGTAGTTTCAGAGGCAAGGCTTGAGTTTCTGCTCCATGTAGCCCCTTGCATGGGCAGGGCGACTGACTCGATTGATCGATTACTCACCTTGGAGTAAGCATCCCCATTAGCCATCCTGACTATTCCAGGATGTGTGGAAGGGATGAGCATGAACCGATAACAACAACTTGGCCCTTGATACAAATCAGAGACTGCGCACTGTTTGAGACACAGGATAGTCGCAGTCATATACCTTCAACGATGCTGCTTCAATGCCGGAAATGTGATTTTCTCATTCGCGTTCAGATCGCGACCTCTGCAATTCTATCAGAACTGCTCCCGATGGATCTCACGCGCATTCCATTCATACGTGATCTGGACTCGAACAACATTCCATATGGATAAGTTCGATGCTCAAACGCCGGTCATACCACTCACGTCCACTCATACCTGTCTTGGACGTGTTTTCCAAACACCGCGGTATAGTTCAAAGTCACTGAAACACCTTCTTCTGCCAACAAGGGACAACGACACTTCTACCTACAATGTCTCAGATAATCGACCCCTTCACCAAGTAACCGATCCGACATTTTCGCCGTCGTCTTCGCTTTGAAAACCCGCCTCCGAGCGATTGTATATTTCTCAGACTCTGCCAACAAAACTGGCGTCGCAGTCCATCGTCGAACTCGCTGACGCGCCAACCACAACCTCAAGTCACGAACAAAGTGATAATCAACCAAAATGCGTCCTCTAACTATATTCTGCACTCTCTCTACACTCTCAACCACACTCGCGTTCCCCTACTCCCTACCATCCAACTCAACCAGCGCATCAAAATCGACTCCTTCATCAACTGGGACGGCGACTCTACCCTCGCCAACACTCAGCGCACCTAATTCTTGTCCCGGAACGCAGTCCAAGCAATGTTGCGCAACCCTCAGCGAGATAGGTGACAGCCTCTTCAAGCCATTGGGCATGGTCGTTCCGATCCTGGGGGCAATTGAGCTGAAGTCCCTGGTTGGGCTGTCGTGTAAGTTCCTTTCCTCTTTTATCATCAGGTGTATCCCTGCCTGTCTGGCCGCATGTACTGATCTCATACTAAACAGGCAAAAAAATGGCGGACACGGCCCCAGAAACCGACTGCGGGGATGCAGTCATGTGCTGTGATGATGCTTCAGCTGTTGTGAGTGCATGCTCCAATTCAATTCCGCGAGGACGGAAATTGAATGGAATGGAGATTGGCTGACGGCTGACATTGGTTTTTCCTTCCCAGGCCGCGGACAATTTCATGCAGACTTCCTGCCAGGACTTTGCGGTCGCGAAGAAGAAGGAGCAGGACGTGATTGACCGCCAGCAGAGCCGGTATTCGGCGTATCGGAGCGCGATGATGTCGGAGTCTGCTACTCCTAGCCCGGCGCCAGTCCGTCCGATGGGCTCGTCTGTCTCGAGGGCGAGGGCGACGCCTACCAGGGTTTAATGCGGACTTTTGTGATATATAAAGGAGAGAGGGCATAATGCATTCTTTGTGTGGATGGTATTATGTGGGCGAGCCATGGTGAGGATATTGGCCTGCTGTCCTCCGAGTGCTCTTCATCGTGCTTGCAGGCTTTTTGTTGCATTTCTTACATTCCTCTGATGTGTCATAGCATTATACCGATTTTGCAAGGTTTGGAGACTGGATTTGTAATATTATTCTTCTCCCGCGATTGTGATCGCTGCAGGAGTGTCATACTCGCTTAAACATATTTCATGCACCATCAGAACGTAAAGTTAATGTACAGTAGATTCTTGACACGCCTACTTCTACCTCCAGCCCCGGCCAGACGGCGGGTATCCACCACCGTATTGGTTCCACTGACCCGACGTGCCCCGTCCCTGGCCCCCAGGATGAGGCGGAGGAAAGTGATTTGACCCCGGGGGCATCTGTTGTGCCGAGCCCATGTTCCAGGGAGGGAACTGTCCTTGCGCGTTAAAAGGTGGCGGGAATGCAGACGGGTTCATTCCCGTGCCCTGAGGAGGAAATTGCATCGTCGGCAGTGGCGGAGGTGGGGGTGGAGGCCACTGGCCTTGATAATTTGGTGGGCGAGGTGGGGGAGCACCTGGTGCCATCCGTGGGGGAAACGCAGGTGGCACGGGTGGCACGTTCCCGCTCGGAGGGAAATGCATAGGCGGTGGAGGCGGAGGGTGAGAAGGGTGAAATCCGTGAGGCCCTGCGCTGCTGTATTGAGGGCTCTGATGTTCAGGAGGTGGATATCGAGGAGGGGATGGTGCGCGTGGAGAATAGGACCTCTCTCGGGACCGTGATCTTCGTGGAGAACGAGACCGAGAGTCATAACGCCGGTCATTAGCTTCATGTCTGCGCGGAGCCGACCGGCTACGGGAGCTTGAGCTCCTCCATCGGCTGTCGTCGCTCTCTGGACTGCCACTGTAGCGACGTCTCCTTGAAGGACTGCGKCTGCGGCTGGCACTCCGAGTGCGGTTTCGTCTTTCTTTCATCTGCTGACAAAAGGCCCGCGACCATCCATAGTACGTGTCACCATAGAGAATGTCTCCCGTGGAGCTATCTCGGATAATTGTCTGGCCCATTTCATCAATGTCTACTACTTCGTTCTCTTTCTGCTCTGTTTGTCGGGAGTTGTACATCCGATCGACATCCTTGAGAAATGCCTTGAGCGCCGTCACCAGTTTCCCATCCGCTGGCCCAGCCAGGAACTGCAGAGGCTTGATGGTATCTGGGCGTAGAGGAACCGTCGAATCGGGAATGATGTGCGGGACGAGATTGCCGGCTGGGAGGTCATAATAGGGAGCAGAAGAATCTCCGTGAGTCGACGGCATCACAAAAGGGATATTCTTCTCTGCAGGTCGGTAGATCGTGTCCGTGTTGCTCTGCTCGACATCAATTGATGACTTGACTGGTCCAGACACAGCCGAGTTCTTGACAACCTCCCGCAGCTTGTTGACATAGTCGGCACCGTAGTACCCATTTTTATCCCATATGTCCAGTAGATCGTCTAAGCGCCTATGATGTTTTGGGTTCTTGGATCGATCGTATGATGCAGCGTAACCCAGTAGTTCCACGATATGCGGTTGTAGTGAACCACTCAGCGTGGAGAATGCCGCAGAGGTGTCCGCATGGTACTTGGTATGATGGAAAAGATCGTTGAGTAGATACAGAATATGCAGCCTCTTTCTTTTTGACGAGGGGCCAGAACGAGACTCTGCCGGCTTGGACGGTTGACCACTTTCCCCGGTGGTAAACGAACCGGACAAAGCAACCAGGTATTTACCCCAGACACCAACGCGGTTAGATGACGAGACGACATAATTCAAGAGCCATGTCTTGCATTTCTAATACAGGTCGGGAGCGAAAAGTTTAGTATTCCAGTAACACCGACGGGCAGGACTCGACAAGTCAAACCTGGATGTTCGCTACGGAGCAATGCGACAGCGCCGTGTCAAGCAGAGTGTGGAAGGCTGTGATCTCATCGCGCGGGACAGAAGTGGGGTCAGGGCGTAAAAGCCCAGCTGAAAAAGATGCCTTCGCAATGGCAACTTGGTGAGAGGCCATTGCTATGGTAAGTACGCGAGCAAGAGGAGAGTTGCCAGGTCGAAGAATATGATTGCAGCGACATTTCAGACTCGATTGCGGGATCTCCGTCTGTTGCACGTGATCTGACTTTACATTGCTCGTAGCTCTCGCCCTTCTCGGTCCATCTACGTTGAAGGCCTTTCAGACGATCAGCTTAGCTCCAAGGGCAAATGTGGGCTCTCAGCGCTCATATCTTTTCTCGAGGGATGCACCATTTGAATCACCAGATGATGGAGAGAGTGGCATGATCACCTCTCAGATGTTGTAGTATAAGTATTTATGCCTCAGGCACTTATAGTCACTAGATAACAATCCCCAAACGGAAGATACAGATTCTTTCGATGGTATGATTTTCACTGACGAGTCAACCTCAACAAATTTATCAGCAGCAATAATGGACCAAATGAACGCTGTCAACATATGCTGGTTTCGGAAAAGGAAATCCGCCATCAGCCCTAGCCATGACTCGCCGAGATAATTGCTTCAACGGCTCCATGGACTGCATGGCCCTGAGTTTTAGGACAACATATCTATCTACCTTGGGATTACAGAGTAGACTATCACAGCACGCTTCTCGTCGGCTTCGCAGCGATTCGTCCGGCTGGATCTCACGATCATCTGCCTGTCGATGGCGTGAGGATGTACCTCCATTACGTGTACCTGGCGAGGGGCGCGGTAGTAAGGTGTTAGGCCTGAAAAAGCCACCTCGGGTGCTGTATTTGTTGTTGTCACCAAGGTATCTAGTATCTCTGGTAGACATTGCCATACATGGAGAGTCCAAAGTTATAAGTCATTTCCATCACTAAGAAGCTCAAGGTACTTAATGAAAGTTCAAAAAGTGTGACCACTCGGCCCCCGCCTTCCGATCCATCTGCCGACGGAGGTGTATGATCTGACTGACCTCCGTGGGTCAGCTCTGCATCCATTTTCTACAATTTTCGCTCGTGAGAGACTTTACCCTCCCTTTTTCAAGTTCACGCCACTCTTCCTTCCCTGCCATCATCACTCAAAGTGGGTCATTGTTTGATGGATCCCCGCAGTCTACTCTCCACCAGGGTTGCAGGTGAGGTTGGATTGCATGTTGTAAGTACCCTGAGAGGCTCAGAGTGATTTATATTTAGGCGTGTAGAACCATGATATGATGTTCATATAATCTCGGCTGTCCCTTGTATCATTTCGCATTTTCTCAGGCTGCCCACTCACTATCGAGTCTCTCTCGATACTACCCACGCAAAACATCTAGAGTACCCTCAGTATACACCACCAAGCATCAACACACATATTATTTCTGCAACAACCACACACGCCTGAAGAAAGCATAACGGAACTCTACCTCTACAACAGAGCCATTCAACACAAACAACCTTCTTCTCTTTGAAGTCATCTTCAAAATGTCCGTTTCAATTCCCGTCCGTCCAGCAATCCGCCATTTCTCTGTCCGCCGTCCTCCACCAGATACTCGCACTTCCAGATTCATAGCCAGTTCCTGTCTTGTCTCAGCAGTCCTTCTCCCTTTTGTACCTCCGGCGCTGGAGAGCTTTCGCGAAAAGGACAAGACTTATTCAAACAAGTGAACTTTCCCTGTACTCTGAACTCGCCAATCCGCTAATCAGCATACTGATCTTGTTCAGACCGCATCCACCCCTTTGCTTCCATGCTCGTTGAAGTGCACAAACTAGGAGGCTTTGACAACTTCGACTGAGGGACTTGTCCCTCAAAATGACAAAAGTTATTAGGTCTTCCGATTTACCCTTCGAGGGCGCTGTCGGCGGGTTACTGGCAGCTTTGACGCAAATATATGAAGACTAACAGGCGGGCCATGCATAGTTCKGCGTTACTGGTGCTCGGATATTGCTTCTATGATCAGTGGGACTAAGGAATGTCCGTATGTTTTCAACTAGTTAAGTCTGAAATAAGACATAATATCCATCTCAAAAAAAATACATTAATCCACAATTCAGGGTGATGGTGACCTATTGCATTCACTATTTCAGATGCATCTGGATGATGACATGATGCCTGTAGCCTCATTTAATCTTCAGTCTGAAAGGTCATTGGTGGTAGGATGGTATGTGAGGCGAAGAGAGTGCAGAAAAACACAGAGAATATGGTACATAGCTTATCACATCCAACGACAGCGTATTACTACAACCATTTAGGCGACTTTCTCATACACCTTCCTTTGACGTGCCCTCGGTGAACAAAACCAAAACATCGCTCTAGCTGAGTCGGTTGCCCCTCGGAGGTCGAAACGGCTGAGTAGCCTCATATTTCCCCTTCTCGAGCACCCGCTCCGCCTCCGTCTCCGGCTCGTGACGAGTCGGTGCGGGATCATGTCCTGCCTCTGCACTAGGCGAAGCGACATCATCCGCCGCACTCTGGAAGCGAGCCATGTTCGCCCGTTTCAAGCTGGGGTTTTCTGACGGTGCGGTGATCGGCTCGTTGAGAGAAGATTGGCGTCGGTGTTCTGCTTCCATCGCGGCAAGCTGCGCCTTCTTCTTCAATTCTGCTTCATATCTAGACGCACGGTCCGCATTGATGGACTTTTTGGCAAAGTAGTAGGCTCCGCCGCCAGCTGCAGGATTGTCAGTTTTGCTGGTACTCAAATAACTTGCAATTGCTGACAGCAAGGCCAAAGTTAAATGAGACACTTACCGACGCAAAGAGCTCCCCAGCCGACCCTGTTAACATGCCAATGATTAACTGAAGTTAGCAAGGCGTCTCCTTCTCTCTACAATTGCTGATGGCACTGTGCAGGTAGTATCTGCTCACCAAGTTGATCGAATCTACATAAAGAACAGCCCCAACAAAGTCAATGCTAATATTCTTCCCCGACGATATCTGTTCCTAGAGTAGTACGTACCGTATTCATTTTCAAAACGTGATTTGAACGAGTGCAATATGTGAAAATTCTAAAGTAACAGTGCCGATGAAGTGAAATCGAAGTACCTAGCTCGGAGATCTTCACTACGTCAACCGGCCGAAGACCACTGCTACCCCGACCAATCATAGCGAGCTCTCGTACTCCGCCACCCGTCGAATGCCTGAGGCTGCGCCTGAGGCTGCCAAAGAAGAAAGGCGTCATGCTTCTTTTCCGTTTGATTTCTAACATCTCTCAACCTTTATCTTCTATTCACCCTCACCTTCGCCTTCGCTGTCCATTTCGGATCGCTCCTCTCGATACCTCACTACTCGACTTAGCGGCTCAAGCTGTCTGCCGACTTGCAGCTTGTCGAGGGATGACTATCTCCCGAGTAGTCATTTGAGGCGCTGGTAGCCTCATCGAGCATCTGCACTCGTTTCGTTCGTTCACAGCAGATTTCCACACTCTATAACATAGACGATATATATCACTTCCTGCGGTAGAAGAATACTTTCAAACGTCATGCCTGCTAAACGCAAGGCTACAGACAGTATGGCTTCAGTGACGAAATATGTCTGGATGAAGGCTGACCATCAGCTAGGCGGTCGGTCAAGCAGGGCTTCAAAACGAGCGACTCCTGTGCCGGGTATTGAGGATGTCGGCAGCAGCGATGAATACTCGGACTATGTGGATGAGAAGGAAGACAATCTGAAAGGCAAGCGCAAGCGCATCTTATATCTGTAACAGGCCATGCCGGATTGCTGACAGTCTCTTATACAGATGTCGTGGACAAATTCTCCCTCGAGTCTTTCAGCAACAAGAAAAACCCGTCTGTTTCGAAACACGATCCGAACTTTGGTTACAAAGACTTCTCCTCGCTCTCCCTGAAACCGGACCATGCGAACCGTCCTTTATGGATTGATCCGCTGAAAGGCACCATCACCCTGGAGAGTTTCTCCCCACTGGCGCCCCAGGCACAAGACTTTCTGACCACGATCGCCGAACCTCTTTCTCGCCCGACGCACTTGCACGAATACCGTCTGACTGGGAACAGTTTGTATGCGGCCGTGTCCGTTGGCCTGCAGCCCGCTGACATCATCAACTTCCTTGATCGGTTGTCCAAGACGCCACTTCCCGATACCATCAAGTCGTTCATTATTGACTTCACCAAGTCCTACGGAAAGATTAAGGTCGTTTTGAAACACAACCGCTTCTTTGTGGAAAGTACGGACCCTGCGATGCTTCAGATGCTCCTCCAAGATGAGGTTATTGGGCAACAAAGAGTGAATGGTTCTGAAGGAATCATCCAGCAAGCGGCTCCAAAAATGGGTGGGCTTGTGATTCCCGGCACCAAGGATGCTGCGGGTGTACAACAGACCTCGGAGGAAAAGCCAGCGAATGGCGTCCCGGGCCAAGATCGAAAAGAGGATGATATCCTTCTCGCTATCCGTGATGATGACGACGACGATGAACAAGCCCAAGTGCATAGCTTCGAGATTCCGAACGAAGCTGTGGAGTCTGTCAAAGCGCGTTGCCAGGCCATGGGTTGCCCCGCCCTTGAGGAGTATGATTTTCGAAATGACGAAATCAACCCGACTTTGGATATCGATCTGAAGCCCAATGCCCGGATTCGGAGCTACCAGGAGAAGAGCTTGAGTAAGATGTTCGGTAACGGACGTGCAAAGAGTGGCATTATCGTTCTGCCATGTGGTGCGGGAAAGACGTTGGTAGGCATCACGGCTGCCTGCACGATCAAAAAGGGAACGATTGTTCTCTGCACGAGCTCCATGTCGGTTGTTCAGTGGAGGAATGAGTTCTTACGCTGGTCAAATATCGACCCGGGTGACATTGCGATTTTCACCTCCGACAACAAAGAGAAGTTTCGCCGATCCACCGGTATTATTGTCTCGACATATTCAATGGTATCTCAAACAAGGGCCCGGTCGCACGATGCCCAGAAGATGATGGACTGGATCCAATCGCGCGAATGGGGTCTTATGATTCTCGACGAGGTGCACGTCGTGCCAGCATCCATGTTCCGGAAGGTCACTTCGGCCATTGCGACGCAAAGCAAGCTGGGTCTGACCGCAACTCTGCTGCGTGAGGACGACAAGATCAAGGATTTGAATTTTTTGATTGGTCCCAAACTCTATGAAGCTAATTGGATGGAACTTGCTGAGCAAGGTCATATCGCCAAGGTCCAGTGCGCTGAGGTGTGGTGCCCAATGACTACGGAATTCTACACGGAATACATGAGAGAGAAGTCGCGAAAGGCCGCTTTACTCTACATCATGAACCCCCGAAAATTCCAGGCCTGCCAGTTCCTGATTGACTACCACGAAAAACGGGGTGACAAGGTCATTGTGTTCTCTGACAACGTGTACGCCCTCGAACGGTATGCGCTCAAACTGAACAAAGCCTATATCTATGGTGGAACCCCCCAAAATGAACGAATGCGGATCTTGGAAAATTTCCAACACAATGAGCAAGTCAACACAATTTTCCTTTCCAAGATTGGAGACACATCGTTGGATTTGCCGGAAGCCACCTGTCTGATTCAGATTTCCTCGCATTACGGTTCGCGACGTCAAGAAGCGCAAAGACTCGGTCGAATCCTGCGAGCTAAGCGCCGCAATGACGAAGGGTTCAATGCTTTCTTCTATTCACTCGTATCCAAGGACACCGATGAAATGTTCTATTCATCGAAACGGCAAGCTTTCCTCGTTGACCAAGGCTATGCGTTCAAAGTCATCACCCATCTCCAAGGCATCGAGAATCTGGAAGGGCTCGCATATGCCACCCCTGCCGAGCGCCGCGAACTATTACAGGAAGTCATGCTGCAGAATGAGACGTCTGCCGAGGTTGAGAATGTCACGGACGATCTCTTTTCGGAGCGCTCTGGCGGACCGAAGGGTAGAACCAAGGGAGGGGTTAAGAGGAGCGCAGCGACTCTTAGTGGGCTGGCCGGTGGCGAGGACATGGCCTATATTGAGTACAACAAGAGTAGGAACAAGCAATTGAAGGACAAAGCAGGCCACCACCCACTGTTCAGGAAATTGGAACGCGAGCGCCTGAAGCGGAAGAAGGAGCTTCAAGATATCATTCGGTGATTGGCTACATACAACTCGCGTCATAAAGAGACTGCAACCTTGCGCGTTCTGAATCAGAATGAGTCTAGATCACTTTTAATACATATTATGATTATATAAAGCTCTTCACGAGTGAGCTGGCAGATCGTCTATTCTAGCTGAATATTGAAAGTTCCGTTACGTAACCCTAGGACTCATCATGAATATGGATTGTAAGCAACCTACGAGATTGAGACTAAGATTTTTTGTAGACCTAGAAGGCATGCTTGCTAATCATTCCTCGACCTCATGCGCTACTCCATACTGCTGCAGAATAAGAGCAGTTACCCCGCTCTGTCGGCTTTACACTGCAACAATAATGCGAGATGTAGTCTGCAGACACTTCCTAAGTTCCTGCTAAAGCACCTAGCTCTGCTCCGTGATGCTGACATATCAATATCCTCAAATGACGTAGGGTCGGCCACCCAAGCCCCGAGACGCCGAGCCCCCGCCTCAAACACGAKAGAAGAATATCAGATATCATAGCTCTTTGGGCAGTCAGATAACAAATAAAGATGAAGATAGCATCCTGATTTGTCCCTGGACGACGAATATAGCTTAATGATCTGCAGGGTCATATACCAGCTTATTCATGCATCAACCACGCACGGGGTCTAGATGCATTGATCTATGTCATCGGTTCGTAACATCTCGTTCGTCAGTGCTTCAGAGAAAGGATATATTAGGTCCAGTGTGTCTGGGCTCCAGGAGACTGTCAACTTCTGCTGAAAATCGTGGAATACTAGTTTCCTCACTGTCTGATACACGAGTGAGGTCCAAGCGTACATATTCGAGGTCTTGTCTTACGCCGTACTCTTTTCCTTCAACGAACATACCTGGTTCGAGTGTCAGTCGCAACAGCTCAACGATGGCTACGGCAAAGAAGATTCAGTTGTCGACGGCCAACTCGGGCATTTTCAGCGTGGAACTGAGGGAGGACTCTGCGCGTGCAGCAAGTGAGGTGCTGCAAGATGATCTGGAGAACCACCATATGTTCTTCAACGAGAGCGGATTTCATAGTGAGTCTGCGGATTGAGATTCTGGTACCTTCGGATCCACTGAAGTCTAATATTGCCTTTACTGTTGCACAGATCATATTGTCCACCTCATTCTGACAATCTATGCACTCGGTGCGACGCCTGATGAGATCAGGGCTGCCTATGATCGGAATAAGGCGTATCAGCGCCCTGTCATGCCCACCACCCAGAGTGTAGTTGAGTCGATGCATGACAAGAGCCAATTCCAGCAGCACCTCGGCAAAGAAAAGAATTATCCCAATTACTTGGCTTTCTTTCAGCAGGAGATTGAGAAGAAAGGTGTGGCGGATGTGCTTAACGAGTATCTGTTTTCGGGGAGCGAGTGCGCCGAGACTATGCTTGCGCGGCTCTTTGGTGGTGGGTGGACATGCAGTAGTTCAAGTTATTCTTCGAATTGACACAGATGTTAGGACTCCTTCATCCGCTGATCCACCTTGGGTTCGGCCTTGAGTTCGACCAGCCCGCCATTGTCGCTGAGGGACTCGCACAGACCGCAGTCCACGAGGACTGGATTGGTCGGTTATACCTCCTGCCGGTAGAGAAGGCCGCAGGAGGCATTGGCAAGCCGGGAAAGAAAACGATGCTGCAAATCTTCAACGAGATCCGGGCTGATAAAAAACTAGCTGAATCCGCCAAATGGGAGGATGGGAACAAAATCAGAGACGGCGTTTTGAAGCGAGCACCTGATGAGATGATTAAGTATGCAGCACAGTTTTCGATCTCCGCCGAGCAAATGGAGGAGAAACTTGCTGAACTTCTTAATCTAGTCGGTAAGCATCGCCGCCTTCAATAGCTCATACCCGGTAGTATAATGAGCGTCCAGATCAATGATGGCTAACTATCTGTACAGCTTACTTCACAGGTGCCGCTCAGCGTCCGCCAAAGCAGGTCAAGCTTGACTTCTTTTTGATGCACTGCGTGACTTCTTCCATATTCCTTTCCAAGATTGTCACTCTTCCGTACCTGGATACGCGCTCCAAGCTGCGTGTGCTTGAGTGGAAAGGCCGTGCAGATCTGGCGCTCTACGTATCCCGCGGAGTTCCCAAGCTGCTGCTGGAGGAAGTTACTACATACGAAGCACCGAACGACTGGAAGACAATCTTCCACGTGAGCAGTGTACACCCACGCGACGACGGTCATTTGTCCAAGCTTGTCAGGGCTCTAGCAAATGGCGAGAAGGTCTGTCGACCGTTTGAGGCTCGAGCAGAAGAGCTAGGGCTTTTGATCACCGGTGACATGTGGCTGAAGATTGCAAACATGGGTAAGCGAGGCACCTGGATGAGCTGTACTCTTAAGACCATGTTTCAGAGCTTTGCTGATTGACCGTCTTCGCACTAGCTATCGATTCAACCAAAGGTGATCAAATGGACTCAATGTGGGTTCGCTCGACAGGGTTCGAAGAGGCACGGAAGCATTTCCACGACCGACCCCACCTATGAGAGGGCAAGCCCATAGAAACCGAGTGTTTTGATGATGATTTAATCCATTAAGGCCGATACCCCAACTGACAGAGGGCTCACAGACTGATAAGGAGGCACCGGCCCTGCAATTCAACTGTCATTCTATGTCATAACAGCGACTCAATTCAAGATAATTTGTGTGATTTACCGAGTACTCTGCAACCTCGGACGTTGAAGTATGGTTGGAGCGATTCGTTAGTCTAGCTTTTAGCTCTAAATCAAGGCGGGTGGGTCTGCCTAGTAAAGCTGCAAAAATAAATGTCTTACCCGATCCCCAACAGGCCAACGGCAGTCGAATTTGCAAGCATGCTTTTACCAGCGTCAAGCATTTCGTATCATCTTAGACGTGATCGTAGGTAGTTAGTCTACTTCTTGGAAGAGTCAAATATTTCCATCATTTCGTATCGTTTCCACAGTAAATGTGCTCGATCGAAAGCCGCAGAAAGAAACCGAAAGTTTGCTGTGTTCTGCGTGACATCACGTGGTGATTACGATTCGAGGACAAGTGGGGCGATCCCCAACAGCTTCGGCCGCTTTAGAAGGCATCTTGCCGTTGATAAGCTGTCATTTTCACCTCACTACACGTTCGACGGCGGTTTGAACTACGTACGCGAAATATCCAAACGTCAACACCATGGCAGGCGGGGAAGAAGACATCAACAGGACGAACAACCCTTCTCCATCCACCGAAAGAGTCCACGACCACAACCCGTTCGTTGCGTTCCGGCGTTATGCTGATGAGCAGATCTCGTCCATGCTGCAGTCTGTAATGGGCCTTCCATCTTCGATCTCCGCTCCTCATTCAAATCATTGGGCTATCTTCGCCGAAGAGAACAGTTATAGAGAGCCCAACTACCTCCAGCGACAGACTAGCGAAGACAAGGAAAGGGGATATCACTCGAGCTCCGGGACGGGTGCCTCTGGAAACACAGACAACATAGGTCAGGATGACAAGCCACCTGCAAGCTCTCGGTGGCCGCGATCTGATGATCCTTGGCATTCGCATCACCATGGACGATTCGATAGACCCTCCGATTTCTTCAGTCTTGACTCCTTCTTCGACTCTTTCTTCGATCGATTCTGGTTCGATGATCACTTCTCCTCCCGCTTCTTTCATCCCTTCCATCAGCCTTTCTTCTTTAACATGCTGAACGACGACTCCGCAACTTGGCCCCTGGCATACTTGATGTTCAGTCCGTACTCACCACTGCATCTGGAGCGTCAGGCATCCTATCGAGCACACAAAGAGCGAGGGGTATTCTCTTCACTCATGTCGTCATTGAAACCTTCTTCTGAACGCGACCCCGCCGAGCCGCAGTGGCGCGAGGCCTTTGAGGATCTTCTTCGACTCGAGAACGGAAAACCGATGCTGGACCGCGAACCCAGTACGACATTGGTCAAGAAGGAATCCGGGACCGAGTGGCTGAAGGGCCTCGTGCAACGCGGCAGCCTTGGCGATCGGTGGAAGTATGTTTCAGGACCGGAAGGCCAGGGTTGGTCAGGGATAACGCTCGAGAGCGTCGAGCCGACAGACAAGGATCGCTCTCGACCCGATGAAAGTCCGACACCGCAAACACAGGCTGAGGCCAGTTGGAAGGATACAACGTCCGCACCCGAGACCGAACTAGACATGTACGACCAATTTCTTGCCGATATCGAAGCGCGCGAGCGCGATTTCTTCAAAGGAGTTTATGAAAGTCCACTTTTGCGGTCTCTCTTGGAGGAGAGACGAAGGCTGAAGGAAGAAGTCGAGCCGTTTGGCAAAGAGGACCCGAGCAAAGACACCGACTCTTGGCTAGATCTCGTTTCTGATGGTGACAAGAACACCGTTCCTGAGGCTGCCCCCCACCCGACCTCGGAGGTTTCGACCACTTCGGAGACACGTCCAACGAGTTCAGCCACAGAGCAACAGCCCTACGTAGTTTCCACCCGGACGACGACAGAGCGCATTCGTCTCCCCGATGGTTCAATCCAGACCAAGACGGTGAAGACCAAGCGGTTTGCGGATGGACGGGAAGAAACAAATGAATCCGTTGAAGTCATGAATCCGCCTCCAAAACCTCAAGATTCGGTTGCTGGTCAGGAGGCTCTTGAGAATCAAAAGAAGAGAGGCTGGTTTTGGAGAGACTGAGAATAAGAGCATCATACTACTACTCGCCCCAGGCGGTTGCATCTCTTTTGTCGTATTTCGTTTCGCATTTGGATTTAGCGTTTGCTGGCGTTTTTTTCTTATCCTATCCTTGTCATTCTCTCTCATCTCCTTTGGAATTTCTGCAAAATGCCCAGATTTGAACATATCATACTTCAATTACCATCCTCTGGTGTTGGGGCGCTGCAATAAGTGGATGATATATGAACTGCGGATGGAATTGGCCCGATCATTGCATCATATTCAAAAATATTCTGCCAGATATTAAGTGAAAATATATAGCTATATTGAGAGGATCCAGACTGCATACCAAATCATTCCTTTATTCTTCATCTTTCTACATCTGTGACAACACAGTGGATGTTCGCAAATATAACAGATAATGGAAGCAAGTAGGAAGCGCGGCACTATTAGTCTGCCTTGACACTCTTCTTCTGTGCCTTGCCGGCAGTCCACCCTCTGGATTCCCAATACTTGACACTCTCTTCCATCTTCTTGTAGGCCCATGTGAACGGCGGGTCTAGTTGACGCGAGTTAGCTTCAACCCTAGCAGCAAACACTCAGTCTGAGAGAGTAACTTACACAGAAACTGGCGAAGATCGTGTCTATTGTCTTCAGGGGAGTATTGCTCTGCATGGTAACTGGGCGTCAAGACAGTCATCTTGTGCCGGTTGATAGCGTAGTGGTAGAAGAAGTGACGGGTCTTCTCATAGATCTCGCGGGGGCTGTACTCATTTCCCCAGACGTGGAGCAGCTTCTCGTACATTGACCAGGGTCCCAATTTTGAGACCTTGCGCAGGTAGCCGAATGTGCCTAGTTCGGCGTATGTCACGCCCATGTCGGCCTCATCTGACTGGACGTAAGTAGCTGTAATAGGCTCCAATTCGGCGGTTGGGGTTGCTGTTAAGAATTCGTGCAGAATTGGAAGGTTGAATGAATCGCGCGCCCAGGCGATGAACTTTTTGAGGTCGACCTTGCTAATCGACCCAATGGGATTCAACTATTTTGCGATTTGTTTAGTGCTCAAGTTCCTGAACAGAAGGTCTCTCGACCTGACTGAGAAATTGTACTCACGTCGGCACTGCTTGCGTCGTATTTGGTCAGGTAGCCACGCAAACTAGACAATGTTAGTCGGGATCAAACTATGGAGAACTCAAATTTGCTCCGGCTGTTAAAGCATTGCCGCTCGCACGTACCACTCTAGACAACAGTTAGTGGACTTAAGAGTTTCTTCATGAAGTCAAGAGTATCTCTTACCATCTACATTAGAAGACGCGAGCACAAGTAGTCCACCTCCACCTGGACGTTGACGAACAGTTGGGAGCAGCGAAGCAAACAAGTACGATAGGACCATTCTCAAACGAGCCTGGACATTCTGTAACGCCGCATTTTCAGCTCCAGTACCGCCATGAACTTTGAACCGGGGCTGAAAATTCGTGACCACAGTGAATAAGTTCGTGATGGCAGTCACAACAGTGTCGAAGTTGAAGTCGATATGATAGGACCCAATCTCGGTGGAGAGCCCTTTGGCCCGCTCTCTTGTTTCTTTACTGGAATTCTGGGTGCCCATGAAGCTGGTGTGGAATATGCGGCTAGGTTCGATGTTAATATTGTCTATGTTTAAAGCAAGTCATAAGAGGCCGCTAAGGAGCAAACTCACTTGCATACTTCCTGGCTGGTGCTGGGAAGCCAGGTCGAGCCCTCAGGTTCTGCACACAGCCTACGGACATCTTTGATGACTTGCTGGTTTCCCTCCGAGACTGCCTTGACGACTTCTCTGCACATAGAGTGTACGATAATAGCTGTAGCACAGCTGTCAATACCTCCGCTAAGGGGGAGGAAGAAACCAGCAGCGCCGCTTCTCCGCAGGTAGTCCCAAAGCCAACAGGCTGGGCCGAGGGAAATCTCTTCCTCTGGAGCGTGATACTTTGGTGATATCGGCTCAGATGGGACAAGGCTGGGCTCGGCATCATCGTCCGAACGAGAAAGCCTTACGTCGAGATCAAGCCGAACAAACGGAGGTTGCCTTGTAGCCTGCATGTTGCGGCTAGAGCTAGCGCGATAGGTCCGAACCTGCCTGTCATCAGTACCAAGGCAAATGAGTAAGGCTGATGTAGGTGACAGACTTCTTCGATATCAACAGTAGCCGTAACGACCTCCACATCTTTCAGGGAGAATTGAGAACCCTGGGCAACTATATTCCCGTTGATGACAATCATTGCACAGCCATCGTAGTAGAGTCTATCACCATCGCAACCTTGCTGGTTGGCATAAAGGTAGATGCCTCCGCTCTATATCGGTGTATTAGTTCGTGAAACGAGAACGCAAAAGAGCAACACATTTACCAGTTTAGTAGCCTGGGTGATCAGATTCACACGAGTGTCAAGCTTCTTCAGCTCATGATGGCTTCCTGACGAGTTTGAAATAATCTCAACGCCTGGAGGGTTATGTGAGCAAGCGATTGTTTAGCAATAACATATGAGGGTATTTACCAGCCAGGCCGTACGGAATATGAGGACTTGATTTGAAACAGTCAGTCAACTTGCTCGACAGCGGTATAGGTCAGCACATACCCATTAGGAGTAAAAAGTTCTTCGCAGGTTTCAAGCCCTAAGCACGTGTCCCGCGTGCTGATGACCGCGTCACCAAAAGGCACCTTATATTGGCCGGTGATTTTGCCCACGATCCGCTCCAGGTAATAGTCTTCGATCTCACGAGGGCGCTGCCATGGGGCGAAATGCCTAAGCTCTCGATAGTTCCCGTCTGATCTCGCATCAACATAGTTAGCGAAAAGCTGGGCTTACGTGAGAAGAGAAACGACAAGGAAGATGAACAGTATACCATTAGCAAGCCACATCTTCGGGCGAATGAGGATAATCTTTTTGTTGTAAAAGATCACGCTACGCTCGTTAGTTTAGGAATTCCAACAGGGTAGAAACCAACTCACCGGCAATTGTATCGCACGTTCCGATGACGAACCGGCATGCCAATATCAACGACAATGTCTTGACAGTCTGGGTGATCAATGATACGGGCCAGCATCTCCCACGAGTGTAGAAACGTATCGCCTTCTAGGAAGCCATCGAGAACACCATATCCTGAGAAAACTTAACAACCATTTGGTGAAAGACATGACGGCGCTCGGTCCGTACCAGTGATCTCGAGCTCCGGACCAACACGTAGAGTAGCCCCAGCGGCTTTGGCTTGCCGAATACTCTCAATAATACGTTCAGCATTTCCTTCAAAATCCAAAGCCCATTGGTTAAGAGAGCTTTGCAGAGCACCAGTTAGCATCAATGCGTCGCAAGAAATAGAAGTAGGACTGTGATATACCATGTTGCGAGCGTTACAAGATGCCCCATTGTGACTCAGCTTGTAGCTTTCAGGCCACCAGTTGAACTAGCTTCAGTATCGAGAGAGAATGAGACGCCAATGGATGCTTATGTAGGATACTTATATGTCAGTCCAGAAGTACACATAAAGACTCTTTGCCAACCAAGAAATGCTTGCATAGAACTCCCCGCTCGGAGCTCTGGCAAAGGAGAATAGCATCATAGTGTGATCAAGACAAGCCAATGCAGCATTTCTAGGCCATCAATGGAGAACAATTACCTTTTACAAAGACAGTACAGTGCCTGATCAGAGTCAACCCCAGCTAGGTCCACCGTCTCATAAGCAAATGCGTATCAGATAAGAATTATTGGAGACTGCTCGACAGTAACCATGACGCAGATCACGTGTGTGGGGAGCTTTCCTTAGCTTAGGCAGTTTTCCTTTGTGCCCCGCGGAATACGAGATCTTCCTCCGAGATTGCGCCGTGTTCATCCTCGGCCATAGTTACCAGATGATTAATCATCCCTTATCTATTAACTTAACGTTATGAAGGACAGCTTAGAAATAGTGGCGCTAGTGTGATGATATCGGGTTGCCATATGTGTCATATCCTCCTCGATTATTCTCAAGCCTCAGAAAAGCGATCTATTAACATTCGTCGAGAATTGCAGTGACGAGCGGAATTGCTCCCAGCGACAGCATTATGTCCAACGGTCCCCAGATCCCCGCACCCGCCCATATACTGGCTGACTCAATGCTCTCGCGGCATTTTGGAAGAGAAACGGTGAACTATTTTTCTAGTGAGGATCTCTTCTATGGCATAGTTGTTTTTCCTTGCTGCATATTCAACTGACACTTACAGGCTCGCCTCTAAACCGTCTCTCATTCTTGCGCTCTGAACATCCGTTCCTCTCGGCTGCGCTTAAGCATCCCTCTACTCGCTTTGTACTGCTGAAAGATCTTGCGCCTCTCACCAAGAGTCCTTCTGAGCTATATTACGCAAAGTATGACGAAGTACGGAAGCTTGTGCCCGAAAATGCCTTCGACAAGTCCGAGGAGGAGATGATCAAGCAATTTGACTCTCGAAAGACACATGCTCAGCTCATCTTCCTGGGACTTGATGAGACCAGGAAGCAGGATGGTCTGGCTTGGAAAATCTACACTGGGGCTCCTTATTTCGCTTTGGATGTAACGCCGAAAGGTTCGGAGGAGCAGCAAGCCAACGCGAAGGACATCATCAGCACAATGGAGGCTAAAGGCCTCAACTTCTACCAGTCAAGAGTGGTGATGACGTTCTCAGCGGACGAGGGTATGTGAACTATCGACAACGACAACAGTGAGAAACCTACTGATTTTGACTTGCGCCACCCAGCTGCCATATATGCACAGGCCCGTGCGCTGATTGACTGGAACACCCGGAATACATTCTGCGGCACCTGCGGTTACCCTACGCTTTCTGTGAATTCGGGTACGAAACGTGCGTGTCCGCCGACGGATGCTGCTCTCGCAGAACAAGGAAAGCAGCGACCTGAGTGCAACACTCGCACAACATTGTCAAATCTTTCCTTCCCCCGCACTGACCCGACAATCATTGTCGCTGTCCTCTCGGCCGACGCTAAGCGGATTCTCCTCGGCCGCTCCAAGCGCTTCCCGCCGAACTGGTACTCGACCCTGGCTGGTTTTATTGAGCCCGCAGAATCGGTCGAGGACGCTGTTCGGAGAGAAGTGTGGGAGGAAGCTGGTGTCACGCTTTCGCGTGTCGTGATTCATTCATCTCAGCCATGGCCATACCCGGCCAATCTTATGATCGGTGCCATTGCTCAGGTCAGCGATCCCGAGCATGAGAAGATTAATCTGTTKCATGACCCTGAGTTAGAGGATGCAAAGTGGTTCGAAATCGAGGAGGTGGAGGAAGCCTTGAGGGTTGGAACAAGTGCGTTGGGAGAGACGGCTGGTCCCGAGTACAAGGGTGGTTTGAGACTTCCTCCTCCTACCGCCATAGCCCACCAGCTCATAAAGGCAGCCATCACGGGAGATTACATCACTTCGAAAGAATCAAAGATGTAGTGGATCAGGCGTTCTTCCCAGGTTACAAGTGCTTCACGGCTTCTCAGCAAATGCTGTATATACCAGTGCCTTGCATAGACCGTAATACTTCCATAGAGCGTAGCATATGAGGACAGAGCCATAGACCGCGGAATTTAATGACACACATACTTGTCAACAAAATAGTTTGATAATAATACCTCACTTTCCGGCTACGATGAGGGCTTGTGATTTGATCGCAACCTCCAAGAAGCCAGCTTCCAGTACGATCACGCCTGAACCATTAATCCAAAAAGTCTACCAGTGCCTGATAGACATCGAGGGCCAGACCACGAACCAAATCATCACAACATTATCAAGACCAAAAGGCTGAATCAGAGATTCGCATATACTGTCCCATCTCTGAGTTCATGTATACTTTCTTTGTCGGACGGCGATCCGACCTCGGCATACCTTCTTCCGTCCCTCAATTCGTGAATTGTTATCCTCCGGTGGGATTTCCTCCGTTTCGAGCCTCTGTTAGAGACAGATGATTCCCCACGTACTTCTCGAGTCGCCGAGTCAACGCTACCCGCGTCACTGTGCGCAACACTACTGACAGGCGTTGCCTCTCTACTAGCCGTCTGTACCGACGCCTGAAGCTGGTAATCCGCTACCATGGCAATTCCAACTTCATGATACCATTGCCGTAGGTCAGTGGCGTATGCACTTTCCTCATCGCCGTATTCGACAGGAGGGCCGGCAACTTGCGCTTCTTTGCTGGCGTTGTGGAAAACAGCCCATGCGCTAGTGTCGACGCTGACAAGCATCATAGAGTGATTGAAGCTTTTGACCTGGAAGTTGCGAAGCAATATGGCGTCGCCTTCTTTGACAGAAGGAAGTGCAGATTTGTAAGGGCGAAAAATTTGTGCATGAAGGATAGTGCCTGCCATCGATGGGTCGGTAACCTGGAGTGCCAATGTGAAGTCCTTCTTTCCTGTAGTGGCCTGACTGGTTGGAGAAACCTCGGACACAACAGAGATCGTATCTATCAGCGAATTGTAATGGTCGATAAGCGTAGCAAGAGGGGCGAAGTAAGAATATTTGCTTCGCAAACCGGGATGGTGACGATTTACAACCGACGGCATTCTCTCCACTGACTGTGCTGAAACCCCCCAATCATGAACTTCACTTGGGATTCTGTCTCCTCCGGAAGATACCGCATACTCTTCATCATGAACAGATACCCCATCGGTCTGCGTCTGCCGTTGCTGTTCGGCCAGAGTCGAACTCATTCGCACATTATACTCGTTTGTTGACGATACATCAGTCTCTACGGACGTGGTGGATATGTGCAACACCGCTTGAGCCAGAGCATCGGCGTTATCATCGTATTGGGTACTGAGACCTTGGGCTACCTCCTGTGTCTGTTCGGGTGTCGGTAGAAAGTCACCGATTGGAATGGCGGTAGGAAGATGATGACTAGGCGCAATCAATTGTGAAGCAGCCGGAGTGACCAAGTGTGGAGCATGGGGTGAAGGCTCCTGGACATGAGATGCAAGTTCTGCAGAGCTGTCAACGGGTTGTGGGGAGGCAGTGCCATCGGAGAATGGCTCCCTGATACCCTCATCCTCCAAACGGGGCTTTTCCAGCCCTGGCTCAGCGTGAGGATCGGCCTCCGGACTGTGCGTTTCATCCTCGCCAGTACGTCCTAGTCGATATAACTCAGGATCAATTGCTAAATCCTGAGCCCGCCGGCCAGATTCAGAATCTGGGTAAGGTCCTTGTGTAGATTGCGCGACAGAGACCCGAAGATCGTCGATGTCCTGGCCCTCTGGGCCTTGCGGTACACCTGAAGTTGCTTGTGGCACCTCGTTACGTGTGTCGGAGATAAAGTCATTTTCATTATCAGCTTTCTGCTGAGCTTGGCTCTGCACTGCATCCGCCAAAGCTGAATTTTTTTCGCCGTCTGCCTGGACTTCCATTCGCTCTTCTGCGACGAAATCCTCCTCTGAAGGCGCATCCTCCATGATTTCATCTTCAGCATTATCGCGCGCGGCTATTTCATCCTGCATAGACTCTTCTTCCGCTTCGTCATCCCCCGTTTGGTCATCTTCAGCCAGCTCATCTTCGGGCCACTCTTCTGCTTCCGAACCGACAGAGCTGCTGTCATACACCTCGTCCTCTTCAGCTGATGCTGCAGATGACTCTGCAGCAGCATATTCGGCTGATGGCGTATGAGTTTGCGTCGGGGCGCTGACAACAGCCTCATCTTCGCTGTCGCTGTCCAAGACAATGACCTCCGGATGAACAACTTTCTCCGGCCTAGCTGCAGAATCTGCACCTGCATATGACTCGGATTCAGATTCCACATGATCATAGTCATCCTCGTACGCCTCTCGCTCGTCCTCAAGCTCCGATTCTTCTTGGTCTTCCTCCTCCTCCTCCTCCTCCTCCTCCTCCTCCTCCTCCTCCTCCTCCTCCTCCTCCTCCTCCTCCTCCTCCTCCTCCTCCTCCTCCTCCTCCTCCTCCTCCTCCTCCTCCTCCTCCTCTTCCTCCTCCTCTTCCTCCTCCTCATCCTCTTCTTCCCCAAACACCTCCACCCGCTCATCTCCACCCTCGATGTCTTCTTCATCGAACGTTCCTGCGTCTTCATAATGACCTTCATGGTCTTCGCCGCTCTCCTCTTCAAAATTATGGGGATGAACCCTTTCTTCAGCAGCCTGTCGTTCTGCAGCCGAAGAGGCCTCAGATCCGGAATCGGACCCATCATCGTCTTCCAACGCTTTGGTACCAATCGCAACCTCCTCGACCTCGGAATCTTCATAACGCCTTGTACCATCTTGGTGAAAGTCATTGATTCCGAAGGAATCAGGTGGTCGTTGATTTCGTAGTTTTTGAATATCCTCATATCCATACTCTTCGAGTAATTCGTCCTCTTCCTCTTCGGCTGATTCCTCTTCAAATGACTCTTCTTCCAACCCCACTTCTGACTGTTCTTCCAACTCATCTTCGCTGCCTTCATTATACTCTTCGTCCTGGACTTCTCCCATCTCTTGATCGATGCCACTTTGTTCTGATTCTTCCTCAGCAACGTCCCTAATATCGCGGCTCGCGATCTCGGCGGACTTCTCCGCATACGACTGATCCAAGGAGACCGGCGGGACGTTGGATATCCGTTTCTCAACATCTTCATGGTGTCGCGCAGGTTCTCCATCCTCGAAGGGCATGGCGTCGGCTGCTGAAGTGTCCTTCATACCCCTTTGGCCTTCGGCTTCCAAATCGATATAAGCGTTTTGAGACGTTAAAACCGATTTATTCCCTGCGACGGCCTGCTGAGGAGTCGTAACAAGCGGTTGGAGCTCTTGCGTCGTGGGAACGTCAGGCTGGACACTAGATATGACGATATTTTCTTCTTCCATCTCCACTACTTCTCCCTCTGCAGCGGATTGATCTGAGGAAGTTTGCACATTGGAAGCAACCGGTGGAAAGTAGTCATGAGCACTACTCGACCTAGTGACTAGTGGTGATGGAATCGGCAGTCCTGGAGAAGGAATAGGATACAGGCGTGGCGTGTCTGTTGGATATTGGAAATCGGGACCTGAAAATTGCTGTCTGGCAAAGTGTTGGGGAAATCCAGGCGCACGTAGTGGTTGAGCAAATTCATGACTTGGCCTGGTTGGCTGTTCGGCCATTCGTTCTGTGCTCATTAAACCAACATCAAGTGATTCATGGCCGACCTTTGCGACGGTATCGGCGCCTACTGGAGCATTTGGCACCGTAGCGGTCGCTGTGGAAATCTCTTGAGGTAATGTGGCGCTGTCTATACGATATTCTCCACCAATATCGGGCTCGTGAGTTCCGTCTTCTTCAAACATCCACGTCCAATCTGCTGGTACCTCTTTTTCTCCGGGACTTGCGGGTTCGTCAATGACACGCCAATCGGCGCCTCGAAAGCTAAAACGAGGTCGTTTCCGGCCTTTGCCAGGAACAAACCCATCTTCTTCAGCGAATGGATCATAGGCCGAATCCACGAGACCACCGAACGATGTACGTGTTCGCTCCACGAAGGCGGGAGATCTCCAAGCTTCGAGTGTAGCAGCTAAAGTCGCCTCGGTGCACTCAACACGTCCATTAGCAATCGGTGTAGCTGGCGGCGCAATCGCATTTTCTGTGTTCTGGCTTGGAGCTGTAGAAGGGTCAAGTTTCACGGTCGAGAAGTGTTGAGACGAACGCCAGATCTATAGTTCTGATCAGTTTACACTGCTGTACCCTCTTTGCTACGCGCTCAACGCACCTCAAGTAGCACGCGATCATCAAGTTGTACATCCCAAGGCACACACTTTCCAGGCGTCTGAGCTACTGCCTCACTGGGCATGAATTTAGACCCAGCCAAGCCTAGATAAACATGGTCGCCGATTCCAACTTGAGACTTGGCTACCGCTTCTGCAGCACATCCACGAAAGACCACTTTCACTTGACCATTGTTTCGTCGGAGGCGGAAGTCGGGCTCAGCTAACAAAAGGCTGAGAGATTCGTTCGACGACGAGTAAGGCCATACTAGGGTAACGATCGCGTGTATTGAGCGTTCTAAGATCCGATCGGCGTCCGGCGAGATTTGCGCAATAGGTATGGCAGTCGGACGCAGGGGTTCAGAAACCGGAGGTTGTTCGGGGGAGTTCATCGTCGCGGCCGCGGAGCGGATTAGCGGAATCGGTCAGGCCTTGATCAACGATGTTGCATTTTCCTTGCTGTTGAAGGAAATTGCTCGTTCGTCAGAAAGTCATCTGTGGAGAGCAGATCGAGAGTATTAGAGCAAGAGTAATGTCGCTTGGTGTTGGAATACCAACGATCCCAAGGGAAGAGCACGCGATGATTTTCTTGTGTTTGTTGCGTAAAGCTTCGGAAGGCTAAGTTATATCACTGAGGCAGGTATTCTCCTTGTAATAATACCATACGACAGCTCTTTCAACCCCAATAGGTGACGTAATTTATGTATCGTTCAAAACACGGCTATCACATGGCTCGTGAAGGCTTCAGGGGCTACGGAGCGAGTTGAAACAGAATGACTATGGAGTTAAATGAAGCGGAGAGATGAGTACAAACGATTCTGTCCAAGGTACTCCGTATATCTGGTTGGAATCTTTTATCGGGCGCTGAAAGGCCGAATCACGGCTTCTTCAATGTCGTCAGCGGGGCTAAATTGCCGATGAGATTCGGGTGGTTTACTTTTGTCATACTTAGCATCCTGCTCACACTCGGCCAAGGAGCCGGACTGCAGAGCTTTGACTATCTGATGCTCCTTGTGTCAGATCTATCTTATACTAATCCTAACAAGGCCCCTGACCATGGCGATTTCACAACCAGTCCGTCGGATAGCCGTAATCGGTGCCGGGCCGTCTGGTCTTTCTGCGGTAAAGTACGAGGACTTCCCATACTGTGGCGCATCCTGCGGACATATCACTTATGTATCTTTTTACTTACAATAATCTAGATATCTCCTCGCAGAGAAGTGCTTTGATAAGATAGATGTCTTTGAACAGAGAAGCTCAGTTGGCGGAGTCTGGAACTATACTCCCGGTGCTTTGAAAGCAGGCCTGGTGACTCGGGTGCCGCAATTGAACCCAGACGGACCACTTGAAGAGCCTATATGGTATCGATCTGAGGAGACAGAGAAGCCCCGTCAGCTCACCTTTATCTCTCCCGTCTATAGCACCCTCGATACCAATATCCCGAAAGAACTGATGGCATATTATGACAAACCATTTCCTGCCGACTGCCAAGTCTTACCGAATCATTCCACAGTAAAGAAATATCTGGAAGAATATGCAGAGGATGTTAAAGACCTCGTTCAGTTCGAAACTCAAGTACTTGATGTCAGACTAGAAGAGCCGTCCAAGAAGGCTTGGGCGCTGACAACAAGAAATCTGCGTACTGGGGCTAAGCAGTCCGGTACCTATGATGCGGTGGTGGTAGCCAGCGGGCATTTTGATGTGCCGTACTTGCCCGACATCAAAGGCATTGAACCGTGGAATAGGAAATATCCAGGCGTGGTTTCCCATTCCAAGTACTTCGATTCACCCGAACAATTTCGTGACAAAAAGGTCGTTGTCGTTGGAAGTTCAGCCTCCGCTGTAGACATCGGAGCTCAAATAAATCGGGTGAGCAAGGGCAAAGTGCTCGTTTCTCAGCGAACAGAGTCGTACTTGACGCCTTCTGCTTCCACAGACAAAAGTTACTTCCCCGAGATCGTGGAATTTCTCCCGCCCGAGTCTCTTCAACGAGCAGTGCGCTTTGCAGATGGCAGGGTAGAGATGGACATCGATGCCATTGTTTTCTGTACCGGCTACTTGTACTCATTCCCGTTCCTGTCGTCACTCGACCAGCCTGTTATCGGGGATGGTCGCAGGACTTTGAATACCTATCAACATCTTTTCTACATCTACAATCCTACCCTTGTATTCCCTGTTCTTCCCCAGAGAGTCATTCCGTTCCCGTTATCGGAAAATCAAGCGGCAGTCTATGCCCGAGTTTGGTCAGGACGCCTTCCTCTGCCATCAATAGCAGAGATGAAACAATGGGAGGAATCCACTGTCGCTACAAAAGGCGATGGCACAAAATTCCATCTAATGCACTTTCCCTTGGATGCTGATTATATGAACTTCCTTCATGGCTGGGCAGATATGGCCAAATCACGCCAAGGACTGACCAATAATGGCCATGGCAAGCAATGCAATTACTGGGGAAAGAAGCAAAGGTGGATGCGACAAAAGTTTCCCGAGATCAGAAGGGCCTTCGTTGAGAAGGGCGAGGAGCGTCGCAATATCAAATCCATCGCAGAACTTGGTTTTGATTATGATGAGGATGGGAAGGAAAGACAAGAATAGAGATGTTACATGAACTATAGACATACCTGAATAGAGCACAGACAGAACTTTTCTCCATGTTGATTTCTTCTGCAGTAACACCGATACCTTTCTGAATATATACTCCGTGCGGCAGTGAAGCTCGGTAAAGAGACAGGTGAGGTGGTGTGTCATTGATCATCCTCAATTTGACCTCACCTCCGCACCACCACCTCACTTACAGCTCAAACCTCGACAACCACCACAGCTCACTTGCGAGTACAAATACCTCCCTTTCTATGATCATGAGCACTTACCTTCTTACACCTACATCTTCCCACCAAACCCTCAACAGCATTAGTTGCGCCACCGACATCTCTACATATCGATACTATCAAGGTGGAGTTGGGTACTGATAAGCGCAAGCCTATCACGTGTTGGCGATCATCCGCGTAGCTCCCTGTCGACCGAGTTGTTCATACTTAAATAATTCACTCCGCTTTACCTCTCTATTCACAAAGGCCCATTGCTGCTCGGTATGTCAATAGCTTCCTCCTTTGTTCTTACAAAATGAACTGACTCAGCAACTAGCTCTTATTTTAACCACGCCATCTTTTCTTACTCTTCAAGAGATCTCACTCCGTCATGGATTCCTACAAAGTGGCCGGGCTCATTGAACGCGCATGATGTGGCGCAAGCGCAAAGCCGCTTCACCCGCATCTCCAGACCCTGCAGAAAACTCCAGAAAGAGAAAGTGGAAAGAAGTCTATGTCATCTCATCAAGTGACGACGAGGACGACGACAGCAGATCTAGCTTAGACGAAGACGAATGGTACATTAACTGCATCCTTGACGAAACCGAATCACAATACCTTATTGACTGGGAGGGCCCCTGGTCGCCGACTTGGGTGAGTTGGGCGAAGCGTCCGTCTGGAAACAGTTGGCGCTTGGAGACAAAGTGGTAGTTGTCTAATCAGGGTACATACGGACAGGAACCCAAAGGAAACGCCAACGAAGCCGCGATAAGAGTGTGGGAAGAAAAGAAGAGGACGAATAACAGCCTGTCGAGGAACCATCCCGCTAATCCGTCGCCAATCCATTTAACTGACTCCCACGTCGAAAGTCGAAGCGCAGAGAGTCCAGGCCTTATCTTCACGGAAAGCCGAATTGAGCCGTCGCGATCTGACGACCGTTCCCCCTCTCCATTGTTCGTACCAATCGACGAAGGACCACATCTAGAGGAGAATACTGGGTCTATTGAAGTGCCAACGCAACCCGATCAGGCGCCATCTCTCTCTCAGGAATTGAAAGGTCCCCGACCAGGTGCCACTAAAGAAATCACCCACAGACCGCCTTTGTCAATCACAACACCAAATCACTCTCGGCTTGTGTTCGAGTACATTAGTAGATCCTCGATACCGTCCAGATATCGACTTCCTGGCGAAATCACAGCGCCCAATTCTCCTGTGGAATCTAAGGTTGCTCCGAATATTATTCGCGCTACTCAGAGTCCCTCTCAAACACTAGCTGGCAATCGAAACAGACGAGCGGACGAGATAGCGGAGACGCCACCCTCCCCGACAAATATTCCAAGAAGCCAGGGTACACGCGTCACCTCAGCGGGTTCGCAGACATCAATTATCTCAGTCACGCAGAAATCTAACTCCAGCAGCGTAGGCTCTCAGGTCTTATCAGGTAGTTTCCGGTCAGCAGGTTGTTGATCTAACATTTCCTTTATTGTGAACCAGGCTAACGACTCCAGGCATATCAGAAAGTCTTGCCGGTAACAGCGCTGTTCGTCCCGTAAGTTCCGTGCCGGAGACGGTTTTTTCACATCAGTCGCAGAACACAGGTCAATCACCAGAACAAAGTATAAACCTCCGACCAATACCCTCGAAACAGAAGGCCTCGGCATCCGTGGTTATCGAAGCCGTGGCAATGGATGCCAGCATGGGAGACAGAGACACGCCGTCTCTGGCGGAGACCATGGAGAAATATAGCCAATTCGAGGGTTCGACGCCATTGGAAAAGATTCGAAATGCACATGCTCAAATACGTGCGAAAACCAATCCTGGAACTCCTCTGAACGCTGATGCTAGCGTCACTCCGTCCTCGGCTGGGGATATTGAACCATCGCCCTCTGTGTTCATACCCGAAATTACGGCACCTCTTAGCGTTAGGGTTGATAGAGAAGATGCTGCACACGTAACCCATGCTGAGGGAGAAATAAGTGCTCCCGGCTCACTGGTACGACCCACGGAAATGGGTCCTCCTCAACAACCTATTTTGGAGACAATCCAACCCAGCGCCCTGACGGTCAGTCATCAAGAGCAAGCGATTCCAGGCTCTGTCCAGCTTGGGCCATCAGAGTTTGCGGTGCCCCTCCCGATGGATTCAAGGGTAAAAGATGATTATGAGCGGATATTGAAAGACGAAGCCCAAAGCATTGACGAATTCCTTAAGACGTTCGCGCTCCAGGCCGAAACGTCCAGGATAGAGGTGAGTTCAATGTACCCTCCGCCTCGTCGATCAACATCTAAATGGTGAACAGCAAGAGCGTTTGATTCCCAGAATGAATAGCTTACTTGAGCGTTTGAGCAACGCTTCAACCCACCCTGATCTGAATATTACCGAACATATTAAAGACTCGGATTCGGACCTAGCCAAAGAGGCTGCGTGGGCTGAATACTCAAGCGCGAAGTTCTTACTCCTGGGATACCTGATCAACAGTGCTAGTAACCGTGATCTGCACTTGGTCGTCATGGTTCACGGAGCGAAGACTCTGAGGATACTTGAGCGCTTTCTTATGGGCAAGGGCCTTTCGTACACGCGGCCTCGCCACGAGATGGGAATTGGAACGAATTTGGAAGTCTCCATGGTGAAAGAATCACTGAGTTTTGGGATCCAGTCAACAATCGACGATGGCATTATGGAGACTTATAAACCCCCGGCTGCCATCATCGCACTTGACAGTTCCTTCAACGCAAAGAGCCCCTCGGTCGAGCACATGCGAACAACCTATGCTCGACATGGGAACCTCCTCCCCGTGATTCGACTGCTCGTCTCAAACTCCAGCGAGCATGTTCAGCTATGTTTTGCCAACTACCCAGAACCTCAGCGTCTACGCTTAGTGGTTCAATATACCTCACGTCTTAGAGACGTGGTAGGCGATCTCCAGGATGATGCCCTAGGAGTTTACGAAGATTCTGAGGAAATCATATCGAGTCTTCTTTCGGACAATTTCAATGCTCACTGGCCCTTACCTTCCATCGAGCCACTCCACATCGTAAGCTCCGATGAGCTCAACTCCGCGCCGAGTACTTACCAGAACTACCCCGAGACTGCGATGTTGCCTACCCCGCAAATTCCAAAGCGTTTATTCGTTAGTCACTGTCCATCCTCTTATCATAGTATTGACCGGTTAACGTTCTCTCAGCAGGTGGAAGACACTACTGAACAGACACCTAAAAGGCCGAGGATGGAAGAGTCTCAAGAAGCCAGTCAATTTACCGAAGCTTCGAAGGAATCCATAAAGTTTCCCAGCCAAACATTGGATAATGATCTGCGGGCTTTGGAGTCACATCTCCTGCAGTTGAAAACGTCTCATGCGGCCGAGCTTGACAAACTCCAAAAAGCCTTGGTCGATGCGCAATCTCGTCTACAAGAACGAGAAGGGATTCTCTCATTGCTCCAACATCGCTATGAGAGTCGCACGAATGAATTACACAAAGTGCGGCAAGAGCGTGATCGTTTGGCGGAAACCAAAGTTTTGTCTGAGCAGAGACTCGAGAAGCAAAAGGAAGATATTATAAAACTAAAGGATGAGCGCACTCAGTTAAGACATGACCTCGAAAAGGCGCGGGAAGCTCTAAAGGCCGGAGGAGGAAGCATGGCAGAATTGGAAAGAGCACAGGAGGAGATCCGTCGGCTAACCAAAGACAATGCTTCCCTGGAGCGAAAAGCCGAATACGAGGCAAAGCAGGCAGAGTACACACGCGAACAGTACCAGACCGCGTCCAACGTGGCTGCACAATCAGGGAACGAGATTCTGCTGCTTAAAGAGGAGAATGAGTCCTTGAAGCGCAGGGTTGCGGAGGATGCCAGCCGTCTCAGAGAACTCAACATTCAGAGTGATGAACAGCGACATCTTGCGCGCGTCAAAGAGTTGGAAGCCATGCTCGCATCTCGCGAAGATCTCTTGCGCAGAAAGGAGGATGAGCTGCGAGAATTTCGAAAAAACCGACCTTCGACCAGATCAACGAGCACGCAGCCACGAAGCCCTAAATGGACAGCGGCAAATAGCCGTCCAACCAGCCCAGGGATCAATAATCACAATGGTTCCGGGTACTCAGGACGAGGCAGTGGATTGCGGTTTAGCTCTGAGATGTCTCTGTAGTCAAGATCGTGGATGTCATACTCCCTCACCAATTTCACTTGTATCTACTGTTGATGATCGAAATTGGGTTCCCATGCATCTCGAGGCTACAGTACTGACTGTATTTCCCCATAAGGTCATTTCGTGATTATCTATATGGATTGCCTCCGGATGCATTTCCTTAAAGTGTTCCCTTTCATCTTGTGACGGCCTCGCATACTCGGGCGTTCTGATCGGATTTCTCTGTACATTTCTTAGTACTGTCCATCACTTACTGCTTGGCTATAATGATACCTCGTGGTTGTCTAGTTCTTCTATAGAATTCCATGAAGATTTCTCATGCTGCACTTCAGGCTGATACCAAATACCAGGTAGCTGCGTTCTACAATCGGACACTGAATGAGCCTTCGCCAATCTTTCCTGGGATGTCTCGTATGTTACCGGTCGACTGTGTCCGTCAATCCAATGCACTCAAAGGAGCAATCGGATCCTCGAGGAATGTGGGATTCGTATGCGGTCTTATCAGGTAGATGTGAATGAAGAGGGACCCTGTGCTGTGGATCCCCCGATGTGGCGCCAACGTATACACCTAAGTTAGACCCGGATATCGGTTAAGGGTGACTGATGGGTCGGTGCGGATAACCGCCATACCGAGAGCGATTTGTTCCAGGATATAGGCGTCGATTTCGACCTCGCGCTATTCCACAGCCGAATCTGTTGTCCTGATTGGTACGTCAGGCACTAGTTTCTGACGTTGCTGTCCTATTCTTGGTATGCGATCAAGGTCACTATGTGGCTCCATTCGAAGCCGGCATTGTGCTGTCCATGGATAAACCCGCGGGAAGCGGAGTCAGTAAACCATGGGTCGACTTTAAAGATGTATCTAGAGCGTTGCGCTCCTGTCTCGGTTCTGGGACCTTGGACATGGCTTGGATCCATCAGATAGGGTGCACCCGATGAGAGATGAGCTACCATATATAATGTTGGGACATATATAATGATTACTTCTTAGAAAGAAGGAATTTCCTCTGCATTCTGGGGGAGATGATTGGGAAGGATACTACTGAGGTGGAGGACGTGCACATTAAGCTTATCGATAACGGAGGCCAGACTGCGCTAGGCCTAATCGGGTGCCCACGTAAACACCAAAACAGCCATCGGGCCTCACCGTGACTTCAGCTCAGCTCAGCTCAGCCAGCTCCTCTCTCTCCCTCCATCTCTGTGCGTGTGTGTGTCTTCCCTTCTCTCCTTTCGCACGGTGTAGTACTCTCTCAGCATCTACTGCTCCCGCCCCTCGTCCTTGTCTCATTTTCCCTTTTTATTCTTCCGATCTCTGTCCTTATCGATCTGATCTATCACATCCTTACCTCGCTCCCCTCTCATTGAAACACATTGGTAGCTGTCTATTATCACGCCCTTCTATACTTGGCTGTACCATCCCTACCATGTACAGTTTGGGAACTCCCTTGTATGGGTCCTAATATTATCCTCTCATTTGTTACTACTGGTTCGAACCACGGTGCGTCTTTTCCAGACCTTCGTACATGTCGTTTCACACATAATTATTGTGTACTAACACATATCCTGCAGATCACCAGTTAAAACAGTACACGCTGTTTCTACATCCCCCGGTCGGACTCAAAGGCAGGGCTTCATTGCGCCGGCACCCCAGCCGCAATGTCGCCCGCGGCACCTCAGCTGCCCACGCGGTTCCCGTGCTGGTGTCGTGCGATTTACTCGTGGGGAGGAGAAACAAAACGTGATCTCGGCTTTGTGGAGGGCGATCTTATTGAGTGTTTGAATGCAGGAGATGGGCAATGGTGGATGGGCCGTTTGCGCCGTGACAGGCGCATGGTCGGGCTTTTCCCATCCAATTTCGTGGAGGTTCTGGGTGAAGATTTCGTGCCTGTCCCTAGAGCGACGAGTCCCATGATTACTGCCGGACGCTCTCCTATCACGAATCCCACCTCCGCTCCGAAGAAGCAGAAGACAGTATTTAGAAAGCCCTTTCAGGCCCACAAGGAAGCTTTGGCCCCGGCGGAGCTGGCCCGGAGTGCGACGACGACGACAACACAAGCTTCAAGCTCGATTCCGCAAACACCACCTCGAAACGGCAGCCGTGCGCGGGCTGTCAAACCTCTGCGCACACCAACAACTGCGGTGAAAAAAGAGAGCCCTCTTTCCAGACCTCCCTCGCAACATAGACCTTCTCCCCGTGGAGTCTCACCCCGTGCGCCGCTGGTCGCCGATCTTCCACCACAAAGTCCCGCTCCAGCCAGAGAGAGTATATCCCGCTCCAGGCCCCCGTCCCGCGCCCCGTCCCCTCGCCTCCAAGATGATATGGATCTTCTGCCGCCGTCCGTGCCTGTCAGACAGACCCCACTAGCTCGACCTCCGTCAGTTCGCCCTCCGTCTCGCGAAATCTCCCCGTTGCAGCTTCAAGAGCGCGAAGAGTCGCCGCCGCCACCTCCCCCTCCGCATCGCATTGCAGTGAACCGGCGACCTTCCATGGACATGGGCGTCCCCGCGCATCTGGATATGAATGACCGCTACGTGGCCATGTCAAGGACTCCATCTCCAGCGGCTCATTCGGACGCCAATGGGAACACTCCATCACCTCTTCGCGACGCAATGGAAGATGTCATGACGTCCTTGGAAGACATGGGATTGTCGCGGGGGGCCCATTCACCATCGCCAGCCCCGGTATTTGATAATCCTTGGTCTCCTGAGGCTTTTGGTAGCCTTCGTGACGGCAGACCTGCGCGGCACGGTCACCGGCCCTTGACATCGCTCGGTTTCGAAGGTGAACAGGATTATCAATTCCGTGAGAATCACATACATCGAAACACCATGTACGGCAATGACCACTACCTTGACGGGCCGCCGCAATTAAACAACTACGTGCAGAGAATGGAAAGCCGGCTGCGTCAGATGCAGGAACAGAGTCGCAGAGGATCAGAAAACATACTGCCTCCGGAGGACGACGAAGAGCCTCCACCTCCGCCACCTAAGCATCTCGCTCACCACGGAAGGCATAACTCGATTCCTGCGCAGTATCCATACCTGAGGAGTCGAAGGTCGGGGCAGGACTTGAGAGAAGACGTTCTGAATCGAAGTCACACGAATAAATCCAGTACCACGACATCTTCGAGCGGTGTGCAAAGTATCAGCACGGCTATGACAGCCAGCACAGAACAAACGAGCCAGAGCTTGATGAGTGGCCCGTCGGCGGGCGCATTCAGTGCAACAAGTGCAGGCAGTTATGCCAGGCGAGGCCTGACGTCAAGTAACGAAAGACCAAACACGGCCATGGAAACCTTTCGCTCAAGAGGCTTCAGCGATGTTTCACGCGTGCCTCGGCCTGAGACACCTCTTACTGGTATATCGTACCACTCAAGTCACAATACCTCTCGGCAAGGCGCTTCTTCTGCTATACCGTGGTCTCATCCTGCTGCCGACTCCAGCGAATCTACCGCTGTTTTTGGCGGTCTATCCACTCCAAAGGCGAAGAAGCATGGGTTCTTCAAGAAGATCTTCGAATCAGCCAAGACTGGTGCAGCGAATGCCAGAAGCAGTATCGCTGTGGGACACAGTGGTGGATCCTATTCACCTACAAAAGGCAGGGCAATGTCTCCGATTAGACGTGACTCGGCTCGCGATGCAGGGTCTAGCGCGGTCGACTGGGTGCAGGTTCGGCGTGACGTGAATCGAGCGAGCTCGCCAAGCCGCAACGAACGTATCGAAAGAGCCGAGCGTTGCCAGATGATGGACCATCCTGTGATCTACGCGGTGGAGGAGCTTCACGAGACTGCCGAAGGTGATGAAAGTATTGACGGGCTGCCGATCAGCGAGCCCACCAACTTCAACACGGTAAACTTGAGCCTCGTCGATAAAAGTGCTCGGTTTGTCAACAGCCTTCCACCGATGACCAACCCGATGAGCCTTGCGCAGGGCTATGTGTGCCGACCTTACAAGAGCGACGTTCAGAGATTGCGAGCTATCTTCACTTGGGTCAGTGAAAAAATTGCCTGGGACGAGCCCGTGGAGGAGATGGGAATTGACTTGAAACGAATTCTGCAAACGAGACGAGGAAGTCCGCAGGAAGTCGCGTTCCTTGTCAAGGAAATGTGCGCGGCAGTCGGTCTTCATGCGGAAGTAGTGCAAGGGTTCCTCAAAACACCCGGTGAATTGTTTGAGCTGGACAGTCTTTCGCGGCCAAACCACTGGTGGAATACAGTCTTGGTGGATGGCGAATGGCGCGTTATCGATTGTGCATTGGCAAACCCAACCAACCCGCGAAGGAATCAGTTCGTCACCAGTGGCTCGTCAACAGCCGAAAGCTGGTATTTCCTGGCGCGTCCGCTTGAGATCTGCTATACCCATGTGCCATTGCATCCAGAGGAGCAACACATATGTCCACCTGTCTCTCCAGATGTGTTGCTAGCCCTTCCTACAGCGTGCCCACCTTACTTCAAGATGAACCTGCAGTTTCCTGACTATGATACCAGCCTGATCAGAATTGAGGGGCTGGAGCTTCTACAAATCCGCCTTCTCGTGCCGCCGGACGTGGAATGTGCGGCAGAAGTTGAGGCGCCCGCTTTCGCTCGGGATGCCGACGGTGACTTCTTTGAGAGTGGGGAGGTTGTTCGCAAGCGCGCCCTGGTGCAACCAGACTGGGTCGGTGGTCAGAAACGCTTCACTGTGAAAGCTGTTTTGCCTGGCGACGAAGGGCAAGGAACAGTCAAAATCTACGCTGGCAAGAAGGGCCTGATGCACTCAAGCAAAGACATTCCCCATCCGCTGGCACTTGCCCTTCCAATAATCCACACTGGCGAGAACCCTCCATATGAGTTTGTTCTACGCCACCCGACGCCTCATGCTCAACGGCATGATTTGTACATCATACAACCTCAATGCGCGAAGCTTGCGGTCAACAATACATTTGTGTTTGCGGTGCGGCAGCACCCTTCCTCGCTGCCTTCCCCGGCGACCGGCAGCGAGTCGGGTCCTACTGGGCGCGTCTCGCCCTCGATTTTTGCCCGACCTGCAAGTGCACTCAGTATGGTTTCCAGTTCCGCAGGCGGGTCTTCAGTCTCTGCAGTCTCAAACGAATTTTCGGCCTCTACTTCGGCTATATCATCCACCAGGTCATCGTCCGGGCGGGAAAAACCGGCCAAGCTGGCAATCCAGTCGCCGTCCGGCAAGATCCTCCGGCTCACTCGCAAGGCTGATCATATGATCAGCAATGATTCTTCGTCAGATCCCACCGCCGATGGCAGCGTGTGGGAGACGGTGATCAAGATCGGCGAGCGCGGGACCTGGAGGGGACTCGTGCTCGCCGACCGCGTTGCCCGGTGGTGTGTTTTCTGTGAATGGGAATGTTTCTAGATACGTCAAGTATTTCTGTGTCTTTGTATGGTGAATGATCCTTCCTTTCGTCCAATCTATGAGCCAAGTCATGGCGTGCGGACGATGTGACTATCAGGCGTATTTTCGCATTTCTCTCCAGCTGTTTGCTGTATTTCTGTTTACGCCATGGTTGCATTTGCATCGGCTACACTGGGTCGGGCATGGCATTCGTTCATCTGCTGCATCTGGTTTTATTTTCTTCTACCTTTCCATTCTTGTGATGGGACCCCTGATGTAAACGTACTTGCGTTTATGTGCTCGGAGTTAATGGGATAATGGTCATGGGGACCGGTGTTGGCATGTAAGAGTTTCTTTTTTTTTTTTTTTTTTTTTTTTTTGCTTTTACCATTCTGTATGTGCGTCCATCATGTTGTGTGAATTTGAGTTGAGCATGCTTGTCGCAGGCGCGGCAAGCCAAATCATAGATTTCCCTCTTTGCATGTGCAGATCTCTTAGATCTCAGAAATGGATAGACCTCGAGAAATCGATCATTATGTGAAATAAGACATTCAGCGGACAAAGTGGCCTACTGCCATCAATCACCCTGGCACGAATGCAAATTCCAGACTCATAGAATTCTCTCATTGACCTGTAACGGCACCTCGCACCAACGGAGCGACCTGTTTCCTGCTTTTGGTCACATCCTTCTGAAGCCAGATACGCCTCCATACAGGGGCATCGCGGTTGAAAGCAGACTTGATAGCCTGGGAATAATCCTCAGAGTCACCCTCGACCGAGTTCCATTCTTGCAACCCCAGCTGCGGGCCAGCCTGCGCAGTAAATGTCTCCAGCGCCTGAACTGGCGGTCCCTCGTCCAGAGCACAGGCAATCAGCTCGCGACAGAACCTGCCATCTTGCGCAGACGAGGTAAACGCCGTCATGACAACCACGATTTGTAGTTCACGGCGCTTTGCGAACTTGTGCAGGGCATCCAGGAACGCCTCCGGGCTGCCCGCTTTCCGTACAATCCACGGAATGGACTTGACCATCGAGCAAAAGCCGATCTGAACGGAACTAGAGTCCTGATGGGCCGTCTCGGTCCATTGCTTGTAGTCTCGGCCAAGGATCTCGTCTACGGTGAGTAGATCGAGGCTGTTTTGCTTTGCATGCAGGACCTGCTTGTAGAAGGCATCACGGTCCCAGGTTGAGCCGGGTGTGGATTTGCACCGGTCAATTTGGGAGACGAGGAACTGGACTGCGTCTGTATCGGCGTCGGTGACTTTGTCCTTGGCGGTAAGGTTGGTCGTGTCAATGAGAACAGGGGCTAGAGCGAGCTTGGCGAGTTGCATCGTCTCAGTTGAGGTGATGTTTCCTTCAGTGTCAGCCTGCCAGAGATCCAGCTCTCGCAGTGTCGAGACCACAAGCGAAGTACAGGAGCCCGCGGGCCGCACAAGCAGCGGCTGGCCGCGCGGGAGGGATTCGACGGGCGGGAGAAAGCCTTCGTCCACGTGGTGGTCGATGCAGCCCACCGTGCAGAAGTCGACCGAGGGCAAACCATCTATCGAACCCTTTCCCTGTTGCCCGTCGGGCGCTCGGTGGGGTAGTGCGTTCCAGTCCAGGAGTATGGCATCTGCGGTGATCCGACGGTCCTCATGATTAGCATGATATTGCTTGAGATGGGCTGCAAAATCTGCAACGGTGAGAATGTGTTCGTGGAGGATCCGTCCTGCGGTTTCGGGGGTCTCATTCCATACGTCCTCTCCCTCAACTGAGGGGGTTGTGGTAGCGAGGCAAAAAGCCTTTACGAACTCTGGACGGAGTCTGCGCAGTTCTGGGCCAGAGGGAACATTTGGTAGATTTATCAGGGGAATATGAGGTCGGCGACACTCAATTGGTATGCGATTATGGGCAAAATAAGAATAGACAATGACGGAGATGGCGGAGTCAAGATCGGCCGAAGGGTTTCCCACCACGTAGATGGGAGTCTCTGCCCGCGAGGAGGATGACAAGCCCCCGGAAATGAAACTCAGATGTTGCTGACGCGCCTGCTTTAAAAATCGTAACAGGCTCTGCAAGGAGGGCGAGGAACGAGTCATCGTGCTCGCAATTGCAGAGGGATTTGTGGAAGTCATTAAAGTCCAAAAAGGGAAGCTCGTGATAGTTGACATCATCGGCAAAACGACACCGCCCAGTCAGCAATCAACTGGTCTGCGTCCAAACGCTCAAAGATACCTTCCAGTACCAGATTCGGCATCAGTTCTGGACGAGTGTACATATTAATGATATTGTTATTTGCGTGGTAAGCTTCAATTGCTGCGTATATTCCCGCTCAGTCAACTAATCAACTAGGTAGATACCCCTTTGTGCACAAACAGCCCTAGTATATATCTCACTCAATTTCTACGTGTAGTCCAACTACCTATATTCTCTACGTCTACCCTTGTGATGGCAGTCCCTCTACCCGCAGCTTTTGCTCAGATTCCTCGGTATCCTCTGCTATACCCTCATCCATCCCCAATTCACCCCCTCACACTTCTATCCATATACCTCAACAACAATAGCAACAGCAACAACACAACCAAAACACCCTATATCTCCCTCTACGCCAAACGAGAAGATCACTCTTCTCCACTCGCCTGCGCAGGGAACAAATACCGCAAGCTCGAATACATCATCCCCGACATCCGGGCCTCTCACAGCGCTCCCAATGGACCCCCACCAACCCTCGTCACCGAGGGCGCCGTCCAGAGCAACCACACCGTGCAGGTTGCCGCGGTGGCGAACCGACTCGGCCTTGAGGCAGTCGTCGTCCTACACAAAGGCACAGGCGGCGGCCTAGCCGCCTCAACCGACAAAGCCTCGTTCCTGCGCACAGGAAACCCGCAAATTGTCCGTCTCCTCGGGGCGGAGGTGAGGATGCTTGAGTCGTCCACTGTCCCCGCGGATGGGGAGGAAGATCCAATCCCTCGGATTCTGGAGGAGTTACGCGCACAGGGTAAGGCGCCGTATTGGATCCCCTCCGGGGCGAGTCTGCATCCTCTCGGTGGGCTAGGGTATGCGCGCTGTGCGTTTGAGATTGCGATGCAGGAACAGACTCAAGATTTGAATGGGAGCGGACGCTTTGATTATATCTTCGTCGCTTGCGGTAGTGGGAGTACGGTGGGTGGTTTGATCGCCGGGCTGAAGCTGTTGGAGAAGCTGGAAGGCAGAGCCGGGTCGAGTAAACCGCCTCGGAAAGTCATCGGGATCTTGACTTCGCCTACCAAGCCTCGGGAGTACCATGAGGAACGGGTGCTCACGTTTGCGCGTCGCGCCGCTGCACTTATTGGTTTGGATGCCGAGAAAGACATTTCCACAGACGACGTCCGGCTTGATGATCGTTTCGCTGGCACCGCTTATGGTGTTCTAGACGCACAGACGAGCACGGCGCTGGACTTGATGGCAAAAAGGGAGGCAATAATGCTCGATCCCGTATACACGTCAAAGGTCGTACGGGGACTCTTGCACTGGGTACAGCAAGGGGACCTGGCAAAGGACTGGTTACTTCGTACGCGAGATTGGGAACGCCCCGACTCCTCCTTGAATTTGCTTTTCATCCACACTGGAGGACAGGGCGCATTAGGCGCCTATGTAGACATGGTTGAATCATAGAGGCGAGGGATTAGACAGTGAGATTAGAACTTTGATTCTATTGATAAGAGATACAGAATAAGGTATTTTGGCTAGTATTACATCGAACGCACCCAAAGGGAGCTATCGGCGCGAAGAAACAGAGAGGCTGAAGAATGTTAGAATCACAGAAACAACAGCGGTTTCACTCGTCATCCATCAGGGATCAACATCCGCGCCGTAAGAGTATATAGAACCGTGAAGACACTGAAAAGAAATAAACAACACAGATGAGAAAAGGACCCAACTCCCCGCCCTCCTCATACACCATACGCGCCACCATGCGCAAAAGCAGCAACTAGCGTACAGAGCACATGAAGCATTCAGAAGAGCATCATTAAATAGAAAGTCAACAAGCAGAAAAGTCATCAGCGGAAAAGAGAAAAAGAAAAAAAACCCTGCATATAAAAAACGCCGCAGCTAGTCGCCAGTTCAGATGTAAACGCCGCTAGAATGCCCTTCTAAAAAGTGAAAACAAGCCACATGCGGACTTCACATCCCCATATTGTCGGCGCAAATCCAGGTGTGGAAAAAGAGATAGGGATCCGTGGAACCGGAAAGGTTGCCGAATTGAGGAATATGATCGGAACAGTGCTTCAGTTCGTGAAAACATTTGGTAAGACCATATCAAGAACTCTCTGTCGTGTCTCCGGCGTCGGCTTGACCGTTCATGTCACCATCTACTCCAGAATCAGGAGAATCGTCGTCTTGCATGGCGTCAGAGTGGTCCCCGCCATTACTTGCATCGAGGGCCTCCAATGCTTCGTTAGCATGTGTGTTCTCCATAGGCTCTGGTTCAGGCTCAGGCTCCGCATCCTGGTTCGTCAAATCTGCGAAAACATCATCCAGATTGTGTCGAGGACTACTGTTAAAGGGGTCCTGATTGTCAACATCAACTACTGGAGGACCCTCGGTAGGATCTCGGTTAAACCGAGGAGAGCTGAACAGAGCGCTGTCGAGCCCATGATGCGGTGATGGAGATCGCGGAGGGAATGAAGGAGAGTGCGTTGAAACATGCGGCAGGAATGCAGACGGTCCAGGTGCAAATGCCGGAGTAGAGTCGCTAGCAGGAAGAGAGTAATTGGCAGAGAAAGGATATGGAGGATTTTGTGCATCGGTCATGGGAGTCAAGGCTGGGCCAGTGCGATTGGAGTCTTCACCGGGAGTATGAGGTGTAGGCTGTAGTATTGCAGGTCGAGGGGTCTGTGATTCGAGAGACTTTCGCTTCGCATGGTTCGGTTGCTTGGTACGTAGATGAGGAGGCAGATCTTCTGGGCGCTCGACGCCCAACTGCGCCATTATTTTTTGCTGCTTTGTCGGGCGTGGTTTGCGCGTCGACAGGGACTGCTCCAGTATTGGTGGCGGTTCTGGAGCAACAGGTGCCCATTTATGGATCTCTTGGCGGAAGAAATTCGTCTCATACGCCAACAACACCTCGGCCCCCTCGATCTTGCGCAGGTAGAAGATCAACGTAGGCACCTCTTCCGTCGTTGTACAAGCCGCATTGGTAAAGCTCTGTATAAAATCACGGAAGGTAGTTGCTTGGTTGATGATATTCTCCAAGACTTGTTCCTCGTCAGGCTGAAAAGGGAGGCCTGGGATTTCGGCATGCCAATCCTGGAGATCCTCGAGCTTGGGGCGAGCAGCATCTCGGGGAATCTTCTGACGCCAGTCACAGATGGGACAAGTATACTTGTCAAACTCCTTGACTTTGCCCCTTGCAATCTTCAAGCATTTACCGTGATACCTACAAATCCCCCGGTCAGCCAGCTTGCAGCTACAGGTAAGAAAGAAGTGTACACTCACCACTCATGGCAGACCTCACATTCAATCATCATCCCAGCCTCGGAATGCCTGCAAATGCAGAAGACATCCCGCTTTCGAGACTTCCCACCACCCCACATGCTGCTGCTGGTGGTTGTCGTGGTGTGGTTCTCCAAAAGTCCGTCGGGGGTGTTATCTCGCGATGAGGGTTCCACAGGTGGCCGACAGCGATCTTCCAAATCAAAGCAATAGGAATTCCTCTTTTCCACATACTCCATATGAGATTTCAAGATGTGTAATGGGGCGTTAGCTTTCCCGAATAGTTTTTTCCCCTTTCGCATCCAGTCTTCGTGACGCTTCTGCTCACGCTCCAGGTCAATTGCTCCCGTGGGCCGGCTATTCAATGCCTCCAGAGATTCCATCAGTTCACGGACTTCTTTATACTTCGGACGCTTTCTGAAATCTGGATTCTTGCTCCGCTCGTATAGACTCTGTATTTTCTTCTGCGCTTCACGCTGTTTGGTCAATATCGCGTCGACAGCCGAGAGCGTTTCGGGAGAGACAGGGAAGCGTAGCGCCTGCGCAGACAAGGCCTCCAGTTGTTGATAGTGAACCGATTCTACAGACATCAACTCCTTCGCTTTCGCTTCCCAAGTCTCACCGTGGCGGCACAACTCCTTGAAGTGACTGAGATGTTCGTTGGTTTCGGAGAGTCCCAATTGCTCGCCAGCCTGGACGAGTTCTTGACATTCCTTAAGAGTCATGTACTGATCACGCTTGCGACGCGCTTCATCATTCCACCTCATTTGTCGAAGAATATGCTCCAATCCTTCCACTTCCGGTATTTCCACATTAAAATTGCGAGCCGATTCCACCAACTCTTCCACTTCCTGGATCGACCGTATATGGGGGTTCATAAGGGCAACGTTAACGTCCTGGCGGAATTTCTCGATCTCGCGGGTTTTCTCTTCCAGAGCCGCCATCTGTGGACAGTCGAAGGAAAGTTTATCAGCCTCTGCAAGAAGGGCGTACATGTTTTCTATCCTGCGAACTTCACGATCACGTTCCTCCAGCTGCGCGGCCTTAGAAGAACTCTTGCGCCAAGCCTTCTCGTTTTTTCTCCGGTTTTGCTGCTTCCGGGTGATGTAGTTGGTTGCTTCTTCAACCCACTTATCGCAGCGCTGGACGAAGGCCGCGAGATCTTGGAGACCATGCAGGTGGTATGGGATTTTCTCACCTTCGCTTAGTAGGCTATGAAGGACCTTCAGTTGGGGTTTCGGCTCATCTTCCAGAACCTTGTCGAGCTTCTCCCCCCACGCTTCCGGGATCCTGGCACGCTCCTGGACCTTCTGCACGAGGGCTTTCAGTGTGTCGTCACTCATCCTGTAACGCAGTGTATGGTCTGAGCCTAACAGCCGTTGAGAGGGCGAGTCTCCGCAGCAATCAAAAGTCTCCGCATGCAGCAGGCACACTGTCTTGCCGGACTTGTGACAACGAAACTGCGTCAGGTATGTATACGCCTTGCAATACTGACACTGGTAGTCATCTTCCGGAAGATCTTCTTCCTCAATCACAAACTTCAGTTGGCATTCGCCAGAAGCCGAGTCCGATGACCCAAGTGCGCAGTTGTGCGGTGCTATTTCACGATGTCGATGGACGAATGCTGCTCTCTCTGCAACCTCTCGGTGACATGTCCGTTGAAGAGCTGGAGCGAGCCATTTAGCCGTCGTAATCGAAGTATCCCGAGCGGCTGCCGTGAGCAGCAGTTCATCGTGTGAGAAGCACGGGTGGCGGCGGAAAGCCTGGAGTCTCTCAACCCCCATTGCGCCCCAAGGCTCCCAATCCGCAGGCGCGAAGTTCACGGCTTCATTGAAGTTGAATCCGTGATTGAAACCAGCATGGTATGCCTGAGGGAAGGTAATGACAAATTGTCCAGCCCGTTGATCAAGAGCATATACGTTTACACCAGCCTTTTTCAGCTGGTCGGGTGGCATCAGAGTGACAAGTTGGAAAAGTAGATCAGGCTGACTCTCGAAAAGCTCTGGAACCGCTTGGCGCATGGCCTCTTCGAATGCTTCTGCGTCGGACCCTGGAATACCATACCAAGTCTTCGTTGCGCCGAAATGCTGATAATTAGCCGAGTAGGCATAGTGATCCTCGTTGTGCCAACAAAATGTCGAAAAACACATGCCCACGTAAACCCAAGGAACCGTCATACCCGAGATGTCCGACTTTATGTGACGGAAAAGTGAATCGCCGTGGAAAGGAAGGACATTCAAGTTCCAGGGGTCTGTTGAATAGGGATCAAGTGGATTGCGTTCAATTGTAGGAAAGCCACTGCCGTGTGTGGTCGAATGGATGTCGGCGCCATACTCAACCTCGACGGTTTCAGTCAAGCTCTCGACCAGTCTCCAAAATTCGCGTTCCACGTCGTCCTCAGACTCTCGCCGGTGAGTATTCAACACCGGGTCAAAAGGCATTTTGGAGGCGAAATAATTCTTCTTGAAGCTGTTTGCTTTCTCCTGGAATTGCTTGAGCGAGTAGACTCCGCCTTCTTCAAACCCGAACTCGCCTGTGCCGACCAGGCACTTGGGGCAGTGCCAGTCATACTCGGGGATAGTCGTCAAAGGAGGATCGAGACAGTTCCTGTGGTAACCCTGGTCGCAACTGTCGCACACAAGTATCGAGGGTCGATCCTCGGACTTGCCACAAACTTCGCATTTCTAAGAACAGTCAATAATGCTACATATTCAATGATCCACGATTTTATGCTTACATCGCCGATCTTCCGACTGTCGCTTTTGCGTGCGCGAGGCGGCGCAGGACGGAGGAGGCTCATGTGCGAACCCGCGACAGTGGGTGGTGGTGCATCTAGCCGAAAGTCAGACGAACCGAACCACGAGACACGTTGATTAAAAAAAAAAGCTTACCCTTTCGAAGGCGCTTGCTTCTTCGCCCACTTGCGTCTGTTTCTCCACCTTCAGTCTGGGAGCCACTTTCATGGCTGATGGCGCGTTTCATGGGATGGCTTCCATTGGGAACAGGTGTCGAACTTTGAGGGTGTTCAGCAACGCTTTGCGGCGTAAGCGAGCCAGTCTCGGCCTCTTTCTTGACAACTGGGCCGCTATTCACGGCGACGAAGGATGGAGACCGATTGACAGCAGTAAAACCGCCGCCACCGGCATTGACAGGAGTGAAGCCGGACGTAACAGGCCGAGGAGCAGCGGATTCCACTGGAGGGGTGGGCTTATCAGGAGTGGCTTCAATTTCCTTTGGAGTACCACGGGGACCACCAGCGGCCGGAATACTTGAAGGAGCTTGGGGCGTAGTGGATGGTGTGATGTGGTCATACAAGACGGGCTTCTTAGCCATCGGCGACTGGTTCGGAGACGGTGTGTACGGACCACCATTTTCTAGCTCCAATTGCTGCTGCACTCCCGGTTTGACCACACGGAGGTATTCCTCGTAAGGCTGAAGCCATCTCTGATACGAATTCTTGAGTGAGGTCGAAAGGGAGGACATGATCTTGCCGCTGTACCCAAGATCACGCCCGATCTCTGCCCATTTCTTCATTTTACAGACTTGGTCGAACCCGCCACGTATTTCGACGGCCTTCTTGAGTTTATACAGGTCCAAGGGACGCTTATCCACGCTAGGGAATCGGTTCAGGTTGGTGCCATGTTGTTTGTGAAACTTGGCCAACTGGTCGAGATAATTCAAGTTTGCACGTGTTCCTGAGTCCGGGTCAGAACTAGGCTGCGGAGTTGCACCGGCAGCGAAAGTGGCTGAACGCGGGGGCATACCTCCTTCAACCGAGTTGAGCTCCTGCCGACGTGTCTTAAAGTGGAATCGCTGAAAAACGGTGAATGTTAGCATCGGATCTCCCCGATGGCGATCCCGCGGCCTCAAAAGAATTATGGAAGGGAACAGGGTGTGTAGAAGCGAGCACAGGGATGAGAAGACAACTCGCATACCTCTGTGTCAATCGCAAACGGCGGCTGCCAATTCTCCGGTGGAATGACTCTGCAGATTCCATATTTCTTGCCCTCGGGCGCTATCTTGCGTATGTATTCCAAGGGATCCTTGAATTCTTCCTCTGTCGGACGGAACGTCGGAGCTTCCTGCAACCCATGGGGGCGGATTCGTTTGCTGGGCTCTCGAGGAGCATTGGGTTGTCCTCGTCGTTCGACCGTAGATAAGTCGAGGGGTGCCGACCTTCGAGCGCTCAAGGGTACATTGTGAGAATGCGACGGGTGGGTGCTAGAGGATCGAGTAGGCTGACGGTTCGCTGGAGGCTGTACGCCTGTCGAAATCGCGCCCGTAGAGGCCGGAGCCACCATCTCTAGGTAACGACAGCTAGCCGGGGGACAAAAAGTAATGTTGCGCGTGATTTATCGCGGACGGAAGGGAGAGGGAGTCCGATGCGAAAAGCGCATTGAGGACTAAATCAGACGAAAGGAAGAGTCGAACACAAACGATAATTGTCCCCGTGGTTATTGTATAATAATTGAGTGTCCTCTAAATAGGAAGACGGGTAGCAAATAGGAGACAAATGGTGATGATCGAGACGGAGAAATAATAGTACTCGACACTAGTAGAGCGAGCGAAGGAAGAGAGAAAGAGAGAGAGAGAGAGAAGTAAAGGCGAGGCCGAGATGGTCCCGGGAGGGTTTAGTGTGGAGAATCTCGGAAGAGGGAGCAAGCAGGTCAGGACAGCGGAGCACGGTGGTGGGAAGCAGTCCTGTCTCGAGCCCAATCAATCAAACAATCAATCAAGAATAAGGTGAAGTTAGTGACGAAGGGTAGAGTGCCATTAAAACACGTCTCAATACTATCTAGTAAGCGATAGATAGTAGTGAGCTGGTCAGGCAGATGTAGGTAGTGTATGTCTATATCTATCCACCTCCTGCTTACTACGAGGTATATACTAGTACTAGAGAGGTACAACTCGTAGGAGAGAGTAGGACGACTAAGGAGGAGGAAAAAGTGAAGTACGGATTCCGGATGCTCAAAGGGAAAGACGAAAAACGATAATAATGAGACAAGGGACGATTACTACGAGGACAAAGCAGCAAAAAGGCAAAAAACTTGGAGATCGAGATGGACGACGCCCCGAAGCGGAAAGGGAGATCATGGCTTTTGCGCAGCCTCATGGCCTGAGTGAGAACCTGATAGTAAGGCTGGTAGCGAACCCTTCCAAGGACACGAAACGAAAAGCGTACCTAGAGGTATGAGTAATAATTACAGCTGAGAAACAATTGGAATACTGATCATTACATTACTGTATCATACCTACAATATATGCCGCAAACGGATGATAAAGGTGGTACTCGGCCCAGGTTCTGAGGTACCAACTTAAATAAATGACTGGCAAGACCCGCAATACGTTGACTAATGGGGACTAATAATCATCGGGTAGAGGGTTATCAGCTCATCAGGTGCTCTTCGCATGAAGAATACTCTGTAGATTAAGCCACTTCCTGCATTTAATTTCGTGGTCTATATTAGCCACATGCACACCTGCCCACATCAGCCCAGGTCAATGGAGGACACTTGGTACCTACAGAACATACCTTACATACCTAAGGTATGCACCGAAGGTACATACACCGTACCAATTGTGCCTAATTTACCATGTAGACCGGTAAGGTAAGGTAATTAACTTCCATACATACCTCTGTCGAGGTACATGGCTTGGGCCTCTGTCGGCCTTTGCAAATAAGAGACACATCGTCCCTGTTCCCTAACTTGTTAGCTATGCGGACTTCGATCGCTTATTGCGACCTCTGGTGGCACGAGGCTGTACTATGAGTATTCTACTCCATACAAAACTCGAAGCCTTGGTGACCTAAGCTGCCTGAGGTCCATTGGTTTGTGGTTGTATCCTTACAAAAGGTATTTCCCTGCGTTACAAGATATTCAATGAGCGCTAAAGCTCCATGACATGCCAACCATGGACCGCATGCGACCCCACAATCATCATTATTCTTCAGAAAAAAAGACTTCATGATAATATCATAGACTTGGCCCAGGGCTGCAATCTCTTGCTTCTGTGGAGACCATCTTTTTATCGTCATCTTGACCGGCTCACTCCCTTTATTTTCACATCATCTCATTACAAGCTTATCCCTGGTAACAGAGCTTTGATGAATCTGCAGGCAGCTTTCCGTAATACTACCTTAGAGTCATAAGGTAGTACCCTACACGTGTATAGTAATTACCTGCAGGTTGGCATTGCAGATTCTCCTTTTCCTTATCATTTCCAGCTGTTGGTGCGTAATAGTAATAGTTATAGGTAGTTTGAGTGATGTTTGAGTGATGCGATGCCTTAGGCAGAAAGAGATAATTCTTATCTGACACTCGTCATGTGATATGCTTTGTTGATGTTGAACCATCAACAACAATAATAGAATAGAAGGACAAAACCCTGATATCAACAAGACTGGCGTTTTCAGCGCTATCAGTCGTTATTGTTGTTTGTACTAAATAAGGAGGCATGTCGACCCGAAGCCTCAGTTTGAAAGGCTTTGGAATACGGAGTATCCGGGGCCAGATTACCCGTTTATCTGACGTCGCCTCGGATTTCTACTGACAACAGTGCCATGGATGACATCCAGATAGAGCATTCACGGCCCATCCCAGTCTTCTATTGCTGCTATCTACTCCGCTCGACTGTGCGACATGCCTCTCTCTATATTGGATCCACGCCCAATCCTGCAAGACGACTCATACAGCACAATGGCGTTGTCAAGGGAGGCGCTCGTCGGACTGCGGTCGAGAAGCTGAGGCCGTGGGAGATGGTTCTGGTGGTCGAAGGTTTTACGAGCCGGCTCGCAGCTCTGCAGTTTGAGTGCGTCTCTCCCTATTTATCTGCGTGCAGAATCTAACGCTTCCAAAGATGGGCTTGGCAAAATCCTTGGTACTCGCGCCACTTACGATCAGAGGAAGAAAGCTCAGTTTCTGCCGACGTCAAGCCCAGGAGAAAGAGGAAAGCGAAATCCCAGGATCCGGAATCTCTCGATTCTAAATGCGACTCAGCTAAGTCCAAAGACAAGGGGACACCGAAGAAAAGCAAAAGCCGTCGTCGTCCCCCGAGGTCCTTGGACACCCATTTCTCTGATTTACATCGTCTGCTGAGGTCGACATACTTCTCTCACTGGCCTTTAAAAATACGGTTTTTCTCGGGCGACATTTATCAATCTTGGAAAGCTTGGTATGATCGAGTTGATGTTCGTCTTCGGAGTCCCGTCAAGGTCATCTTGGACGGGAGTTGTCCTGAGATTGGCGCACACGCCGATGAGAATGACACCAGGTTTGGTGGCGTCGAAAATACCAATATCACCTATGCTACAATCCGAGACTATATAGAGAAAGCCATATTCCTTCTCGACGACCCAAAAGATGTGCGCTGTCAAGTATGCCAGGGGCAAATCGTCCCAAAGGAAGAGTTGACAACTGTCTGCCCACAGGCGGAGTGCCACTGCACCTGCCATCTACTATGCCTATCGAGAAAATTCATTGATGCGTCTCAAGAGCCAAATCAATTTATTCCAAGACATGGGGTTTGTCCCGCATGTGAGGCCACTGTCGAATGGCCATTGATGATGAAGGAGTTGAGCTTTCGGAGTCGCGCGAAAGAAGAGCTGCCGGAAATTTTGAGAAGGAAGAGAAGAGCTGATCGGAAACGCAGTGACACGACGGCTAAGGTTGAATCATCCAGGCTAAGATCCGCATCAGTCGATTTAGACGATGGTTTCGGTCACGATGCCAAAGACGAAGTTCTTCTGGACGAAGACTGGTGGGACGGTTTGGCATCAGAGTCAGACTCCGACACGGATCTTCGGTTGAAGACCCTTTCGAAAGCTGCCCCGAAACTAGAAACAGTTATCGAGGACAGCGAGTGCGACGACGCAGAAATTTTGTGAATGAGTTTCCCTATTTTCAAGTTTTTGCTTGGACACATGAGGCAATGCCTCAGTTAGCGAGTGGTCCCAGCCTCTTCAAAGGCCCCATGACATCAAGTCTCTCGATAGCGTCCGTCACTATCTTCATAATATCCCGCGACACTGCATCGAAGGACCTTCCAGCATCAATTGTGTGAATGTAATCACCCTGCTGGAGGTCAAACAGCGTTTGGAATAGCTCGCGCACGCGGTTTTGCATAACTTCATTCTCATAGCGTTCGACGCCGAATCCGCCACGCTTCGCTGCTTCTTCGGGTGATATGCGGAGGAAAAGGCACATATCTGGCTGCGGCAATCCGATCTCTGGCTGCCATGCCCACTCTAGCGACAGATTACTATTGCCTTTTGCAGCTGAGTAAACAGCACCAGAGTAGGAATAGCGGTCTACTATGACGCTGATGCCGTTGGCTATATCATCTTCAATGCTCTTTGCAATCTCCCAGCGGTTTGCTGAGAAGAGGAGATGGATCGAATGGTCATCCGATTGGGACTGGCCTTGTAAATAGCTATTTATCAACTTTCCAATAGGAGTTGTTCGATCTAACGCACAGTCAGAAAAGGGAGACTCGCTACACAATTGAGGAGCAATAAATACCTGGAAACCGAATATACTTCACCGAGTGCCCTGATGCTTGTAGCGAGTCACGTAGACTTTCACATTGGCTGGATTTGCCCGCTCGATCCAGACCTTCGACAACAATAAGAGCGCCACGTTTCCGCTGACTATTCATTTTGTCCGAATTGCTTCTTGTAATGCCAAATGAAGCGTCAATTCAATAATGTCTGAATGAGATTGAGAACAGTGGAGGATTGGGCTGATGCGCGTGGCACAAAACGCGGTGGAGAAACAAAGCAAACTCCGGTGTCTAGCGGATTTATCGATTGCTAGTAATCTACTAGTATCGACGATCGTTTAGCTCCAGMTTTCTTTCTTACCTCACACGATCACCAGTCGCAAACGGAAGACATTGGCACGAGCTCGCTCTTGTCGATCGTCATGAGCTTACCTGAAGCATCGTCGCAGTCTCCAGATGAGATGGTCAATTTCACTCTTCTCAGTCCTGCAGCTGCCCCGATCCTAGCCCCGCGGTTGGGAAATTTGGCTGTTGCGGGCAGAAAAGCCATCCCGACGCCCAATTACATTCCGCTAACGTCGCGAGGGGCTGTACCTCATATTGCGCATGATGTGATGCGCGACCAGACGGCGATCGGCAGCCTGTTTATTGGTCTCGAGGATTGTAGGTTCATATCTGCATTGACGTGCATTCGACTCGTGACCATCAAGCAAGGAGAATAGACGCTGACGATGTTCGATGCCCACCGGGGCTCAGATCAGTCATAGAAAAGCAAGCAAATACAGGACCGCTCCGGAAGGGAAGTCCGCCGATATACAATGTACCAACTGCGCCGCATGAATCGGCCTTGCGCAAATTCATCAGTGTTCCTGAGGATTTCCTGCTCATTCTCGGTCCGCGACGGGTGCCTTCGATCGTCTGCCCCCCGAACAACACGCCTAATTCGATCTCCATATTGACGTCCGTCGGGTTCATGCAGCTAGAGGCTGGTGAATATGTGGAAGCAGCACGGAAGCTACGGCCGGACATCGTGGTGGGATTAGCAGACTTGGCCCAGGGACAAACTCCCGGCTCCAAGAGGAGATTAAAGATGGCTGACAGAACCCATGCATTCACTTCGCATGCGACGGAGCAGCTCTATGGTCAAACAGTACCGGAGGGAAGTCGGTCAAAATCAGCATACTTTGCGCCGGTGCTGCCTCTCGAGAACACGCAGCAATCGCTCTACCTGGCCGATCTTGAGCATGAGCTACGCCCTCGCATCTCCGGTCTCGCACTACACGAGTCGGCATCGCTATCGATTCTCCCGGAGAAACTAGGCAACCTGCCCCGACTACTCTTCAGTGATCCAGCGACGCCACACGACATCGTCCGTCAGGTATCTCTCGGCGCCGATATCTTCACCATTCCTTTCCTGGGGGCTACCTCGGACGCGGGAATAGCCTTGGATTTCACATTCCCAGCCCCATCCACAGCGGAGACGACTGCAAGCGAACCTCGACCTCTCGCATTTGACCTGTGGTCCTCGTCATTCAAAGTAGACACAGCACCTTTGAACGGTTCCTGCGAGTGCTACACCTGCAAAAACCACCACCGCGCATACATCCACCACCTACTATCCGCAAAGGAAATGCTCGCATGGACGTTACTCCAGATCCATAACCACCACACCATGGACAAGTTCTTCTCCGCTATTAGAGCTAGCATCGAGCGAGGAACCTTCGACGCAGACGCCGACATGTTTCACAGAGTTTATGCCCCAGAATTACCCGAGAAAACCGGCCAGGGCCCCAGGTGCGTATAATATAACTCTCGGATCTGCATATGACCAGCCATCTTCTTATCCTGATCAACTAACCCTTCCGCACTTACAGACTCCGCGGCCACCAACTCCCCGCTGCTGGACCTCATCAACCCCGACGCTTCCCTCGCGTGTATGGTCGTCTTGACGACGCGGCGGAGAAATTCGCAGAGTCGGAATCGTCGATTGCCACACCGGATACGGGCGCTGATGGACTAGAAGCACATGGCTTTGCGCAGAAAACCTCCTCTTAAAATATCCAGATATGGTGTGGTTTCTTTTAAAGAATGCCGAGCGGATGCGAGTCCGAGCAGTCATGATATAGTGTCCTGTCAAAGGGAGAGGTCCAAAAAGTAGCGTAATACAGGCAGGCTTCTGGCGCTGTGGCGTGGGTCTTGTTCTATCTTCAGAATCGAGGCATTTGTCATTCCAGGGCGGTGCTGAAAGCTGGTAGTAACGTCCTTCAATTGCCCACACGGTCGTCTAACTTGGATTCCCTTTGTGTATATTGCTTTACATGATCCAAGGAAAGCTCTAGACAACCTCAGCAATAAATTTATGTCATTAGATCAGGTTCACTTCGTCCCTTCTATATCATTCAATGTCAATCTCACACATAAGTACAAAAGAACTACATTTCTGATCCGGTAGTGGACAAGCAGAACATGATATGAACATGGCGAAAGTCTGCCCCAATTCCCTTGTCATGATGGAGCAGGCAACTTAGGTGCTTGTACACCTCACTGGCTGTTGATCAAGACATTCCACATCCACTTGGTCTCCTGCTGTTCTTCTTCCGACCCGCTTTCCGTGCCGGCTCCAAAGTCCTGCCCCACGACACACACCAGCCAAACGTCGTTCTTGACTTCGTCAAGGAAGCGCTCGGTCGGGGTGCCACGGGGATAGACCCGACGCCACTCATCCCAGATACGGTACGCCTCTTCACCCCAGGCCCTAAAGCTCACTTCTTCAATGATGGTCGGAGTGACTATCTCCTTGCCACGGAAGACACCCCACGTCACGGCGTTGACGTTGTTAGGATTCATCTCGATCGTATCGGCATGGGCAGGGTCGGCGGGAAGGGAGGACTCGAATTCGCCCTTCGCGTTGGTTGCAAACCATGCGAGCTTCTCGTGGCCGTGCTTTGCAAAGAGTGGTTTGAGCACTGTGTGGAAGTCTTTGCTAGGACAGAAGAATTCAACGAATGGCTTCTGAAAGACGAATCCCTCACCCGGAGGACCCCATCCAAAGGTTGGATCGTCGCTTCGGACGCCATTGACAGCCGGCTGGGACGCCAGGGTCCACCAGCCTTTACCATCAATGAGCTTCAGTAACTCGGGTCGGATGACTTCTGTCTCAGCATTCAAGCCACTGCTATTCTCTTCCGCCCCGCCTTCGGACCAGGGAACGATATAGAGATCGCCAGACACATGGCGACGGAATAGTGCACTTATGTCTTCGCGTGACACAGGATAGCCCCAGACGCGCCGCGCGACAGTGCCCGAAACGTGTAGTGAAGGACCGTACCCATCAATCTCTCCGAAAGCCGGCGAGCGAGCGTCACCCCAACGGCCGTTAGGGAAATCGTCCCACGTCGCTTCCCTGCCGAGCGCTCCCTGACCCTCCGAAATCTGGAGCGTTGTGTTGCGATCTGGGGGCATCGCAGGCATTCCAGCGCTAGTGGCGGGCGCCTCATGTGTAGTCGATGCTCTCGATGACCCGTCTGAGGGCACCTGTAATCTGTCGACAATGACACGGTTATGTGGCAGAGAGTTGACGGACGAAGCCCTTCGCCGGAATAGAGAACGATTCTGAGCTCCAGTGGGTGCGGTGGTGTAATCGTCGTCCGCAATAGCATCAAAGTCTTCTGGATCATCAGGTATCAAACCACATCGTTCAATGATGAAAGAGACTGTCTTTTCAAGATTCAATGTGTAAAAATGGAAGCCCCTAAACCCAGGGCAGGGTATCTTCCTGATAGCCTCCACTAAATCAGTTAGAACATCCACGCCGATGCGCTTCACAGCATCGTCATCATGTTTTACTGCTTCCAGTTTTGACATGATCTGTGGTGGAATCTGGACATGACTCAGTTTCGTTGTTCTTGTCAGAATCTTATAGCTGTGAATAGGCATCAACCCAGGAATGATTGGGATGGTTTTAAAAGCACCGGACTCGTGATCTCGTAGCATTTTCTCAAACTTTGTGTACGCTTCGATGTCGTATGTCAACTGAGTCATGATGAAGTCCGCACCGGCCAGGGTCTTCTCGACCAGATATGGCAGATCCCTCACTGGATCCTGTACGTCCTGATAAGAATCGACCGGGTGCCCCTCAGGGTACGCAGCAACGCCGAGGCAGAAGTAATCACCGTACTTCTTGCGAATGTATCGTACCAAGTCCACCGCGAACGTGAAGTCCCTGTTGCTATCATCTTCTCCGTGCATGTTGTACTCTTCACTGCGTGGCGGGTCGCCGCGAAGCGCTAGGATGTTTCGAATTCCGAGAACCTTGGCCTCCTCCAAGGCTTCATCGATCAACGCTCGGCTCATATTGGTGCATGTTAGATGAAGGCATGTTGTTAACTGCAATTGACGTTGGCAGATCTCTGCGAGCTCCAACGACCTGGCGGCAGTGCTTCCACCGGCCCCCCAAGTGACAGTAACGAACAAAGGACGCAGCGCTTGTGACATACGCTCTAAACGAGCCTGTAGATTGGAGAAGCCCTACAATATTCGAAACACCATCAGTAACTGGTCGCATCGCCAGAAAAGTCAGAGTGCGGGGATAACCCCACCATCTGCGTCTTGGGAGGGAAGAACTCGAGAGAAAAGTAATTCTCGTTTGGCGGCAATGCCGCGATCTTGTCTGTGATCTTTTCCATCTTGACCCGAATTTCTCCTCTGTGGTGAGAAAAATAGCGGGAATAATTGAAGTTGATGGAGGAGGACCTGAGCCAGCGCATGCGGGAGGGAAGGACTTGGCCCCTCCGATCAACGGATACGGAAACATGCAGGATTGCCGACCCAGGACCAGTACAGTGAGAGGTTGCCTTCGTGGTTTGCAGCTCATTCTATCCAGAGAGATCATTGCAGGTGCTACGTTTGGGTTCATCAGATTGTTAATTACMTATCATTATTCTTCAATGTTTCGTTTCCGATAGATACGCAGCAAATAGTATGATACATCTACTGATCTTGTATACGGCTGTGCAGAGTGCAAACAAGGCAAACCTCACCAAGCTCCGTCTAAGTCGCAATACGAGTCTGATGGAGACAATGAGGGATCATCAATCAAGGACCGGTCTTGAAGTCTCTACTGGGGTCAGAAGTGGCATTGATCTCTCGCTACCATAATTTCTGAAGTTAGAACTGAAAGTCTGCCCAAGAGCCAGCGTTAATCCTTGTCTACTTCAGCTGAACTCGCAGTATCAACTTCAAGTCGGGTCTATCTCAGGCATCGACAGCTTGGGTGAGATGGCTTTATGGCGTTCATCAGCGTCTTCAACTTCGCGTCTTTTTCGTCCATCGTTGCGCTCCCATACTTGCATGCGGCGTGGCCTGGCGACACCGCCCTCAGCAGGTCCGAATGACTACCGCTCTCGTCTCCGCAAGCTGAATGATCGTCTTCCGCCGTTTTTACGCTCATATACAACCCCGTTACTGGGGGCCCCCGCCACACATATTACATCCTTTCTGATACTACATGAGATTACAGCCATTGTTCCTTTGCTCGGACTGGTCGCTTCGTTCCATTACGGCGATTGGCTGCCGGATTTCACCTCAAAAAGCGGCTTTGACGAAGGAGTTCAGCGATTCGGTCGCTGGTTGCGAAAGAAAGGTTGGGTGGAGGATGCCGACGTGGATATTGTGAAGGCCGATGGGTCTGTTTCCGGCGAGGACTCTACTACTGAATCGCCCGGTCAATCTCAATTGAGACCGAAAGACAGAAAAGGCGTTCGTCTTGTGCTTGAATTCGCGACTGCCTATGCAATCACGAAAGCTCTACTGCCCGTACGGATAGTCGCTAGTGTATGGGCAACGCCATGGTTTGCGAGATCTGTCCTCGCTCCGGTAGGCAGGGGCGTCGGGGCTCTTTTTGGGAAAAAGTAGCTTGTGATGGAACCTTCTATGCAAATTTCCGCAGCGGAGAATTATCTGCCCTACTCCCAGATTCCAGCGAAGGATACGAGAAGCAAATGTGGCCATTGGCACCGTAGTTGTTCTGTATATTTTATTTCTCGTGGGACTTTTCTGATGTATGTCATACACTGCCTCCTACACCCTCAGCTGTAACGGATTGCAGACATCCAAATAAAAGGTCGAACGGAGAAATTTAAGCCTTCTCGTAGATCCAGTCGAAGGCGGCGCTCTTCCAGGAGATGAGCTCCTCAGGCTTGAACCAGAGGGCAATCTCCTTCTTGGCGTTCTCGACGCTGTCGGAACCGTGGCAGACGTTGCGGCCGACGTCCTAATGCAATGTCAGAGAGAAACCATGATATTGGGGTCGAATAGAGCTTACGATAGCGTAGTCACCACGGATGGTGCCGGGAGCGGAGGCAAGAGGGTTGGTGGCACCGAGGATGGCTATTGTTGCACCATTAGCATATGCCCGTCTCATGTCTGAAGCACATCGATTGACGGAAACTTACTACGGCCGGTCTTGACAGCATCACGGCCCTCCCAGACCATGGCGCAGATGGGGCCGCTGAGCATGTCTATATGTATTGGTTAGTCACCATCATGAAGAAAGAAGCCATCAGTCTTCGATGTGGAAGGAAAACTTACAGGAAACAAGACCCTTGAAGAAGGGCTTGTCGGAGAGGTCGGCGTAGTGCTGCTCAAGCTGGGACTGGGGAGGAGAGACCAGCTTCATGGCAACGAGCTTGAAGCTATGCATAATTAGCGCGAGTAATAAGCCATTGAGTCCCAGAAATACATACCCACGGTTCTCGAAGCGAGAGATGATGGGGCCGACGAGTCCGCGCTAAGGGATGATCAAGTCAGTCTCATGCTCATTCGAAGTGTGTAAGCCATTGAACATCAGCAGAACGGCTATAGCCTCATACCTGGACACCATCGGGCTTGATGGCAATGAAGCTGCAAGAATTGATTAGCTTTACTCGCAATGATGAGAGGACAACCCAAAGCAGCGTCGGAGAAGAATAAGGGGGAAATTCGGGATTGAGCTTGGAAGTGGGATGGAAATGTCAACTTACGTCTGCTCGTTGGACATTTTGAGAGATTGATAAGAGACTATGGAGATACTGAAGAACGATTGAGGTTGGTTGACAGCTCGGAGAAAAAGAAGAAGAGGTAGACTTTCGGTGAGCTGGCGAAATTATTATAAGGAGGGGACTGACAAGACCGGGTGGGGCAGGAGGGGCAGCTTGGATGCCTGGATGCCTGGATGCCTCAGGTTTGAGTACTAATTATATAATATGATACCTTAGGTTACCTATCTAGGGGCTAGTTCCCATTCGTACTAGCGCCACACTAACCCGAGTTGGACGTTAGCTTACCCCGAATTCCCCCCGATCTGCCAATCTGGCCAGCCTGGAATCATCACCTGTGTTATCTGTTCATGATTGTTCGTGTTGGCCTCCAGCTCTGGTAGATGCAGGTCAGCACAGAAAGTTTTGTAATTACGGTACTTTCAGAGGTTGAGTGGCTCTGATTGCATTGATTCACTCAAACATGGCCCCGAGCAGCTCGTCTCTCTCCAGATGGACGCTATTGCTCGCGTTGGTTGTTGTCCTCGGGTGCCTTGTTGTACCCGGAGGTGAGCTTTATGCACTCAGAGTATTCCAATGGCATCGCCTTCTGACCAAATCCTCCAGTTACGGTGAAGTATGAGAACTTCAAGAAATGCTCTCAATCTGGGTTTTGTAAGAGGAACCGAGCATTCGCCGATGACGTCTCGGCCCAAGGCGCGTCTTGGAACTCACCATATGAACTCGATCCCTCTTCAATTCACTTCAAAGATGGCCAATTGCAAGGGACAATTCTCAAGTCGATATCTGCCAATGAGAAAGTCAAGCTGCCACTTGTGATCTCTTTCCTAGAGTCTGGAGCTACGCGTGTCGTGGTCGACGAAGAGAAACGGATGAAGGGCGAAATTGACCTCCGGCACAACAGCCAAGTGCGCAAGGAACGATACAACGAAGCAGAGCAATGGGCGCTGGTGGGTGGCTTGGAACCGAGCCTGACTGCCGCTGTGGACTCAGAATCCGAGACTGGATTCACGAAGGTACTGTACGGGCCGGATAATAAGTTTCAGGCGATCATTCGCCATGCGCCGTTCAGCGTCGATTTTCAACGCGATGGCCAGAGCCATGTCCAAGTGAATCAGAAGGGCTACCTCAACGTGGAACACTGGCGGCCAAAAGTGGACGTGGCAGAGGGTGACAGTGTCCAGCAAGAATCGGAATTTGAGCAGGATGAAAGCACCTGGTGGGAGGAAACTTTTGGTGGAAACACCGACTCCAAGCCAAGAGGTCCGGAGAGTATCGGCCTGGACATCACATTCCCTGGCTACAGCCATGTTTTTGGAATTCCAGAGCATGCAGACTCCATGTCTCTGAAGGAAACTAGGTAGGTGGTACATGTCCCCGCCACTCTAAAGACGTAAAGCTGATCAAATTGAAGGGGCGGTAATGGAAATCATGAGGAACCCTATCGCATGTACAATGCGGACGTCTTTGAGTATGAGCTCAACAGCCCCATGACCCTCTATGGCGCCATCCCGTTCATGCAGGCCCACAGGAAGAACTCTACTGTGGGTGTCTTCTGGCTCAACGCTGCGGAGACCTGGGTCGACATTGTCAAGTCAAAGTCCTCGCCAAACCCTCTTTCTCTTGGAGTAGGTTCAAAGACAGACACTCAAACTCACTGGTTCTCCGAATCGGGACGTATTGATTTGTTCGTCTTCTTGGGCCCCACTCCGCAAGAGATCAGCAAAACTTACGGTGAACTTACCGGCTACACTCAATTACCTCAACAGTTCGCCATCGCTTACCACCAGTGTCGTTGGAACTATGTCACGGACGAGGATGTCAAGGAAGTTGATCGCAAGTTTGACAAGTACCAAATCCCTTACGACGTGATTTGGCTCGACATTGAGTACACGGATGACAGGAAGTACTTTACCTGGGACCCTCTGAGTTTCCCTGACCCGAAGGGTATGGAAGAGCAGCTTGATGACTCTGAGCGCAAACTAGTGGTGATCATTGACCCGCACATTAAAAACAAGGAGGGATTCTCCATCTCTGAAGAGCTTAAGAGCAAGGATCTAGCTACCAAGAATAAGAACGGGGAGATCTATGATGGCTGGTGTTGGCCTGGCTCATCTCACTGGGTGGACTGCTTCAACCCCGAAGCAATCAAATGGTGGATTGGCTTGTTCAAATATGACAAATTCAAAGGGACCCAGCCGAACGTCTTTATTTGGAATGACATGAATGAGCCCTCCGTCTTCAACGGGCCGGAAACCACTATGCCCAAGGACAATATACACTATGGCAACTGGGAACACCGCGACGTACACAATGTCAACGGACTGACCTTTGTCAACGCTACATACAATGCCTTGTTGGAGCGAAAGAAAGGCGTGGTCCGTAGGCCCTTCGTTTTGACGCGATCATTCTACGCTGGTGCTCAAAGGGTATCTGCCATGTGGACGGGAGACAATCAAGCCACCTGGGAACACCTGGCCGCATCCTTACCTATGGTACTGAACAACGGAATTGCCGGGTTCCCGTTCGCTGGGGCCGACGTTGGCGGATTTTTCCAGAACCCAAGCAAAGAACTTTTGACCCGGTGGTATCAGACCGGCATTTGGTATCCGTTCTTCCGTGCCCATGCGCACATCGACACTCGCAGACGAGAGCCCTACTTGGTCGCTGAGCCATTCAGGTCGACCATATCCCAGGCTATCCGTCTGAGATATCAACTGCTGCCGGCATGGTACACTGCATTCCATGAAGCTTCGGTGAATGGAATGCCCATTGTTCGGCCCCAGTATTATGTCCACCCGGCGGACGAACAAGGCTTTGCCATTGATGACCAACTCTACCTTGGATCTACTGGTCTACTGACCAAACCTGTTGTTGCGGAAGGTGTCACCACCGCAGACATCTACATTGCTGATGATGAGAAGTACTATGATTATTACGATTATACTGTCTACCAAGGAGCGGGCAAGAGACATACGGTGCCGGCCCCCATTGAGAAGGTCCCGTTGTTAATGCAGGGCGGCCATATCATCCCTCGCAAGGACCGCGCACGTCGCAGCAGCGGATTGATGAAGTGGGATCCATATACACTTGTGATCGTCCTCGACAAGCACGGTGAGGCTGAAGGCACACTCTATGTTGACGACGGGGAGACGTTCAACTATGAGCAGGGTGGATGCATACACCGCCGCTTCAAATTTGAAAAATCTACCCTCTCGTCGGAAGACATCGGAACCAAGGGTTCGAAGACAGCCGATTACCTGAAGAGCATGGCGAATGTTCGGGTTGAAAAGGTGGTCGTTGTCGATGCTCCCAAGGAATGGCAGGGAAGGGCGTCCGTGACTGTCATCGAAGACGGTGCAAAGATGGCTTCTACCGCTCCCTTGGAGTATCACGCCCAGCAGGCGGGCAAGGCCCCGTATGCTGTGGTGAAGAAACCCGATGTTGGTATTGGAAAGACATGGAAGATCGAGTTCTAGAATCTGGGTCAAACCGGAGTATATACACATGATTGGAATGACAAGCATACACTATGCAAAGTGAATGAGATTCTGTCTACCTGCGTTCATGGTGCTAGTGCTGAGCAGACAGGGGAATAATAATACTGTAACATCGAAGCTCAATTCTCATTCTCATCTTATAACTATAGCGTATGATGTGTTGCCTGAAGCTTCAGGCAACGAGGGGTTTGATACAGTGCCCTAATCCAGAATAGGTAAGCGCCCTGGGGCCGCTGAACTAAGCAGATCCACTGGCAAGTCCAAAACAAGACTGCTTTCGGTCCTGGCACATGTTTTTCCAAGGAGTTTATTCGTGATTGATCTCTGCAGCAGTGCTTGGCTTTGTCTCCATTTTATTATTTTGCGCATTGCGACACACCAACAAGCTTCTTGGATTCAACCTGCTCGGTATAATTAACGTCCTCGTTCCATGGAGAGCTCTTGAGTCCATCGATCCTGTCATATCTTCTCCTCGGCCAGCTTTGTTTTTGGCAACCCCTATAACATCGCTCAATCATCGTCCTCTCGAAAATCCGCGAGGTCCCGCTTACTGCAAGAGCACCCAGCAAGCGATTCGATCAACCACCACAGCCGTCTTCTGGACATCGGGTACTTTTTTTCACTGATTGGATGCACCATGTATCTCATATCGCTGGCTCTTGAATATGGGGCCCCCATGTTGTACGTTCCCATTCATCGTAACTCAGACACTTCGAGGAGCTCAACTCGGGTCTTGAAGTGGCATTGGAATGCTGACTGCGGACATTTGCGTGAAATAGTCTTATTACATCCCCCCTCACGTCCTATACGGATCAGATTCTCAGTATACATCGATCAAGGAATTCGGGGGGATTCTCCCTCGATATCCCTTTGATCATGCTCGTCGCATCCATCCTCAAGTAAGAAAGGCGCCTGTGTTAACCGCGGCTGCTCAGCTCCATGCAGAATGACGTTAACATTCCCGTCTTTAGGGTGTTTTACTGGTTTGGTCACTACTACTCGCTCTCGCTGCTCGTACAAGCCGTGATCATGATTGGGGTCCAGATCGTCTTGCTCAAAGTTGCACTGGATAACCGACCGTCGCCGGGAGTCAAGAATAGCGTGGAGCATGTTCCGTTTAGCAATTTGGATGAGAAGGGGTCTGTCAGACCATACGAATTCTGGCAGTGGAAGTCCGCTAAGCCGTACGTCTTGTTCCCGATCGCTTTTTAAAGGTGGTCTGCGGAGTCGATGCTAATGGATTTTGGGTCTACATAGGTACTGGATGTTCTTGGCGTATTTCGTCGGGGCGCTATCATTTGTCCAGATCCTTCTGCCGCCCATCGCTCGGTCAGAGTTGTACGTGAACCTATTGGGCTATGCTGGTCTGGCCGTAGAAGCCATCCTGCCTCTTCCTCAGATCATTGCCAATCACCGGACTCGCTCGTGCAAAGGATTCCGGGTTTCGGTGCTGGCCGCTTGGATTCTTGGTGATGTGATGAAAATGAGTTACTTCTTCTGCAGCAAAGAAGTGATTCCCTGGGCGTTTCGGCTGTGCGGTATGTTCCAGTGTGTCTGTGATCTCTACCTCGGGGCACAATTCTGGATGTATTCGCGGCATACACTCAGGGCTGCGGGCGGCCTGAGGCATAACACCGCCAGTTGGCCAGCAGAGAAAGACATACGGATGACCTAAGTTATGATGACAGCTTTTGATAATGCCCACGAGAGCATGATGCATTTGAATATACTTAATACAGACCTTGCGCACGAGGTCGACTCCATATAGATATGTAGAACGCTATAGACAAATCCATGATTATCCTAATATTAATAATTGAACTGTTTCTCCCTTGCAATTAATAACTACTTCACTAGGTTGATTCCGAAGCAGATGACATTCAGCGGACGACCGGCTTTACTCCATTGTTACGTGACTACTGCTGATAACTGCTAGCGCGGGCCATGCTACAAACGGCTCCCCGCGGTTACCCCGCTGCTTAAGAAACAAGCTTCACTCGTCAAAAGTGAGAGGTCAAATAAAAAGTAACATCACTATCGCTCGCCTATTCCTGGCCATAGACCATACCGACTACAATGATGGCCTCAATCCGAATTGGCTACGTGCCAGGTAAGCAATCCTTTCCCGTCATCGGCTTCAATTTCCCATTATCTGCCCTGCTCGTCATTTGACATAATGGGCGCAAAACGCGGTGCCGATGATTCCGTTACATAGAATATCCTCAACCGACAATAGACAGTCATCGCATAATTTATCGTGCTACCTATAATGAAAATCTTCTCTGACAACATGTAGAGCACTACCTCGCTCCTCTCCACCTGGCTCTTCGCTCGCCAGCTGCCTCCTCTCTTCCATTCAAGATCACGTTGATTCCGTTCCCTTCAGGAACGGGGCACATGATCACATCTCTTCGGGAGAAGGAAATTGATGTCGCAATTGGGCTGACCGAGGGTTGGATTGCTGGATTGGCTGGTAAGCAGCAGGCTCAGAAGGATGCTGCCTCGGGGGGTTACAAGGTGGTTGGCCATTGGGTCGATACACCGCTGCGGTGGGCGATTATTACTGGACGGGAAAGAGAGGAGCTTCACACTGTGGCAGATCTGAAGGGTAAGAGAGTTGGTGTTAGCCGCCTCGGAAGGTCAGTTGGGATTCCTTGGACGTGATTCCTCGGGATAGATGACTCACTTGACTCACAGTGGCTCCCATATTATGTCCTTTGTGCTGGCGCAGAAGCAAGGCTGGAAGCCCGACTCATTGACACCGGCTGTCCTTGGTCCCTTCCAGGCTTTGCGGAATGGGGTCACAGGGTACGATGCCTCGCATCCCGATCAGCCCGCGCCCTCGGCTGAGTTCTTCATGTGGGAACACTTTACCACGAAACCGTACTTCCACGCGGACTCGGCCAAGCCTCACCCGCCACTGAAGAAAATCGGTGAGATCTTCACCCCATGGCCATCCTGGCTTATTGTCGCATCGACCTCAGTCTTCCCTGACCCCGAACATGACGAGAAACTCCAGCAATTGTTTCAGGTGCTGGACCAAGGTATCAAGGACTTCCAAGCCGACCACGATAATGTCGTGAGGCTTCTGGGCACAGGAGAATTGGGATGCACATACGTCGAAGGAGATGCGAAGGAGTGGCTAAAGGATGTCAGATTTACCAGCAGCACAAGGGGGGTGGACCGGAAGGTTGTGGACGGGGTTGTGGACGTTCTCAAGGTCGCTGGAGTCATTGACCCCGGGATGTCCAACGATGAAGCCGCCGAGAGGGTGATTGGCATTCCCCGGTGATCTCCCAGGGCCATGTGGGTTACAAACATGATATGTCGGTTAAGCCTCAGTAGTGCAAAATTATATCGGGGCACAAACCGCATCTTTCTTCGAAACTACACACGTCGCTTCTCATCTCGTTTCATTTCGTGGTTCGACACCACTACAGCTATTGCATTCATGCTTTCGATCTTTGGCACCTTGAATTTCCTTGACCTAACCTCACTGTCATCACACCAGAGATACTCGCTGCATGTAACGCCTGGTTGAGCATTAGTATAGCTCGTGGAATGTGAAACAGTGAAAATGACGAAAGTGGCTTGATTATCAGTACTAATATCCTGCGAGAAATTATCGCAGGGAACAAGGTAGCGGTTCAATGCGCCTCCTCCCTGCCGCCATAGATCTGATTCTGTGGTTATCCTCGAGCCCAGCTAGCACAGCACATGGGCAGATTTTCAAGAAATATCCTCTAGCGAGATTGCATATCTGCAGGCAAAGTATAGCAGCGCATCAGTCTTCACGCTGACTCTCCAGTAATTGATAATCGACTTTCTGTGGCATGTTTATCCTGTGACCCTGGCGGAGATCTGATGCAGCACCACGTTCTTTGACTTCAATAACGAATTACGCACTGTTTAGTCCGCATCATCAAATTTCTATCTGAGCTTGTCCACAGCTACGAGCGTCGTCAGCGTACGTCGTCAGTTGTCACTACTATTGCAGGCTTAGATCCCGAAACAGAAAGTCTAGCATTCTTAGGCAGCATGAGTCCCCCCCCGACAACCCTCTGGAATGCCATGCTCCACGTCTGCATCAATGTCGAAAGCGCTAGATACCTGAAAATCAGGTTTATTGATCGAATTTGTAATTTTGTTTTGGTGAGCTGACAGTATGACACTTTCAAAGATCGAAGGCACCATGAAGGAATGTCTGGCCTGTCGAAGGGGAAACGACCTCGGGCAACTGACTCTCACAATGGCAATAATGAGCTATAAGTATCTCGTGTCACTCTCGATTTGAACAATCGCTTGATTGAGGACTGATACTTATTCTATCAGCTCATTCAGAGTGTACTTGGACCTTGGGGCCTTACCTTCGGCCCCGTCCTATCTTTTGAATATTGCCTACGCTCTTTCGACTTCGTAGGCAAGTCATTTCACTCTTTGAATGGGAATACTTCAATCTGTCTGTCCTTTCCGCCATGTCTTTTCTAACGCAACTTCTTTCCTTGACGGCAGCGGCAGCTTTTCTGGAAGGAGTGTATGCCAAACTCGATCTCTCGTCTTCCTCCAACGTCGCAGTATACTGGGGTATGCCTCAGCCTTCCGTGTAATGTTGGGAATGTTTGACTGATCTGGTAAACGCGTTATTGGTCACAGGTCAGAATTCTTTTCGGGGAACTGGAGATTTGGCGCAGCAGCGTCTTTCGCACTACTGTGATGGTGAGCCAATCATGTCTGAATACTTCCGGGCTGATATGCTGATGGAAACCTCACTAGACCCTAAGATTGATGTATGGGATGATATCAAGCTCAGATGGTGCTTTGGCTCACGAGGCTCAGGTTTTTGAACTCGCGTTTCTCATGAGAATCAACGGCCAGGGTGGTGTTCCTGAAATCGACTTTTCCAATGCGAACGACAATTGTACAATCTTCACAGATACCAACCTTCGCAAATGCCCTCAGATTGGGTGAGCTCTGCGCTGTTGTGCTTTACTTACAATCTGAAACTCTAACAGCCCGCTCAGGGAGGATATTACGACGTGTCAGAAGAAAGGAAAGACCATTCTGCTTTCTATTGGCGGGGCCACATACAGTGAAGGAGGATTCAGTTCAGAATCCGCTGCGAAGGCCGGTGCCGAGTTGGTCTGGCAGACCTTTGGACCTCCCTCCCTCAACGCGACGGCCCGTCGGCCGTTCGGGAATGCGACGGTAGACGGGTTTGACTTTGATTTCGAGGCCACCGTCAGTAATGTTGCTCCGTTCGCGAACAGGCTTCGAGAATTGATGGATGCCGATCATAGCAAACAATATTTCTTGACGGCTGCACCTCAATGCCCATACCCCGACGCCGGCGATAAGGATATACTCAATGGCCCGGTGTCCATTGATGCTGTGTTCGTCCAGTTCTACAACAACTGGTGCGGATTGAATTCGTTTGAGGCCGGAGCAAGCAATCAAAATAGCTTCAATTTTGACGTCTGGGACAACTGGGCCAAGACAGTCTCTCAGAACAAGAAGGCCAAGGTATTCCTGGGTGTGCCCGCGGACACTGGGGCAGCAGGCTCAGGCTACGTGCCCGTGGAGACTCTGAAGCCGATCATCGAATACAGCAAGACCTTTAGCAGTTTTGGCGGCGTGATGATGTGGGACGTCACCCAGGCCTACGGCAACAAGGGCTTCCTCGACGGTGTCGCCCAAGCGCTGAGCAAGACTGCGTCCCGCGTTCGCCGTTCGTATAGCTACCGACCTTACGGCTGGTTCAGAAGGGCTGCAGTTCTTGCTTAGTCTCGATGTCTGACATTTCTTATCTGCACATGTTTAGTCGAAGATCGTCATATGGAGGGGTCTGATTGTTTATATGGGTACTTTTGCCATGTTCATCTTGAAGTGATTGATTTACTACTGAATGGGGTGCGTATATATTAATAAATATAGCTAATAGGGGCATCACCTTGACTGTGCAGTTGACTGGATTGCGACTTGTGACTAGCTCATCGTTCTAGAAGATATATTGTGCTTGTTGTCTCTCTACAGACTATCTACGATCTACTGTACTCGCAAAATTAAATGAAAAGACATAGATAAACGAGTACCTTTGTAATAACAGCTTAGATTAACTTGGAAACGAGCCTGACCGACTAGTGGAAGATGTGCATGAACTACTGAACTGTTTTCCTGCAGAAAATGTACGACTGCCATTTCCAGATTCGGTCCGAAGTGCCGCCGCTTTTTGCTCACTGAGCCAGCTGAATCGTGACCGGAGAGAGAAAGTGCGTGCCCTGATCGCTCCCTGATCATTGCCTGAACATGTACGGAGTGGGATTGATTATTCATCCTGAGGACCACTTGACAGCCAAATAAAAGTCGTTAAGCCAAGCCTAACCATATCCATGCTCATTCCCCTTTTTTTGGGGGACACAAAAGGAAACGGAAACTATAATTTCTGGTATCAAAAAACATAAACAACTAATTTTTCCCCGCATGATGCTCCTCCACCCTCCCACTATTATGCCATGTCGCCAACATCACCCCACACTTCCCACAGTAATGGTTGACATCCTTCAGCGACGACATCAGATAGGGTATCCACCCGAGACAGGCGCAGCAGAGCACAGCCGCCCACCCACTGTTCCACATTAGCTTCTCTCCTGCCTACATGCACAGCGTACGGATAGAAAAGGTCCTTACTGCGTGGTTTTCCCCGTCTGCGCCTCCACCCTCGTCATCTCCCGCTGCCCGCATACAGGACAGTCGACGGGCGTCGGCCCGCGCTTCAGCGAGTGCAGCGGTGTTGCGGTGTTGTACCCGCTTGGGTGGCCCATTCCGGGGCCTGTGTGGTAGTATTCCTGCCCTGGGGGCTGCGAGAGCGGTTGCTGCTGGGGAGGGTATTGGGGGAGGGAAGTTGGAGGCTGCATGTATGTGTTTTGAGGGGCTATAGGGGCTGGCTGGTGGACTTCCAGGGTGGAGTATTGTTCGTGCGCCGGGACGGGCGCTGAAATCATCAATTATGTTAGTATTTCTTGGTTGATTAGAGATCAGACGTACTTATGATGATTTTTTCGGCTTCCATGGTGGATTTGGCTGAGATTGGTATGAATTTTTTTAGTTAATGTTTGCTTAAAGCTTCAGGATATGAACAGCCTTTATATACGGAGTAGACAAGGGAGGTTCTATATATAACCAAGCCTATCCACCGTGCCGTGCCTGTCACCACATTGGCTGAATTAGCCTCTCGACCATAGCCTCAAGCTTTAGGATGTATGCGGTTTAGAGACCACACACATGTCTCAGGAATTCTCAGATGCGCGCGAGCCTGAGCTGCTCCCGGCTTACTCAGGCGGCATGTTAAGGTGATCAGTGAGTAATCCGGGAGCTGCCGGAGCGGGTTGGTGCGTGCTCAGTGAGCTCAGTGAGTGCGCAGTGAGTGCTTGATGGAGTGCCCGGAGCGCTCAGGCGCTCTCAAAAGCGGCGACACCCGTATCGGGCAATCGAACGGGAATTGCAGAAGAACTGTTCAGTTATACGGAGTATACTATTGATTTTCAGCTCTGCCGATCTTCCTGCAGATCTTGCCCCCCTCGAATTTACAGATCTGCGGTACCAGCCCCAGTTAAATGCATCCTCTGCTTCATTGAAGCTGATAATCCCTCAATAGTCAGTACTACCCTGCTGTGGAGTTACTATGTATGCGAACTGCAGAGATGTCACAGGCATGCATGCTCCTCTCCTCGGTTCAATGAGAAGCAGGGATTCCCTCTGAGGTGGTATCCGTCTATCATCCATGCCATGAATATTGCCAGAGGATTACTGTCAATCTTTCTTTCATGAGTCTTGTTGTGTACACTGTCTGGCATTCGTTGCACCTCTACTTAAAAGGCCAGCAGACCTATGGACAGCCTCATCACGTCGACCAAAGTGGACATAGGAAGAAAAGCAATATGACAGACCCGCCCGTGCGGACTATGCTATGTCATGGGCTTCCAAGTTCTCATCCTGGCCGTGCAGATGTCGATCCACTCCCCAGCCAGCCACTGCAGCACTGCAGCTGAGGTTCTTTCCTTGGCTGAATCCTAGAAAAAGGAAAGTAAGGATGGATACAACGATGTCGATTGCGATCCCGATCACCCACTTATCTTGCATCGTGCCTTCAGCTTGCCTATTTAAACAGTGCTTGAGCCCAGATGGACACAGTCTTCCCAGGTCGCTGTTCTCACACCCATCCTCCCATCGCTTCTCTACCGCGTCGTCAGGATGGCTCCCAAGTCTCTTCTGTACACCCTCTTCTCCTCCCTCACCGTCGCTCTGGCGGCTTCAGTCCCCCAGACTGACTATGAGGTGATGATCATCGGTGGAGGCCCGTCTGGCCTGAGCGCCGCCAGTGGTTTGTCACGGGTGCGCCGCAAGAACGTCCTGTTTGACTCGGGCGAGTATCGCAACGCTGCCACAAGGAACATGCACGATGTCATTGGCAACGACGGTAACCACCCCGTCTTCGTCGATCTTCAATATACAAGATTGTGCAGACTAACCTTCAGTATTTGGCAGGAGCCGTCCCCAGCGACTTCCGAGCACTTGCCCGCAGTCAAATCTCAAAGTATAACCAGACCACCTGGGTGAACGAAAAGGTCGACTCGGTGCTCGTCGTCACCGACGAGGAGCGAAATACCACCTACTTCAGCGCCTCGGTGGCCGGCAAAGACTACACAGCCCGCAAGCTCATCCTCGGCACCGGCATGAAGGACATCCTGCCGGAGACGCCCGGGCTGGAGGAAGCCTGGGGCAAAGGCGTGTACTGGTGCCCCTGGTGCGATGGCTGGGAGCACCGCGACCAGCCGTTCGGGATCCTGGGCTCTCTCATCGATGTCGTGGGCAGCGTGCTGGAAGTGTACACGCTCAACACGGACATCATCGCGTTCGTGAACGGCACCCAGACGCCCGAGGCCGAGGCCGCGCTGGCCAAGAAGTACCCCAACTGGAAGAAGCAGCTCGAGGCGTATAACGTCGCGTTGAACAACGAGACCATCGAGTCCTTCGAGCGTCTGCAGGACGGCGAGGACGTTCACGATGACCAGGGTCGCCAGTTCGACATCTTCAGGGTTAACCTCGCCGACGGTTCCTCCGTCGTCCGCAATGCCTTCATTACCAATTTCCCCTCGGAACAGCGCTCATCCATTCCTAAGGATCTGGGTCTGAAGATGCAGGATAACAAGATTGACACCAATATCAACGGTATGCGGACGAGCAAGGCCGGTGTTTTCGCAGTCGGCGACGCCAATAGCGATGGGAGCACCAACGTGCCGCATGCTATGTTCAGCGGCAAGAGAGCAGCTGTCTTTGTTCATGGTATGTATTTTTTTTCCCCCCCTTACAGATGTTGAACTTGGGCAGATCGCTGATCATCTCTATCAATAGTCGAAATGGCCCGCGAGGAATCCCAGGCTGCCGTGTCCAAGCGGACTCTGCCCTCCAGACGGGCCATGGAGAAGGAAACAGAGAGACGCATGGGAAGCGATCTGGAGAAGCTATGGGAGCGCATCCGTCGTGCCTAACCAGGGTGTTGGCGTTCAGCGTCACGAATCTACATATCATTAGTTCCATAGGGTTAGAGACGACGGTAATCCGAATATTATTCAATCTCCAGATATTAAAGTGTGCAACATAGGTATATGGAATCAATCCTCTTCCAAAAATTCAAGAACTACTGATTATTGCACAATCACACACTCTTAACACACTCTTCCTCGCCCTCAAATCATCCTATTAGCATTACTTTTCCCCACACTCAAACCAGGACGCATTCTCGCTTGTGACACGACCGTAGGCGAGATATGCTGTTGCAGTCAGGCTGAGCCGTCCACGCTAGCAGATATGAAGAAAAATCATCTTGATACCTAGCCAGCCTCGAGAGCAACGGTTTCTACTCGGCCTCCTCCTCTTCCTTGCTCGATGTAAGGAAGAAGCGACCCTTGGGTTGACCGGGCTGATCGTACTCGACGGTCAACCGAGCCAGGTGACCGAGCAGATTCTGGATCTTGATATCACCCTTGTCTCGCTTGGCTCGGCCGAGGTTATCAAGCCACGTGGACTTGTTGAGCGTATAGTACACGAGCGCAATGACGATCTCCACACCGAGCGAGTAGCCCCAGACACGGACGACCGTGACGATGTTCGTCCAGCCGTTGGTGGTTTCAACGAACTTGTCGGCCGGAATGGTCGGCATATTCTGGTTCGTGAACCAACCGAACAGGCAGAAGATGGTTGCCAGGACGTCCACGCCCAAAATGGCTGTGACCAGGTGGACAGAGGGCCAAGTCTCCACACCGCGAGTAACGAAAATGAGCCAGTTCTCCGTGAGTGCGACTTGCAGGAACAGGACTTCCTGGATAGAACCCCAGTTCTGGATGATACCGCCCGATGGAAGGAACATGCTACCGCGCGCGACCCAAGTACCCAACGCCAACAGCAGGCCCAGAAGCACGGAGATGACCCAGATCTTCGGAAGTTGCCACTCCACAGGACGCAGTTCAAAGGAGGCATTATCATAGGCCACCGCCACAGTAGCCAAATCGGCGAAAAGAGCAAGGAAGACAACCAACTCAACGCGAATGCTTTCGTTGAGGATGATCATGGACGTGACGAGGTAGATCTCCAGGTGCAAGCAAAGCGCGATACGATACTGGATGTAGGACTTCATGCGGTGGAAAATTTGCCTGGCCACCTTGATCGAGTCAATAATGGTAGACAATCCGGGCTCCAAGAACACGATGTCCGATGCAGATTGCGCTGCCTCGGTCGCGCCTTCTACCGCAATACCGCAATCAGCTTTCTTCAACGATGGCGCATCGTTCACTCCGTCACCGGTCATGGCCGTTAGGTGTCCTCGCTCCTGGAGCATTTGAACCACCTGATACTTATGCTCTGGGAACACTTCCGCGAAGCCGTCGGCTTTTTCAACCAGGTCACTTGCCATGACGCCACTCAGGCCACCATGGATGAGCTTATCGGAATTATACACTTTGGTTCCCAGCGCGAGCATTTTGCATGTCTCCTTGGCAATAGCCAATGCGTCACCTGTAAGCATCTTGACGCTGATTCCAAGATTCTGGGCTTCATTGATCGTATGCGCGGTATCTTCCCGCGGCGGATCGAACATGGGAAGCATACCAAGAAGCGTCCAATCCTCTCCCTCCTTCTGGACCGCAACACCCAAGGAGCGGAACCCTCTGTGGGCAAATTCCTGCGCCTTGTTCTTGTAGACATCGGCAACTTCTTTAGGACAGTTGGTAAGGGTAAGCACTGCCTTGGGGGCACCCTTGGTACAGGTATACCTGATTCCATCACAGGTGGCCACTGTCACGATTCGCTTCGAAACGGGGTCGAATGGGATATATTTTTCGGTCGTCCAACCCCGTCGAAGAATCTCTCTTGCTCTAGGATACTGCCTGAGCGTCAGAATGGTAACCTTATCGATGGGATCAAGCGATTCGATATTATGAGACGATGCCAAGGCTGCCACGGCAAACATCCAGTCAACGTCCACACCCTCTGCCACATACGGCTCTCGGATGCTCAACTTGTTGGCCGTCAATGTTCCCGTTTTATCAGAACAGAGGATATCGACACCCTGTGATCATTGTTTTTAGCACTCTATTCAATCCATCATCCGGAGAAAAGAATTCAACCTACAGCAAGTGATTCAATCGCAGTCAGTTTTTGCACAATAGCTTTCTTCTTTGCCAGATAAGCCGCTCCAACAGCCATGGTGGTGGTGGTCACAACGGGAAGACCGACAGGGACACCGATAATCAGCAAGGACAGTGTATAGTGGAGAAGCGTCTGCTGGGCAGGCGAAGCAATGGGAATATGGCGGAAGAAGCCGCCAATCCAAGCAGCCAGAATCCATGCCATGACAAGAACCAAAAGGGATGTACCAATCTGGTCCATCACAATTTCGAAATGCCCGGCACCCTTAGCTGCCAGAACCATGGAGGCGGTTTTGCCAACGAAAGAAGTCCTCGCACCGGTCTGTACAACTGCGTAGGCCTTGCCGCGCTTGCAACCGGTCGTGTAGTAGATCACTTGACCCATATAGCGATCGACAGCGAGAGACTCTCCTGTAATGGCCGAATGATCACAGGCAAGGATGGGGTGGCTGCGTTTTCGGGAGGCCTGCTGTTCTTCCTCCCCTTCCTTGCCTTCTTTCTCATTTTCCTCGATATCGGACTCAGAAGTGCTACTGAGATCACCTTGTTCCTGCATTCTTTTGAATTCTTCCCAACCATTGGGGTCATTGTAATCGCAGATAATCTTTGCATCAGCAGGAACCACTTGACCTTCACCAACAATGATCTAGAAAGAGATCTCAGCACGTAGTACGAAGAAAAGACGGCTTATTCTCTGTTGGAGTGTCACATACCACATCACCAGGCACAAGCTCTCGGGCCAAGATCTCTTGCTGCTGACCGTCACGAATGACTGTCGCTCTCATGGCAATATCTCCCTTCAAACTGGCAACGACGTCGGCAGCCTGTTTTTCCTGATACCAACCGACTGAGGCGTTGAGACACAAGATACCGATAATGACACCAAAATCAATCCAGTCATCCAGACCTGCCGCAAGAAGGACGGCCAACTCCATGACTGTGAAGATGCAGAATTAGAATGATTGTACTTAAGTCTTGACGAATCGGAGCCACATAAGTCATACCATAGAGAATTGGACCTCTGAAATAGGACAGGACTTTGGCGATCGGGTTTTCCTTCTCAGACGTGAGTTCGTTCCATCCCGCGGCGCGACGTCTGACGGGAACTTCCGAGCTGGGCAGGCCTTGACGAATGTCTGTAATGAGCCACTCTGGCGGGAATAGCCCCGGTTCTTTATCTACATGCTTGACTTTGACCTTGCGCTTCTTCCAAGGAGCGTACCAAACTCGTTTCACTTGTTCTTCCTCCACCCCCTCTTCCTTGCCAGGCTCGCGGTAGGTCGAGACATACTTCACAAGCTTGCCATACTCGTCAAGGTTCGCCCAATCCTCTTTGTAAGACACACGGGAGATACGTCTTGAAGATTGTTGAGAGATACGAGATGGCTGCCCGCGTTCGACATCACCTTGACCTTGACCTTGACCTTGGCCTGGACCTTGACCTGGACCTGGACCTGGACCTTGACCTTGACCTTGACCTTGACCTTGACCTTGACCTTGACCTTGACCTTGAGCTTGTTCAGCCATCTTTGCTCATTGGCAACCTGCCTAGTGCCTAGGGCGTCAACAAAAGGAGTCCTGCAACCGACGTCCCTGAGTTTCGAGGAATTCCCAAGCCAGGTTTCTCCGTCAGCTTAGAAAAGTAGAGAATGAAATTCAGTCCTGAAAAGAGCCAGCAACGCAAGGCCCTGGAGAAAAGAGCGGTAGATGATGGGCTGTCTTAGTGAGAGAACTCCCCTTCGCGCCCAAGGAAGATGTAAGGATAATGGCCAATTTTCCTGAAAGGCAGGGGCCTGGAGCAGGTCATTAGCCTGGCCGGCAAACAGCTTTCAACGCAGGCAGCAAATGTTGACGTAGTATAGACTGGCTTGGGGCGGAACGGAGAGCAGGCTAATCAGGAGCTCTGCGAGCAGCTGTACCTCAACCCCAGTCAGAGACTACGGATAACCTAGGGGTCTTGACTGCTGATTCGGCAATTCCTGATGGTGTTGACGTATGAGACAACACCGTGGCATATCCCGCTGAAAGTTTCCAGACTACGCCTGGGTAGTCACCAAGCAAGTATTGTATTCCATACGTCCCGGTCATTTTCCTGGCTAGGATCCGGGATACCATGAGAGTCGAGTAACTCAGAGAAAGCAGCGAAAACAGCATTACACTGCTGTGGTCTCTCAGCTTTGAGCTATGGGATACCATCAGCGCAGACCCCATGGGAACCACGGAAGCCTCATAGGAGACGATGGGGAGAGCGGTTAAGAGACGAATCGGGATGAAGCTATGGCCGAAGCTTGTTCCTCCTTTTCTTGCTAAGGCAGGTCTCTTCAAGACGCCCATAGGCTCAGCAATGAGGTGTGTGGGGATGGCGCCGATAGGGTTGTGGGGTAGGAGAGGCTGGCCTGTCGATAGTGATCAGTGAGAGTACCCTAAGAGGGTAAGAGACGCAAGTTGTCGAGTACCGGACAGCCCGTTGCAATGCCAGTTTAGCGCTCCCGACAGATCCGGACTGCTGTATGTAACCTAACGTATTTTAGTTTTATGGGGGCCCTTTTTGGCTTTCTGAACCCAAACGATGATATCTCTGTATGATCTTGACATGGTCTAGACGTAATCTTCTCATTATCCTACGTGGTCTCTCGTCATAGAAATCAGTGCAGATATGGCGTTGAACTGTAAGGAAGACCGGAATCCATTAGCTCACGGGCGTAGATAAGACCCCGAACTAGAGAGGCACACAGTGGACGAACTTTCTACAAAGTGAAGAAGAAGATCCAAAGCAAATAAGGCGAAAGGAAGAGAAAAAAGACGATCAAGTAGACGATGACCACAGACGAACTGGTAAGCCCCGGGACAAAGCTGTCGGTTCTCGCCGGATGGCTCGTGTCCACCCAAGAGGTAAGGTAGTTTTGTCTTCGACGTCATGAAGATCATCTTTGGCTTTTCATGAAATCATGTCTGTATCGATATGGTTGTGAAATGCAGCTGGAAGAAACTTAATGTAAATTCTAATAGTTGCTCAATCGGTAAAGTGGAGCGATGGAGATTCCGTACTTCATAGAACATGCACGGACCGCGGCAACTATTATGGCGTCTAGATAGCGCCCACTTTAAAAGAACCGTATGCTTCTTAAGTGTTCAGCTGTTTAGGGAGCATAAAGAAATCATTGCCGCAAAGGAGAAAACGAATAACCGTAAGTATTCATCTTTTTGCAATTAATACCTAGACTTATCGTAAGGCAACGATCATCCAGCATCCTGATAACATAGATTCTCTTTATCTGATTTCCTCTTTTATGCTTCTAATATCTACATTGTAGTAGACACATGCGTGGCTTCGTCAGTCCCAAATATCTAACTATTGATTTATTTGCCATTGCCCGTCCTGCCAGTGGGAATGTTGAACAAGACAGCCGGCTTGCCCGGTGCATAGGCTCGGTCAACACGGTAGTAGCCCTTGCGTTCAAACTGGATGATATCGCCTTCCTTCAGTTCAGCGACATTGCAGTCAGCAACAGCCTCCTCTCTGAACTCGGTGTTCTTGTTCAGAACATCCTCGAGAACGTCGTCCTCCTGCAGGGTGTCCTTATTGAGGAGGTAGTCGAAATCCACCAATTCCACGGGAATTAGTTCCTGGCCCTCAGTAGACAGCCACGTGACCTTCTTCTCCGTCTTTTTAAAGTCGCCTTCCAGGTGTAGTTCCAGCTCCAGCTCCTTAACGGTGCCCGATGTAGGATCGGTCTCGATCTTACGGACAATGGCATTGCCCCAGCTCATCAAGGTGATCTCTTCATCTTGCTTGAAGCTCTTGGCATCTTCCTGGTCGAAAATGACCGTGCCACCAAAAACCACCTTCTTCACGCCAACTGCAGGGTTCTTGCCGTGCTTGGGCTTCTCCTCCGTGTAAGGTGTAGCTGGGCCTCCCTTGACAATCGCCTTGACCATATCCTTCTTGAGAATGGCAGTGTGACGAGGGGCGACAGGGTCAATGTACTTCTTGTTGGTTGCCCAGATCAGGGTCCAGTCAAGGTTGGTGATGTTCTTGCTGGGTCCCTGCTTAAGGATAAATTCTCTCAGAGCAGGGATGGTCATTCCCCTCCGTCGGATGCCCTATGGAATGGTTAGCCTGGGAAGTCAACAGCACATGGAAAATAGGTGAGGCAATAAAAATTGACGCATGAAAAAGGGGATTTGCAGGCATGGTTAGTCCTGTTACTTACTCGGATGGTCGGGAATCGAGGACTGACATCGTTAGTAAGACAAGAACCGCTTGAAGTAAAGGTAGACTTACTCATCCCATCCCCAGACGACGCCTTGGTTAACGAGCTTGGTGAGCTTTCTCTTAGACAGCAAGGTGCGAATGAAGTTCATGCGAGCGAAATCCCAGATTTGGACGTGGCGAAGCTTGAGCGTGTCCAAGAACCACTGGTATTGAGGGTTGCGATCGCGGTACTCAATAGTTCTGAGGGCATGGGTCACACCCTCAATTGCGTCGACGATAGGGCAGGCGAAGTCGTAGGTAGGGTAGATCTTCCACTTCGTTCCAGTGCGGTGGTGAGGAGCAGGGTTGCAGCGGTAGATGACAGGATCACGCATGGCCTTGTTGGGATTATCAACAGACATCTTGGCTCGGATACACCAACGGAGACCCTCAGGGGTTCCCTTCTTCATCTCCTCGAAACGGGCAAGGTTCTCCTCGACCGATGCATCACGACGCTTGCTGGGCTTTCCATTCATTCTCTGCTCGGCCATGACCTCCTTCTCGGTATCGTCGGCATAGGCATTACCGTCCTTGATGATTTGAAGGGCGTACTGGTAAAGCTCGTCGAAGTAGTCGCTGGTGTAGCTCATCTTGTCGGGCTTGATGCCCATGAGAGCAAGATCTTCGATAATCGCGTCCTGGAACTCGAGCTTCTCGTTCGAAGGATTTGTGTCGTCGAAGCGGACAAGAAGGGTACCATTATACTTCTCGTGCGCAAAGTAGTCATTGAGCAGCGCAGCTTTTGCGTGGCCGATGTGAAGATAACCTGAAGGCTCAGGAGGAAATCTTGTCACCACACCCTTCTCAGTATTGAGAAGAGCGATGTCGTAGCTGGCTCCCTCCTTCGCCTTGGCGGCCTTCTTCTCTCTCGCAGCCTGGTTCAGAGCCTCAAGTGCGGCTGTGGCCCATGGGCAAAGATCCTCCAAGAAATAGAACCAACGAGTCACATTGACAAGCGAGCCCTTCTTGATCGCCGAGACTGCGACCCGGTTGCCTCGGATTGCACCCCAAAGGGCAATGTCGGCTGTGGAGAGAGAGTAACCGACTACGAAGGATCGCAGCAGGAGGTGGGTATCGAGACGCTGCAATTCAGGGTCAAGGGCTTTGAAATCGAGAGGAGCAAATGCTTCTAACCGAGACAGCCACTCATTCTCCTAGAAAATGTGTGTTAGCATCTCCTATCAGTGCTCATCAACGGTCAGGTTCCATGGTGCCTCTTACCAGCTTCTCATCCTTGCTGTTAAGGAAGGGGAAGTCTTTGCGGAGTTCTTGAATAGCATTGATAAGGCCGAAGACAGGATTACCGCTAACTCCGGTGTATTGCACGACGGCCTCATCTCCTTCACGAAGAAACGCAGTATCCTCGTAGGTGATCGATATCACTGGGCTTGGTCGCGCCTCATTGATAGAAGTTGCGACCAGCAGGACAGGAAGCACATAGGGCTGATTGGCCCTGGTGGCCAGAGTAAGCTGATACTGAGACATTGCAGCCCTCAAAATCGCTTCGAGTGAAATCGACGTCCGAGAGCGTAACAAGTGGGCTCTTGAATTTCCCCAAAAATCGAGTCGTATGGAGGGGCATTTGACTCAAAAGGGACTCCGCCGGCGTGACGTTTCTCCGCCCGCATCGCCGAGTGAGAGCTTTCGGAGAAGAAAACATCTCCGTCTCCCAGGAGTTTGAAGAAGGCTCGCATCAATCAAACTCTCCAAACCATGTCCTCCTTCGGCTCGATCTTGCCGTCTGCGGCAAGGGGCATTCTCTCAACATGTCAATTGCCTCTTCGTCAAAGAACAATGGCGCCTTTGCTCTCAAGCTTTCACCAACAGGTCCGAGGAGCCAAGAGCAACCCTCAGGCCCAAGGTAAAAAGGCCAAGGCGAAGAGCAAGAAGGAAAAGAAGGGTCCCAGGGAGTTCCAGCAGAAAGATCTCAAGGATGTTGAGCAATTCGCGCTCTGCGATGCCATAAGGTAGATATTGTCTGGGCTGAGGCGCTTCACTCGCATATCTCGCTAATATCTGACTATTCTACTACAGATATCTCCGCGCTTTCGAAGTCGGTCGTGAACCGACTGTCTCCAAATACGAAATCCATATCCGTTTGAAAACAAAGCGAGACGGGCCGGTTATCCGTAATATGCTCCGATTTCCTCACTCCGTCCAGACCGAATCGCGAATCTGTGTCGTGTGCCCTCCTGGAACAAGACACGAGAAGGAAGCCCGCGCAGCTGGAGCTGTTCTGGTAGGTGAACAGGACGTGTTCGACGCGGTCAAAGCGGGCAAGATTGAATTCGATCGCCTCATTTGTCACCCCGATAGTTTGGATGCTTTGAACAAGGCCGGGCTGGGCCGGATCCTTGGTCCCAGAGGCTTGATGCCAAGCATCAAGACCGGTACTGTGGTTGAAGATGTGGCCGCTAGAGTTGAGATGCTCCGTGGTGGTACAGTATACAGAGAGCGTGACGCCGTTATTCGACTACCGATTGGGCAATTGGCCTTCTCACCCGAACAATTGAGAGACAATTTGCGCGCAACGATTGAACAGGTGAAGAAGGACGCGGCCAGCCTCAACGATCGCATTGTTAAAGAGATCTACGAAGTTGTAAGTCGACTTTCCAAATTGCGATCATGAAATCCGTACTAACCCGCACCAGGTTCTGAGCTCGACAAACGGCCCCGGCTTCAGTCTGAATGGAGAGTTCAAGTCCGACAATTCCCCTGACTCCGCTTCTTTGACCGGCTTGTAATATATGTGATATCTTTGGTCCATTTTCTTGGGTGTATATTGTACAGATCACGTTATTCTTTGGGAACAGCACGGTGCATAATGGTGTTTTCTGAGAACATATATTTCTAGAAGCTCAAGCCTGATCCTAAACGCCTCTGCTATGCAAAATGAAGCTCGCGCTATGCACAAGAGTGAGGCTTATATCTTCAGATTCTTCAATGCGGTTACCGCACTGGTATCCTCGCCCATTAGTTTGTAGAGTCGCAATACGGCCATCGTCTTCGTATCCCGCCTCGCTCCAGCATGACTGCCTTGCTCAAGTGCTGTCTTCAGGTCCACGAGCACCGTGGCCCTGATCTTCGCTAATCGGGGTCGTTGGTTAAGTAAAAATGGATGATCATCACCAATCCGCGAAGCGAGTCGGGTGAGGTAGACGTATTTCTGTATGTGATTTTCCAGTCTTCGCAGAGACACCAGTGGCGCCGCAGATGAGCCGGTGGGCAAATCTTCTTCGTCGCTTTCCTCACTCTCACTATCCAGCAGGTCCGAGTCTGTCTCGAATACCTCGTCTGATTCGCGTTGGTGCTGGGTCGGTGCGTCGCCAATCATCAATCGTTTCTCTAGGTCCTCAACACGCTCTGCGAAGTCTAACAGAGCCCGGGCGATGTTTGCATGCCCTGTCAGCCGCCTCTTTTCATTCAAGAGCTTTTCCATGTCGCTTTGCCTCGCTTCCACCTTGTCCCGTATAGCTTGAACCTCCCTCTGAAATGACAAGAGCCCAACCCGAACCTGCTCGACCTTCTCTTCGCCCCCTTGTAATGCACTACCAAGAGATAAGAAATCACCATAGTCCTCATTGACTAAATCTAGTAACTCCCGACTGAGCGCTTGGTCTAGATTCCGTAGTTCTTGTCGGAGGTCTTCGAGGCTCTGGTGCCGATTGGTCAAGGACGAGAGGTAGTCTGCGGGGTCAAAGTCGGGTGCGAGGAAGGATGATCGAGTGAGAGGCTCAGGGAATGGCAGGTCGGAGGTATCATCGTCAAGATCTGAGGCCGACTCCTCGGAGTCGCCAAACTATAAGCATGAACTGTCAGCGCCTTGGAGGGGGGAGCCAATGGGGTATATACACGGAGTGTTTGCATACACGAAACCTGTTCATTTGGATCGAGAGGAACCCTCGAGAAGATTGATTGTGATCGAATGTGCAAACAGGGATAAAATCTTAGGAGCAATGACTGGAAACATAGCCGGTTGGCTCGTCGAAAACTCAAGACATGACGTTTGTGAGTTGGTAGTAATAGCAGCAATGACCCGTCCGCATAACTGCCCCCGGGTGGTTGTTCCGTCCGCTAGTAGATGGATAAGTGATAACACAAGTAATCACGCTGTCGTTGTCGCATGCCAACGCATTGTCTTACTACATTGCTTTCGAAATGCCACTAATTGGAGCAAAGTGGCATCCGACGGAGCTATGATTACCTGGAAATTTTCTCAAACTGGAGTCTACCGAGTCTCTCAGATGCATGCCAACATGGCACCTCTTTCTCATGCGCCAATGCAGGTTTGATCGTCTGGGCAAGAACCTCGAGCGTAGATACGTGTCCTGCCTTGTACATGCTGTGATTTGACAGCTGCTTAACTCCCTGTTACTGTTGGAGGATCAGCCGCAGCTGCGAATCAGCATGGAGGGCGGGGTTTTCCTGGTAGCCGTATTCCCTCCGCGTCTTCCTGCATCACAGCTACGACGAATACATTTGGACAGAGACGTCCTTACTTATGGGATGCCTTTAACAACAAACCAGAAATCGGAAATTTCTTAATAGTTTTTGTGGACCCTGTTTAATCGATAATGGATTATAGGTCAGACAGGCCGTCATCCCACCATGATGGAGTCCGACTATCGTCCTCACTCTCTGGCCAGAGATGGTCGCAGCTCACACCGTCTCACTCCCGTCCTGTGGTCGAGACTGTTGGTCCATCTCATCAAGCAAGCTCCTGCCGTTACGGCCTTGCTCTAGATAATTCCGCACGGGCATACCGCACCACTGCCTTACGTCAACTCAATGGGAATCACAGACCTCTGTCCTGGATGAATCGCCAGGCCAATCATTCTGGCAATCGGTCCTCGACGTTAGCATCTCAGCCAGTACTGGTTCGGGCCTATTCTGGAAGTACAGATGACACTGGAGGAACGACCAATATGCCTTCACGGCGGTCATTTCCGTTTTCAGTCCGATCTGGAACGCCAAAGCGTGGCCCAAGCCTTCCCTCGGAAGAGGACTTTAGTATCGATGGCATTTTGCGAGCCATCGAGCCTGAGATTCGAAGTACTTTGGACACGATTGGCGAAATATGCGGCCGTAGCAAACTCAGTTTGGCCAACGAGTATGGAAGTCATATTGCCCCCTTGGGAGAAATTCGGGCTCCCGCTGGCGGTCTCTTGACCGTCGAGGAAGCCAGCTCGGACCATGAAAGACAACCTGATGATGCTGTGATAATCTTTGACGACGATAGTAACAGTGTCATGGGTGTGCGTGATTACACCACTGTGCCTCAATACCGTTACTTAGAACAGACCGGACCCCCTACAGTCACATCTTCTACAATGGTGTATCACTCATTCGTACCATTCTCCGTTGCGGAGGGCTTGTCTGTCCTCGCACAATCTGACAATCCGCGATCGCTGCTTCCTGCCAATCTCGATGAAAACTCATCAGACCCTGTTGCAGACTCATTGCCTGCGACTAGGGAATTCATGTCGAAGCCGAACTCAAATGGCCGGACATTGCTCGGAAAGCAGAAGGAACGCATCACAGAGGACCAGCTTAAGAGTATCCTGACACCTGCGCTTGTGTCAGAGATCCTCCTCGACGCACAAGCCAACGGCCATTCATTGCACACGTTTGCTTCTGACTCTCGCCAAGGCCAGCTGTCCGAAGAGAACGGTGATACCACGACAAGGGATCGTGGACAGTCAGATAAACTGTCTGTACTGACAGATGTGCAAGCGCTATTCAACTGGCTCAGGAATGCTTCTCAAGACGGTCAACCTCGATCCGCTGAAAAACTGCTGCGTGCCATGCTTGAGAGACAAAATGAACAGCATTCTCCAAGGAGCTCAGGCTAGACATTGATGATTGATGGCATTAATTTCGTATGGTAATTGCCTTCTATAATTTTTAATCTGTTGAGTTGCTTAGCTTTCTCTCAATCCCCCTGCGACGCTGATCTGTGGAAGTCAAAAAGCGAATCTTTCATTCCTGTGCTATCTATCCTAGTGCAGTGGTTGAGAGGTCCCCTGACCGGAGAAGTCAATACTTTTTTTCACAGTGACTGTGATCAATTTTCCGGGGTCTAGTACGGTAGATCGTGGAGAAGACGATGTGAAAGTAATTGGTTGATTGCCTCCTCTAAGATAACCTTTGAGATGATATGACTTGGCTGGTAATGCACTCGACTGAGGCAGAAAAAAGATATAATGGTGGTATATGAATGAAGACAAACGAAGCTAGTGACGAAGAGTATGATTCATTTCAAGGCGTTAGAAAATATCAACTCGCCGCGCTTTCTCCCTCAATCTGAGATATTAATGTCTTCGCAAATTCCTCAAATCGAGTGTATGACCAGCAGTCCTTATACCGCTCAACAAGCGGCCTGTTGTCGACAGGCTGCTCTGGTTGTTGAGCCTGTGTAGGCCCATCTTCCTCATCCGAGTCACTATCCACAACCATCTTCCCTTCAACGAGCTCGCCAAACTTGACATCCACTGGCACAGTGCCTAGAAATCTGATCCCCAATTCCTCCGCCATCACCTTACCTCCGCCACTGGAGAATAGATTGCTCACTTCCCCACAACAAGGACATGTGTAACCGGACATGTTCTCAATCACACCCAGCGCCGGGATCTGTGTCTTAACGCAGAAATTGACCTCCTTGCGTACATCAGACGTCGCCACGGCCTGAGGGGTTGTCACAAGCACCGCACCCGCCAAACGGGGCCGGCCCATAGACGACACAGCCGGGTCCGTCGAAGCCAGGGTCAACAGCTGCTCCGCCAGCGCTATATGCTCATCGCTCGTACCGGGCGGGGTATCCACGAGCAGATAATCCGTGGGACCCCAGAAAACATCAGACAGAAATTGGCGGATCATAGCGGTTTTCTTGGGCCCACGCCAGATCACCGCATCTCCTCGATCGCGTAGGAGAAAGCCCAGAGACATGCACCGCAATGCGCCTCGTGGCGGCGCGCCATCTTGTGCTGTGTTCGCGGGAGGGTGTACCGATACGGGGAGCCAGCCGCGCGGGGTCTGCGTGATCTTTGCGTCTTCGAGTCCGACTAGGCGCGGGATGGATGGGCCTGTCAGATCAATGTCGAGGATACCGACGGATTTGCCCTGAAGAGAGAGTGCAAGCGCGAGTTGTAAGGTGACGGAAGATTTGCCGACGCCACCTTTGCCGGAGAGGACCTTTCATATTCGCAGAGTGTCAGTAACGATCGTGGGAGAAGACTTTACACCGAAGCAATTCAGATTCAGTCAAAAACAGCCTGTAATGCCCCAGTATGGCTCCTGGATTCCTCTACTACTCATCCCTCATTGACGTAGGACCGTTATCGATAAGATGCGATGAGGGGTTTGTGCTGGACAGAAAAAAGTGACATGGGAACACGCGACTCACCAGCACAATGTTCTTGACTCCGTCGAGAGGCATTCTCGCCGGCTATCTGACAATTTTGAAGTTGCGAGACTTCAATTTCCACCCAGAGACAGAGGAAAAGGTGATGGCAAATCGGCCGATTTCGCAGTTCACTTACTTTTTCTGCGTCATCCCGCCATGTGGGGAAGACTGCTTATCAATCCGGAGATCTCGTTTTTAAAACTATTTACCATAAGATATCCTCGATTACAAGCTGTAATAGATAGGGAAAGCCATTAGTTCTAAAGTCCTCGTGCGCAGGATCGTTTCGTGATATGCGAGTCGTCCTCTTGACTGGTATTGCCTATTTACTCGTCCATATCTGGATTACATAAATCGTGTCATTGGCTCAAATTTTGTCAGGAGATCACAATATGGATCGCCTGCAAGAAAAATGGCCTCTTTTATATGGTTTGAGGTGGGCAACAGAACTTTCAGGAGCCATAACTTCCACAACAGCAGCTTACTGCCACTTCTGTACCACCACACCACCTCGCTTGAACTCAGGTAGATCGCCAAGGACAGCAGATTTGTCTGTAAGGTCCTTGTTCGGGAACGTGGTCATCAACACCCAGGGACGGTTCTGGCTGGATGGGCTGGCAGCGGAAACGAACTGATAGACGTCGCCAATGGTATGTGAGGTATTGAATCGAGATGTTAGACGAGTTCCATCACCAAGTCGGATTTGTAGGGTCACGATAGGCTGCGACTCATCCACATCAGGCTTGATTGACTCTGTGCTTGGCTGACTAGGGGCGGGAGCCTCAGAAGGGGCTTGGCTTCTTATGGCCGGAGTCGGGCTGCCGAGTCGTTGCCCGGTTCCAGAGAAAGGCTTGTATTTTGGCTTAGGCTTGACATATTTTTCTTCATGCTGCTTGATCTCGACGTCGACTTCTTGACCTGGTTGTACATTCATGATCGATAGCGGGGCACGGCCCTGTCGGATGCCGTCAAGAATTTCCGCATTTCGCGGGTCATCTGAACGGAAGAGATCACCGTCGTCGACAGAGAATCCATCCGCCCAAAAGTGAAGTGTTCTTTGTACTCTCTGTGGTCTCTGTAGTGTAGGCGCACTCGGGCTTTCTATGACCCGGCTGGGGGCGTCGTCACCGCCAAGGGTGCGTGCAGTGCCGGTAAAGTAGGATCGTCTCGTCTGGGGTTCGTCAGAAGACGGCAGCTGAGTCCTATACGTAGTCGTCAGTGTCATAATTTGAGTATAATCATCAGGTGAGACTAAGACTCACTTTCTGGCCTTCTCGATGATCTTTCTCTTGAGATCATCCGGGTTCTGCACAGCTAGTCCTGACTTCTCACCACCAGCAAAAAAATCTTGATTCTCCGTGTCATCTTCATCGGACGAATCACCGCCTCCAGATGCAAAATCCCCGAGTGTTGCGAATCTCTTCTTAGAGGTGGGTTTGCGCGATGAAGAGGAAGATTGCTGCGGTGTAGCAGTTCCGGACTGAGAAGAGCTGCCGCCAAGTGACCGACCTGCTGATGCAGCTGAATCTGCACCTCCAAGAGACTGACCACCAACTGCGTTCGCACCTTGCAGGGCTTCGTCTTGTTCCGCGAAGAATTCTGTCACCGCTGCCTCGATATCCCACCCATTGGCTGCCAGGTACTCTTGCGCCTTCGGATGTAGATGTCAGCAAAAGAGTTCGTCAGACATCACCACAAAATCAGCGTGAAGGGATTACCTCTGCAGGACGCGTGCCTGTCATTGCACAGAACTGAGAAACCACCTCATCGTTCTCGGCGGGGTTACGCTCCATCTTGGAAGGATATGAGTAGACAGCTTGGTTCAGCTATCGAGCGCTGGGTCTGGTGTAAAGAAAGATGCGACTTCTGAAGAGCACCAAACTGAGATATTGAAAACAGAATGAGATCTATGGTGACCACGTAAAAAAGAATTAGTGAATGCCAAACTATCACTGGAGCTCCCGATTTCACTAAAGGACAAACACCGCGCTGATGAGGATACGTCACTGTTGCCTGATTGGTCATCCGGAAGAAAAGATCTCCCGGTGTACGGAGTTAGTAGATGTTGATGCCCCAGGTGCTGTGCTCTGTTACTTACAATCTGCGACTTGCAGTAGCTTGAGTGCTATTAAATTTGGATCTCAAACATTAGTACAATCTGCGACTCCTGTATCTACTGCGTGTATTTATCCCTGGTAGCTTCGTCCGTACTCGAAATATGGTCGCTTCATCAAGCTCCGCCTATTGGCAGGGAATACTGCTACGGTTACGGATACTCTGTGTTACTACCAACAAAAACAAGAGGCAGTTGGCCCTCAGCAAAGCACCCTAACCTCATGAAACTTCATCCAGCATAAATATCTTAAAAGGTAGATAAGTTCCATTATAAGCATTTAATTTCAGCTAGAAGTATGGGAAGTTGGGAAGTCCTCCTCCGTTTACTTTTGACCGACATTAATATTGCGTAACTCAGTACCTTACTATTCTTGCTTACATAACCTTTTGGAGTCAGGTGTAGGCGATTCCGCTTCCTTTCATCTGGCTGCGACAACTACACCATCTCGCCCATCCCGTTTCTCATGCAAGGTACAAAGCGATATTGATTTGGTACCGGAGAATTAAACAGCGCCAGGTATATCCTCGACAGTCGTCGGATTTCTACCGTCTACGAGCTCCTGTTGCTTCGATTCCTGTCAACCGGCGTTGTTCTCCCCGCAGCATGGCCGACGAACACTCCCACTCAAGGGTTGAGCTCTACGACTCCAGTCTGACGGTACCCTCGGACTCGGAAATCTACTCTGCCAATCATGAAGTTTCATCGCCTATGTCGACATCCAGTTCGCCCTTGATTCTGTATAAGCCTCCGTCCATCTGGGGCATCTTGCGGGGGGCGGCGATCAATTTGATCCTCCCTTTTGTCAACGGGTTGATGCTGGGATTTGGGGAATTGTTTGCACATGAGGCTGCTTTTCGTCTTGGCTGGACTAACACAAAGGTACGTTCCATGAAGTCGCTCTGAGGGGTACAGTATCTGTCTCGCTGCAATTATCCGCCAATGCACATTGACTCATCAACGAAACTGGACTGATCATTGTCTCCATCTAGATTTTCCCTACTTATCGACGGTCAAGGCCCATGGGACCAGGCATGGAGATTCGCGACATTCCATCGCGGCGCCAGCCTAGAGCCGGAAGTCTGCAAGATACTGCATCATTGGAGTGATTGCGCGCCTTCAGGCATCAGATATAGATTTCTCTCTGCGCAAATTCTTGATATCCAATGTTCATGATCGATTAGTCGTTTGTTCATTTCCGTGTCTTCAGCATGGGTTGCGTATATGTGTACATAGATTCCAAAAGGCACCAGCAGTAGGTCAGATTGGACGGCGTCGGGCGAAGCAATTCGACTTCTGCATATCGAAGACACAGTCAATCTTTTTCTGTGCATTGCGAGTATGGAAATTTCATCTAGTTCAAATGATATTCTACCCGGACGACAATTCTCTTCCTCTCTTGTGCCTCAGGTAGTACATATTTGGACGTATTTTGATATCAGGATCAGGAACAAACTCCGGCCGCCCGGCAGAAAGCAAGTCTTGGCGCGAAAAAGTCCAATCTCCGCGAGTCGGCCGCGGATATAGCCGTTGTTTTCTCACCCTAAACCGCCGTCGCTCGTGAACCACTAGGTATCTCCTGCGGCCAAATATCACAATGCTAGCAGGGGCTGGTTTGAAGGGGCGTGGTGGGATTCCCATCATTGCTCGACAACATTTGACTGCTTTCCCTCGCTCCAGCCGATCGGTTTGTCCCCCGATATCCTCTTCTCCGCCGGCAAGCAAGTAGACGCTTGGCTGACTAGAGTCGGTATACTGCAGATCTCTTCGTTCAGACCCCAGAGCTCGAGATCCCCTGTACGATATGGAGGGCCTGCCCAGACACTTTCCAGAAAAATATCATGGAAGCCCGCCGCCTCCATACCCGGAGTCATGTCCGCAAGATTCAATTCGACATCTTCCGCAACCGATGCCACTGCGAGTCAGCATCTGTCGGACGCTCCTACCGATATGGGTGTACCTGACCTTTCTGATCTGTCTGCTGCTGATCTCAGCTCGATCCCCGAGCACATCGGATACCTCAAAGACCTAGGGCTCGACTACGGCTGGGGCCCGTCGGCAATCGTTCAGTTTCTCATTGAACATATCCACATGTGGGGAGGCTTGCCCTGGTGGGCAAGTATCGTGGGAACCGGTCTTCTCCTCCGATTAGCACTTCTGTATCCTACGCTGGGCGCTGTGGACACCTCGACCAAAATGCTCAATGTCAAGCCCATCACGGAACCTCTGCGTCAGCAGATGATCGTGCGCGGAAAGAATGGCAACCAAATGGAAATGATGAAATTACGAGCCGAAATCCAGAAGATTCACCAGGAGCAAGGTATCACGGCCTGGAAGTCCTTCATTCCCATGCTTCAGATCCCCTTTGGTTTTGGCTGCTACAGAGTCGTCAAGGGTATGGCAGCCTTGCCAGTGCCTGGGATTACCATGGAATCCGTTGCTTGGCTGAAGGATCTTACCGTTGCCGATCCTTACTTCATACTTCCCGCTGCGTCGTCTTTGTTCATGTACCTGAGCATCCGGGTAAGTCGCGTTCATCCTTCGGGCTACTGGCTTGATTACTAACTCGGAATGTCTTCGTCCTGTGTAGAAAGGAGGCGAAAATGGCGTGAACCAGCTCCAGGGCACAACATTTGGCAAGCTTTTCATGTTTGGGTTGCCTGCCATCTCCTTTCTCTTCATGTCCTTCTTCCCCAGCGCCCTCCAGCTCTATTTCGTAACGACTGGTCTATTTGGTCTGGGCCAAGCCTACCTTCTCGGCTCTGACAGCTTCAGAAAATCGATGAATATCGCCCTCCCTGTAAGACAGCCTAAAAACGGACAGTCCCCGGGTCATGATGATTCGCAGCAGAGCAAGTCGATCCGCATGCTTCGTGAGCATCTGGAGGCCGAAAGGGCCAAGTTGGTTCAGGAACAGCACAAGTCGCCTGATAGTGTGGAGATTAGCTTTATTGATCGCGCCTTGAACAACCTGAAGGAAGCCAAGGACAACATCAAGCGTGAAACGGCGGAGAAATTGGACGCCGTTCGTGGTCAGGGCCCCGTGAAGAACGCGGATGGGACTGTCGCTGAGCCTCCTCGGCTTGGCGAGAAGGATCTCAAGTTGGCTGCCGACTACGAGAGGAGAAGGAAGGAGGAAGAGGATTGGAAGCGGGAGGAGAGGAATCATGCTCGCCGCGAGGCTCACCTGAAGGCCTTGGAGCTTGAAAGAGAAAAGGCGCGCGCGGCGTTCAAGGTCAAGCAAAGGTGAGCGTCGGGGTAATTCTTTCTTCTTGGTTCCACTGTATCAGGTATGACGGTCTATCTGCAACTGTACAATATGAGGCGCTTTAATCTTCATGTGCTATACGACGTATTTTCCTCTACGGTAAAGAATCTTTGATTGGAATACAGTATCTCTCAATTCGTTATCACATTGACTACCTGGCTAAAGAGGCTGCTTTGTCAGCAGGTCTGGCAGGTCACCAGAAGCTTCGCATTCAATCTCAGCTCCAGCAACAAGCAGGCATCTTTCATTTTGAGACGACACCAGATACCACGAAGGCCAATGCCAACATCCTCACCTGAGACACAGGCTGAAAGAGGCTCGTCAAAATGTGCAAGAGCGGAATGACACAAGCAAGAAAAAGTGGCTATTCCTAGGACCATCGCCCAAGAATACAGGATCAACGACCACGTCTATTCAGGGTTTTCGTCTCCAACGGGTTCATGCTCATGCTCATCCAACGTGGTCTCAGTCTGTGCGAGTTCCCGAGCAGCCTCAACCCGAGCAAGCCTCTTCTAGTTATTGTCAATCAATGCCGTTTTGGCAACTCTGAGGTTCACATCCGTACCTCGATGATTAACTTGATCTGCGGGTAGAAGACCTGGTAATCTTGTTCGGCACTCATCTCATAAGGAGTTAGCCCTGGATCCTGTCAAATTCTCGAAGTTGTGGCTGTATACGTACCGGGATCAAAACGTCTTTGAAGCTTTCCAAAGTGAGGAGATCCCCCAGCTCTTGATAATACCTTACCATTCCGTCTCGGAAGGACGTGAGGCGTTTGGTACCTTCATCAAAGGTCATAGGGTTTTGCATGGCGCGCTTTTCAAGTGTGTCTTGAGTTGCGTACAGATGAAAAGCTGACACCACAGTGAAGGTCTAGACAATCGCAAATCAGCGTCCGGTAATGATAGAGTGAGAGCAAGGCGGATGGATTATCACAGAGCCAAGGGTCACCGGCCACTCACTCCGTGCAACAGAGTGAAGTCCTCGGAGCAGTGTGGCCATCCGTCAATGATGAAGGTAGTCGCTCCAAACTCCATGTGCCTCAGAATTTCCATTTTCACGAGACGAAACAGTAACTCGCTCGGCACAGCTCCCTGGGTCTCAATGGCCTGCACAACCGCCAGCCAAGCCAGGTATGGGCCTGTCTTCTCGAGTCGCTTGATCGTCTGATCGGGACAGATGTGAATGAATCCAAGCTCTGCGGCCACGTTTGCTGCGGCAGTGCTCTTTCCCGCAGCTGGGGGGCCTACGGAGATACAGACCTCATTAGTTGGTAACTATATCACCAGACTGGGAAGGCTCTTGAGCTTGCACTTTGGAATGAGATCTATCTTACCGAAGAGAAGAATGAGCTTTGCACTCTTGACGTCCACGTCCTCACTGGGAGCGGCGTCGTTCGGGACCTCAACAGGGATGAGAATGCCTCCTCGGCGATAGGATTCTTCATCGTACGTCCAAGTGTCTCCATTCTTGGAGGCGAGCTCGGGCAGAGGACGTTCCACGCGCTGGACGCGGGTCCTTTTCGCCAGGGGAGTGTCATTCTCCTCACTCTGGCTCTGAGCAGGTTCCTCTATCTTATGAATTTCCTCAATCTTATCGGACATTTTGGATAGAGGTCAACAAGGGAATACAGTAAGACGAAGAAGAAGACAAAGAAAAAGGGGATTTCAAGTTAAAGACCTGTTTGCACGTGCTGAGCGTCCAAGAATTGAAAGAGACAAGTACGGCATCCAGGAGGAAGAGATGAAGATGAATGAGCAGTGCAGGCTAGGGTGCTTGATTCTCGCATCTTCACTATGAAAGAAAACCCTTCACTGCCATGGAGAACCGTCAAATCAGGCGAGACGATTTCGCTGAGTCGTTAGATGCGCGTATCGCATCGTCAGGCAACGAGCATAACTGCTACGCCGAGCCCAAAAGCTCTTCTCCCACAACAAACGATGTGTTCTGACAGAATGAGACAGAAAGACGATTTCCCTTCTCCCTGAGAAACTTATCACTACAGCATAGCAGCGTGCAAATCCTTTATCCCAAAGCATTCAGTCCTGTGAGCATCATCACAGCTTCAGCTCTATCACGCCAACCCAGAGCTCATCGCCAACTGTTTACCTCACACTCGTTTTCTCTTTAAGGGTAAGCACTTGCGAAGCACCCCCAGTCCCGTAAGAGACACTGACCCAACAGTCGCCAGGCACAATGAACACCACATCTACCGAGCTAATCGCTCTCAGATCCCCATTGACCAAAAACGCTAGCCTGGTCTTCTTCCTCCATACAGCCGCGAAGATCGTCATCCTCCTTGCAATCGTGGATGTCCTGCGAGTGCTCATCCGTCAGATGCAGGTCTATCTCGACCAGCATGGACGCGAGCACCACGAGATCCATGGCCCGCAGAGAGTTCGTCTCGTCCGCCGCCGTCGCCGCTTCGACGATGGCGTTCTTGGATTTCCTTTCTAGGCCTGGGTTGGCAGTGGCTCGTTGCGTCCGACTAGGTAAGCTTGGTTCTATGTGCTATGTCTTAGAAGAGGTCTTTAGCTGACTATCTTGAGGATAGGCTGATTGACTTGGCACTAATGGATTGTGGTCATTCGAGAAAGAGGCTTTCGTTGTGTAAGGAGATATTGCACCGCAGATGAGTATCAATCGTTCAGGGAGTTTGGAAAATAATGTATCCCGCTGGTCTCTATCGGCTTGGAGATGAATGCAAGCATATGACGGTCGAGTAAGATGATTGCCTGTAGTGTCACTATCTTCGGGGAGGAGTCAGTCCTTTGACGGTGAAGACAGTAGCCCTAAGTACGCCTACGTGGTTGACGATGAAACCATGCCGCCCGAGCCATCATTACAATATAGTAGATTATGTGTATGTACAACCGAAGTGCTTTTGTCATGTCATCATGCCAGAAAGTAAGAGAAACTGAGGAAGGCAATACTATCGGAAGATTCGTCTTCCTCCAGCACTGCCTGCATTCCAGGTGACTGATCCCCTCACTCCCAAGTTGCCCATACTCAAACCCGAGAAACCAACACCACCGCCCTCGCCATCACGCTTGTACCGCCGTAATGCCTCGCGAAGATGAGAAGGCAGGAGCTGGCCCCGGTGAGGATTAGGCGGCGGTTTGAATTCCCTTTTCGGTCGTGCTGGAGGGGGTTGCTGTCCTTGCTGCTGCTGTGTAGGAAGGCCAGATATAGAAGGCGTGGACGGTTGCGAGCCCTGCTGTTGCGGCATGGGGGACGACAATGAAGGAGGGATTGGGGTTGAGCGGTTGCTGTCCGAGTGCTCCCTTTTGACAGGCGGCTGCGGCGGGCTCTGTCCCTGACCCCCCGTCGCGGGCGTAGCGGAAGCCGCTGCCCTCGCGGCTGCTTCAGCTGCCCTGGCCTCGGCCTCGGCCTCTTCAGCATCAAAGGCAGCGCGTGCGGCCTGATCATGCGCGATAGCCCACTCGGCCTGGACTGTCCTCGCCTTCTCGATGATCTCGCCCGCAAAGACCTTGGTGAAACCGTTGATGGTCGTCACAACGCTGGCGGGAACAGACTGGGACAGCGCGTGGTTGACAATTCGCCGCAGTGTCTCCTTGCGCAGCTTGGCCCGCTTGAACAAATCGTATCGCTCCGACTGAATAGGATTAAACGCATCCACCAGTAAACTGTGTCCCAAGAATCCAACGTCAGCCTTGAAAACACACTGGGTCAGTAACAGGGCGAGAAACATACGCAAGATTCTTCTTCTCGGCCTCCGTATCCGTCACCCCTTCCTCACCCCTCAGGAGCTCCCCCTCGTCATCGAAGTCCTCATCCTCGTCGCCATCCTCCCCGGCCGCATCCCCCCTCGCCGTCCCACCAGCCCGAACAGACATCCCATCCGCATCCACAGACCCCAGTCGCGTCTCCCCGCGCAGACTCGCCGCATCCTCCCGCTGCTCCCGCTCCCGCTCCTTCTCGGCTTTACTCTTGCGCCCGCGTTTCCCCTTCTTCGCCGCCCCCAGAAACACCCCGTCTGCGCTCGTCCCGCCCAGACTACCTGTGAAACTGCCCGTCACACTCCCCGCATCGCTAGTGGCGCTGAATGTACGCTGATCATTGTCTATACTGGCGGGGAAGGACGTCTGCCGAAGGGGGTGCATGCGTGGGCGTTTCGGGTTGGTGCCGAGAGGCTGTGAGGCGGAGGAGGAGATGGAGGGCCGTTTGAGGGGATTTGTCGGCGTTGGGTGAGGTGGCGGTGATGACATTGTGAGGGGTGTGGTATTAGAGAGTAGACAAATGAGTCAAGTATGTAAGCTCCAGTAGGGGCTCTTGGATGTCTTGTTGATGCTCGCCTTGACGGAGGTTGCTCGTTGGTTTGATATGAGTCGGCCGTCTGGCTGACTATGTTGGTCCTGTCTCTTCCACCGTTTGACCGTGAAACGCAAAGAGAAAAGCCCAAGTCTATTCTCTTGTTGTAGTTAATTATGAGAAATTCGCGGTCAAGCTTTGGCGCAGCGAATGGATGAAGTTGAAGGTATGCTGCAGCTGCGAAGTGATCCCAACCAGAAAGAAACTCCGGACCGATCTGGCAGGTCTGCCGATCCGTAATCGATGCCAGTTGGCGCAGGCCACCGAATCCATAAAATCCACACTTTACTAGCAGTCTACTTTTTTGAACTCGGATATATATTCTAGATGAAATATATTCATCTACCACAGAAAGAAAGTATGTATACGGATTATAATCTGATGTTCATTGCAAATGCTCGAGTAGGTCAATGCAAAATCACAAGAGTAAGGACAGCACATTGGAGTCAAGTAGCTTTATACACGAAACGAACGCTCAAATTCTGGAAGAATTATCTGCAAGCTCAAATGAGGGAAGCAAAGGCTATTGACTGTTCAACGCATACTGGGCAAAAGAAGAAGAAAAATATGTAGAAGGCGACTATTTCCATCTCAAAAGAATGTCCGACCAAATTCCGCAAGAAAAGATATCTCGACGTGCTATGGCTTGTTCTTTCAAAATTTCTCCTCTCCCAGCCGAGGGGCCCCCCCTTTCCAGTCCAGGCGTTCGTAGTAGCGGAACACAAGCTCATAGCCGTCGAGATCGTGGACAATCCGGTCCACGCGGCGATATCCCTCCACATGTTCCATTTTGGCGGTCCGACGAGCGGCCAGGTACTTGGCTTCCTTCCACTCGTCTTCGATCTGGCTCAGCGCTGGCTTGGCCTCAAAGAGCGTGACGCTGAAGCGGCCAGGCTTGAAAATGTCGACCACTTGCTTGATGATTCCAGCAGTGGTCTGGCCGTTCTGCGAGTGCGGCACGTTGGTCTCAAAGGACGCATACGAGCAATGCGGCTCTGGAGTGACGTGCACCGTGAAGTAGTGGGTACCGCTCTTTCCTTCAGGAGGCGGAATGACGCCGTTGGCGGAGAAGCCACATGGTGTGAACAGGTAGGCATCGATGCGCGATTCGGGATACTTCTCCTTAGGATACACATCGGAAAGACCACAAGCTTCAGAAACGACGGTTCCGAGCGCATGGCCCTCGGTGGTCAATTCCGGAGGCAGAACCCGGCTTCCTTCGGAGTCCAGGTCGCTCATATCGGAGGAAGTATTGCTGAACACATCGACATGGTCACTATTCTCCGTATCGAAGTTGCGATAACGGGTCTCTGCAACCGCGGTGGCATGCTCGAGGTAGAACTGCTTGGCGTTCTCCTCGTCCAGATCGGTCATCAAGACTTCCAAAGTCTCATCCTGAGTATCTGCCTGCAGAGCAGCGCCCTGAGGTACGCTGAGGATCTTAGTCTCCGTTTCCGCAAACTCGGTCTTCGCTCCCGGGCTCGTTGGCGGGGTGAGCATGGTATGAGGTTCAGTCAGGTACAAGTACCAATGCTCGCCGTTCATCTTGCCAATCATGTAGGCGCTACCGTTGAGGAAGAGCTTATCCATAGTCCGCACTTCATCCCTCCAGCTGCGGTGAGGGCCGCGCTGGCGGTCGGGGAACAGGAAGTTCTTTCGGCTGTAGAACACGCGGTAGGGCGCGGCGGCGACGGAGATTCCGCGAGAAGGAGCGGTAGACTTGGGAAAGCCACCGAACAAAGCGGCAATCTCGAGAATGCGTGGCAGACCGGACAGAAGAGTGGTGGTACCACAGGTCTTCAGGATAAGTTTGTGAGGCCAGACGAACATGCTGGACTCGGAGAGCAGGTAGGCATCCACATCCTCCGACGAGACAATAGAAAGGACCTGACAATTGACGAGATCCAACATGTCCTTCCAGATCTCCTCGGGCACAGCTTTCAAACCGGCAGGCTGCGCCGGACCTAATTCCTGAGCGGAGGGCGCGAACCACACCTCCAAGAGTTTCTCTGGACCTATGGGCTGTCAGCGTCTGCCCAATGCTGCTTTCAGACATGTCATCGGCGGAAACATACCTTCAAAAGCATTGGTAGAATCAAGATCCTGCGTTGCTTGGTAGTTGATCGTCAAGGACGGAGTTCCGGCAAAGGAAGACGGCGAAGCCGTGTAATTCTTGGGGATGCCGATGTAGACCATTTCCGCTGATTGACGTAATGAACTGTGGAACGTAGGCCGGTGCGAGACCGATTATTGAAACGAGAAGCAACGCAGTGGTGTATATGTAGTTGACCGTAGACACAGAAGCCTAGGAAGCACTATCTGCTGCCCAGACGAACAGGGGGGGCTATGTCCGCCTGAGAGAGAAGGCCCTTTATCGCGATAAAGAGGATGGCACACAGGCCAGATGGACGAAATTAAACACAAGCCCGAAAGGGATACTAGGGAGGGCGAAAGGACAGAGAGAGGAGGAAAAAGCCTCTTGAAAAAGGAATTGTGACTATATGGCGAGCACCCTCGTACTGGAAGATACCGATACCGGTCAAAGTATCGGGTCTAGCAGACGAGAGTATCTGCTTTTTGGAAAAGAAACGGGAAGATAATTGGAAGCTTGGAAGGAAATGACTCGGGATGTGAGTCGTGTTATCGAGGCCTGGAGGAGCAATTGAGTCAGTTCAGCTCGCTGTGTGCCTGACGAGGGGGGTCATGGTCATGATGCGATCGGCAGCGTCCAGCGCTTGAAAATGGCACATAAGGAGAAAGGCTTACTTTGCTGGCTTAGACAAGAATCGCAGCAAGTCCTTTGGGTTCATGGAAGGCAAAGTCTGATCGAGCTCAAAACAGCACGACGTAGCGCGAGGCCACAGCTCTGGACATCTGCGAGAGCGAAGATAGACTGCAAGCTCCGGATGTGGTCGCCTTTTTATGAGGGAAAATTAGAGGACGGCAAAGACAGAGGAATAAGACGAGGGCTATAAATTCCTCCAAAGGTCAGGGGTATAGAATTGATGAGACTGTTTTTGCCGAGCAGAGTAGGCAGACGTTGGAGGTTGACACAGAGGTTATTATTTATAGAGGTCTGTGGGCAGAGCAAAAAAGAGTGGGAGAACGAGAAGGAAGAAAAAAAGTTGGTTCGTGGGGCGCAACTAACGCTAAGACTGACTGACTACTCCGAAGGTTGGGCTGGAAGGAAGAAGACTCCAGTCGCCAATCAAGGAAGCCTGAAACTTTAGATGATTCCTTTGCGACTCAAAGCGTGGATGTCTTGAATATATTGCAATTGATAAATTGGATTCCGCAGAGTGTACTCCTAGAATTCGCAGGTTGTTCTTTTTTATGACTTAACGCCGGATTCTTCCTCCGTCCAAATTGGGCAGCCAGAGCGAGTGCCTGAGGCACTCCACCAACTGTCGCGCGACACAATGTTTCTCGGCTGCTTATGGTAGGCGGTGGGAGCCAACTGACAGTGATGACGTCTGATCAGCCCGTTCAACATATACTGGAGCTACCTCTCTATGAATATGATTTCTTAGGTCTTTGGTCGGTATAAGACAATAGATAGAGCTCTAGACGATAACATTCCGCTCTGAATAATTTTCCTGTTCTCAATTCAGAAGAGATCAAGCGAGGAATAACCAGAGATGTTTCCCACTTCGTACGCCACGTAAACGCCAAAGCCCCAATGAAATCCTTCCCGCCGCCAAGATGCAAGGCACAGCTACAATTTTAATGACTCAAAAGAAAACAGATGGACAAGAGAGGAAAGGCAGAGACAAAAGGAAGCCAAGGTGGCAACTGGGGAATGCCTCAAGCTTCGAGAATAGCATAGGCCATCTGCACCTCTCCCGCATCCGCGATCCTGCTTGCGATGATATCCCCCACTTTTGCGTTTAGTCGCTCGCGGAGCTCGTCCGTCACAATGGCACCGTGGCCATTGGCCAGATGTTTGCGGCCCTCCCGCAAGGTGGAGAGGACGGCCAGCAGTGCGCCCAGCACCTTTTCGGCCTCCGGTCGTCGAGGGTTGTCTTCTGCCATGCCGTCCGCGAGAAGGCTCGCGTAACTAGACAAATTGGGAAGTATCAAGACTCGAACCGCTTCGGTGCCACCGACAGCATTCAAGCCAATAATCGCGCCATAATGCGCTCCAAATGGTTTTGACGGATCAAGGAAAGTCTTGAGACAGGAGCGGGCGAGTCGAGGTGTGAGTGTATGCGAAGAGTGAGAGTATTTCTTGGAGATGAGGCCGAGGAGAGAAGCGGCCAGGTCGCGTAGAGCAAACTGTTCTGATAAGTCTGCATTGCCACCGAGCTGTCTGCCGATCAGGCAGGTCAGAATGGGGGGAACAAGGGATGCGATCTGGTCCGAATTAGCAGACATTCCCATGAAAGGAACTTCAAGAAGAGTAACCGTACATAAGGATCCACATATAGCGACTTGTTCTGCACCAGGGCCTCTGCCATGTGCATGACCTGCGTCAGCACAAAAATATCCTTGAGTCCGTGTGTCACCTTCTCCGAAATGAACTGGACAAAGTACGGCACGAGCTGATGCAGCCCCGGATCCTCGCGCAGACTGGCATAGCCCGACGTCCGGTATTCTTCACTAGACTCATCCAGGAAAGCGTTGCAGACTTTCTCGAAGTAGAGCTGAAGTTCCTTGGACAGCACATGCTTGACCAGCGGCTTGACGGCCACGTTCCCAGTGCCGCTCATCGCCGCCAACGTCGAGTTGGCATTAGGCCCCTTGGCGGTCAATTCGAGGTTTCTCGAGTCGGCTGCGGTAGGATTCTGCGGAATCGACGGCTGCACACCTTCAACGGCCAACCAATGAGCTGTACAGTAAACCAGTTAGCATAAACACAAGCCTAAAACGAGAGCTGAGAACCTCCTCACCAGTAAAAGAGATCTCCCTCGGCACCTTGGGCAACGGCGCATTAATCAATTTTTCAAAATCCACCTCCTCGTCCTCGACGTAGAATAACGGCTGCCCGGGCCCCAGTGACGCCTCCCCGAACCGCAGCGGCCGTGTAGTTTCATATCCATATAGCGGCTCCACGTCCAGGACCCGCAGGGCCTGCGCAACATCCTGCGTGGTAAGTAGCGTCCGGCGACTGTGTCGCATGAACTTGAGAGCCTCTTCGAGGACCTGTGCGATGCGGTATTCGACATCGCGCGCGAGGTTCTCGGTCACTTCGTTGCTGAGATTGACGATGCCGACGGACTCAGCCACGTCGCGGATGTTATCTGGGTTCCAAACTGACATGGTGAAGCCTGTAGTGTTCGCTTCTGAGGGTTAGGGTGAGGTGGGAGCGAAGTCAAGCTCGTGAGGAGTAAGGGCGGGTGACGACGGACTGGATGAAGTATTTGTATCGTGAATTTCGAAGGAAGTAAACCTGATTTATTGAAACATGCGGGACGCTGCAAAAAGGACAAGCCACATTCTGACAGTTCAAGGCAGCTGGCTCAAGGCGATCGATGGTAGAGGAAGATGAGGGCTTAGATCGACCCAAACAGCTCTTAGGAACATCGAAAGTGTTGCGGAGTGCGGAAGAAACTGCGGCTTTGGTATCTCGGGTCTCCCATATGCCAGCTACAGCTCCTCTCCATGTGATAGTGATCCAAAGATGAGAATACAAGTATAGGCGCACAAAAGATCATCCAGTGTGGAGTTTCTATTATTACTATTAATTAAGTATATATGGTCTAGTTAAGCTGTTTCATCTACTCTCGCAAAAACGTAGCAATTCTGAGGTATCAAACGTGCCCCCACAAAAAAAGAGAACAAAGCAGTCTGCCTATCCTCCCGGGTATCATGCCTGTTTCTCCTGTTCAATTCCTTTCCATATGTCAAATCTGAGTGTGTGGCGGCCTTATCATGCTCACTTGGCTTCGGCAGCAGGGGCTTCCTGGGCCGTGACAGCAGGGTCAGCCTTCGGCTGCTCTGGAGCAGACTCAGGCTTGGACTCCTGCTGAGCGACCTCCTCCTTGTTCTCCTTGTTCTCCTTGGCCTGCTCCGTTGGCTGCTCATTTGTCGCAGCCTCAGCTGCAGTGGGGGCAGGCTCGTCCTGAGTGAGGTTGACAGTTCTCGCTCCCTCCTGAAGAGCAGGAGCGCTTCCACCGTAGACCTTGGGGAATTGCTCCTTCAGAGAAGGGAACTCGCGAGCCAGATTGGCGCCGTTGGAGATGGGGTGGAATTTGCGAGTGGTATTCTTGCTCAGGAAAACCTTCATGGCGGCAAACATCCAGCCCATGATGGCAGGGACATTGACGAAGAACTTCTCCCGGAGAAGTTCAGGGTAAGCTGTGGTGAAGACTTCAATGGTCTTCTTGGTGGCGGCTTTGATGGCAGGATTCAGGCGCAGGAAGCTCACGTTCAGATAGTCATGGACTTGGATCATCTGGTAGGGGTCCTCGCCATCGTAGTCAATCACAGAGGTAGCCTCTGCCATCTTCAGCTCCTTGACTGCCAGCTCCATAAGCGCAACACGCCACTTGACAAACCTACAAGCGTAAAAGAACGGTTAGGATCTGAGGGACATTAGGTTCCCGTTGGCAGATGTACTCACTCATCCATATCACCAAAAGTGGTGTTGATATCCTTGACACCACCATAGATATTCCAAGTGACAACAGTCTCCGCACCATTAGCCTCCTTGTAGACGGTCAGATAACCCAGTCCGCCAAACTTGGTCGCGCTGTAGCTGGTCGACTCAGCAAGTGCCGAGGGGTTCATCTCCTTCCGCCACTTCAAGGCCTTGCTCAGCTGCTCCTCAGCCAGCTTGACGTTGCCCTCGTTCGCGCGCAGGAACTTGATCAGGACGTTGACGGTGGGAGCATCGTTCGAGTCCTTGAGCGACACCCCCCACATCTCTGCGTGGCCGGTGCTGGAGAGAATGGCAGGGAGACGCTCGAAGAACTGAGCCAAGGCAGGGTTTTTGGCAAGATAGGCTGGCTGTTCCGGCTGCTCAGCGACAGGCTTCTCCTCTGCGGCCTGAGGCGGCTGCTGCCCTTCGGCGGGAGCCTTGTCGGCCTCAGCAGGGGTCTCTGCGGTAGTGGGTTGAGCGGCAGTGGTTTCAACGGCAGGCTGCGCGGTTGTAGTTTCGGTCTTGTTCTCTGCTTGAGGCTCCGCGGTCTCGGTCGTCTCCTTGGGGGTGTCATTGTTGGTAACGAGGGTAGGCTGCGAGTCCGGGGCATCAGCAGCAGGAGCGGTAGCCTTTTCGGGCTGTTGGTCGGCCATGGCGAGTGTGAAGAAAGAAATAGGAAGATTGGAAAGTGCTAATGACTATTGACTGAACGTCTTGCTCAGAAGAGAGCCTTTGAGCTGATAAACGGAAGAGAAGGACAGAGAAATCGGAAGATTGATGCAGGAGGACAAATAACAATCACATGCAGCGTCACGAGATGGTAAATATAGATGAGACAGTGAGCAGAGACTACTATTCCCTACTCCGTACTCCCTAATCCTTCCTACATAATAGTAATATCTTTCTCGAAACCTTAAAAAGCGAAAAGGATGCTGCCGTATCCCCTGAATCACCCAGTCTTTTTGTCAGAGTATCTTTCTACATCCACTTTGTAGGTTCTATTTTTACCAACAAACTATATCTACGGAGGATATTGACGTAGTACACCCCTTTTCAACATAAACAAACATTCAGACCAGCAATTGACGAGTCAACACCAGATGTCAGGCATCATCTTTTGTTTTATCACTTTCTTGCAATGAAAGCGATAGATGGATACATAGTTGATCATTAGTCAAACAGATAATTACGCGGAGTAGGTCCAATACAATCCTTCATTAGGCCCTTTGGGTAATTGCGGTCCAACAATGTCTTACAACACAGTTTCGGTGGAAGATTATCTATCTACATCTTCAATCAATAAAATTGGACCCAGCGACAATTCAATTGCCTCCACCTAGATAATCAAGGCAAGAAATTACGGTTGTAACAGATAAAGACAATAATCATCCTCTTGAGAAGCCGGATTTGCTGTCAATAGTCACGGAGTAGTCTAGATAGCATCTTATTGCCCCTGACTCGATGACTCGAAACTCAGTTCACCAAAGAGCATAGAGACTAAGCAAGTAGCAATGTATTTCTTGAACCGAGTCCTATTTACCCTCAGTTCACATACAATTTCGCATACATATCGTCTATCCTGACTGAAGACCCGACAGGGACGGTGGGGTTTCTCATCAAACTGAAGAGAAAATGAACTGGGTGGGAGTTCCACTCCCAATCACCCTTGATACTCTTCACAACAGTAGAAAGATGCAATCGCTGGGGAATATACACTGAGAGAAATAAAGACACAAATACTCATCGGAGGCGGGAATCCAAGGTCACGGTTGACTGAATCTTAACGGGAATCGTCAATTGTGAACTTCTCTGGAACCCCGGTCATCGTGATGGATTTACTGAGCCATTGTCGTCGTTGTCATCATCATCTTCTTCCATCTCGTCCAGGTTTTCGGGATGCCTTAGAAACAGCCATAGTTAGTACGCGCGCCGACACCATCGAAAGAAGACGGCCACTTACGCTAGAAGTTCCTTGATATTCCTCATCTCATAATGCTTCTTGCGCATCTGCTCAAACTGACGATGCTTCTCTTTGGCCTCTTCGGTCGTCATGAGATGATCCCCATCCGCACCGGCACCGTTCTCGTCGCCTGTCCCGACAACAACATGCTTGTCGCTGCGATGCGAGTCGTTGCTCAGGCTGCGCTCGCGGACGATCCGATTCCCCTCTCCGCTGCCCACTGCGTATGATGACTCTTCGGGCTCCCCGAGTTCCAGGTCAGGAATATCATCCACAGACATCCCCTTTCGAGGCCCCTTATGGGTCCTGTCCAGTTCATCGACCACCACATCCTGCGCGTCGATCAGGCTCTCCTCTGCTTCTGCGAGTCGCAGTTCCTCCTCGTCCTCGGCGGGATCGTAGTGTGGGGCAAACGGAGTCTTGGGCTCGTCGATCTTCATCTTTGCTGTTTTCTCCTGCTCCGTCAGGTACAGGTTCGCTTCGTCCCACTTCAAGCGCGGAGAAATCTCCTGGTCGTGGCTGCGGACGCTCGCCAAAGATTGTCGTCGAGAGGACGAACCAGGGCGATTGGATGACGACCGGCGCCGACCAGCGTTCTGAAGCGTGTTCTGCAGGGTAATTTCCTTCGTATCGACGTTCTCCATGCGTACTGGGTTAATGAAGAAATTCTCTGTCGCGCGAGCTGTCTGAGGGACATTTCCGCTGGAGTTCTTGAGGATGCCTGATAATAGCAGATTCCAGTCAACAACGCTCAACGCCATTTGAACCAAGTAAGTAGAACTTACCTTTGGGCCGCTTAGGCACATCCTCATGATTATGCGCCATGGTCATCATTTGTGTAGGAGTCAGGTCAAGTTGAAGAAAAGGGTAGCGGGGAAAACCAGCGAAAAAGAATACAAGGGAGACTAAGTGTAGAAGTCAAGACAGTGGTTGGAAAAAAGAAGAAAAAGGGACGGAGACGAAACAAGAAGTGTTGACGCTTTCCAAGTCAGACAACGATAGACAGTGTCAGGTGCGATTTCAGCCCAAAATCAACCAGCAGCCAGAGCTGAGTAACACTTGAACGGAATGATGCTGACGACAGTGGATGATTGTTAGTTATTTTGGGTTTCTAGCGGGGTCTCAGCCTCCCGAGTGACCAGAGTCAACCTAACAGTACACAGAGTACGGTCAGTGCGAGACTTCGAGGCCTTTGGAAACGATCGTGCGACGTTCGGATATGATTCCGAATTCGTGCTCACTTGAGTGTAGTACAGTAGAAGGATAAGTGAGCCATATAAGGAAATGGGCTGGAATTGTCTATTCTGTTATAGAATGATACGGATGCCAGAGAGGTATAGAAATACCAGAGTCAGGTAGGAAGAGTGGGTGAAGCACGTGGGGGCAACCAAGCGGATGACGTCGACGGGCAAATGCATCGATGCACCACTCTCAAGAGGGTAATAATACCAAATCATCAATGCTACATCGAGGTGGTATGCATCGCCTAGTCTACCTACGACTGGGTCGCAATATCCCCGGCTATGGACATGTTTGATGAACAAACTCTAACCTTAACGAGTTCAGAGACTTCTGTATGTTCGCCTATCATGCTCCTCTCTAGTACCAGGCTTCAGAAAAAAACTGCCGCCAAACATGTCTTCCGAATCCAATACATGGTGTTCAACTCCAAGAATTCAAGCCATGAGAAAGGTTAGATGGTATAGTGCCAGTCGAGTATGCAGATCGCCACCCTCAAGACAAAGGCCGTGAACGAAAAGTCGAGTAACCAGGAAAAACGAGTAGAACCAAGTCCTCTTGCCCAAGCGTGCTAGACGAGTGTTCCAACCTGACATGTTAGAAGAATACAACTACAAGAAACGCAGGCGGCCGAGATGCTCTAAGCTCGCAAGAAATGAAAGCGCAGTATCTGCACTAGAAATTAGCCAGAAGTAAGAGATCCGGCGTGGAAATGGTAAGAAGATATTAGGCCCAGGGGATAACAACAACCATAGCGTGGTATCGGAATAAAAGCAGAAAAAGTGCCAAAGGATATAAAAGAGATGATAGAACCGGAGTTTAATCAAGAAACAACCGGGTATTGATGGTAAATCAAGCGATGGAATCGAACTCCTCGCGTTCGCGAAGCCTGTTCCGCGCGAGTTGGTCGCCTCCGTTGGCTGACAGCTGCATCCAGTGCAGCGCCAGGCACATGCTCTGCGGATCGGACTTGCTGTCCTTGTCACGGCGGTACATCATCTCAGCCTTGAATGTATCTCTGGGAGAAGTAAGTGGCAGCGTGACACGAGGAAGAAGCTCCGGATGGGTTAAATAGAGAATCGCCAGCTCCCTCTGAGCGACAGGATTTCCTTCCTTTGCAGTGATGATCCACATCCCAGCAGCATCCTCAATTGCGTAGCTCGGTCTGGTGTTGAAGCCGAAGGGTTGAGGCACATGGCGTCGGCTCAGTTCCTGAGAGACAATCCTGTCGGCAATCTCGACCATGCTGTTGCAGACCTCTTCCTTGAGACTTAACGCGGCCAAGCCAAATTGCAGAAACGCAGTTCCGCTGTCGGTCTTATTTAGTGTCTCGCTGGGAACGAAAGCTGAAATAAATTGGAGATCTCGGAAAAGAGTCTTGGGCTTCACTTCTAAGAGAAGGCTACGCAGCGCGTCCACAATTTGGTTATCCGTAGGTGCGGAGTATTCCGAAGGCCGTGAGTCAAAAGCGACAGATTCGGCCGCTGGAGACGTCGGAGTTTGCAGGAAGTCCTTCTCAGCTCCGCGGAGGGTTCGTGCTTCTGAGAAGCTATATCGTGCAGCTCGTTTGCCATGGAGTCCGAGTTCCCTCGAGTGCGCATGTTCCTGATCAGCATGCGCATAAGCCTTGTCATCATTGTCCATGTTCAAGGATGCAATAACCAAAGCTCTCAAATCCCGCAATGCCTTTAGCTTGACGAACGGGTTCCCGTGGCGCGAAAATATCTCGATCAATTGGTGGAAAACATCTCCGTACGAAAATGGAGATTGACCTTCAGCTGCTTGAGCGCTCTTCGTCATGGGCACTGAGGATGTATCACCAGACTCTTGAGCCCGTCCAGATATGGGAGGCTCCAGCGACCTGCTTCTTCGCCCCCTGGATTGGGAGCATCTGGTTATTTGGCGGACTGTGCGCGCATTGCACTCTGCATAGAAGCGCTGGATCTTCTCACGCTTCTTCATTTGTACACGGATTCGCTCTTGGTCCAAGGCGTTTCCAAACCAGGCGTCTGTCTCGCTTCCACAGCTCCAGACGGGTGAACCCAGATCACTCAAAAGCAGACTTGTCAAACCCTGTTTCAATTCGTCCAGGAAAGCGACTTTGCCTTGACCTTTGCTATCCTTCTGGCGGGCCGGCTGAGCAACGACCTCACTGAGCATCGACGGCGGACGGGAGTAGAAACTCGATGCACTTGCTGCATAGGGCGCATTCTGATGTGGTACAGACCAAAAGGTGCTGTATGTGTCACCCGTTGATACGGAGGTTGCCTTGGAAGGCGAGTCTCCAATCGAAAGCCCATCAGCAGCGGCAGAGGGGTCCCGGGGGATCCTCCACTTCTCGGAAATCGAGCTTTGAAAGGACGATTTGCGATTCAGCGGCGGCAGGTCTGGAGTGTATCTGGAAAAGGAATCGGACGAGCGGAGACTGCCGCCAGAGGATTGGGAAGCATATGACAACTCTTCACCAGCAGTGCTCAGGGGCCGCAAACTTGATGAAGAAAGGCCAAGGAAGCTTCGGTTGCTGGACCCTTCGAACTTGACTCGTTCCTTTTGGAACAATTCGCTGGCCCAGAGAACAGGGGCTTCGGCCATTGTATCTCCGACGAGTCGGTTGATACTTACTTTGACCTCGTAGCAGAAGCGGTGAATACGCTCTTCGCCCTTGCAAAAATTGTCGATATTGTTCTGTACTAGCCATCTCCGAGTCAACTCGACCTGCTCATCAGACAGTTTATTGGGACCGCCTTGGCTGCTCGGCGCTTTCATGACATTCATCACCTGCAACTCTGGCTTTTGCAGAACAGATCCTCCCGATGCACGGGGGCCGCTGCGCGTTCGACGCTCGTTGGTAGGATTGGGTTGATAAAGACGAGCAGAGTAGACCATCGTCTTCAGTGCCAACGCCACATTCCTTGCGTCCTCGTACCGCATCGAGTTCTTGACGTCGGTCATGTACCACATCTTGTTTCGCAACTTCGTAATGGTTTTAATCGTCTCTTTCACAGTTCCCTGCAGTTGCCACAAACTGCGATCCAGTGCCACAAAGTCGGTTTCGCAGCGCTCGATCACGGAGTGAGCTACCCGTAGCGACCGTGAACACGATGTGTGCATAGGTTCCAGGATCCAAGAGTCATCGCCAAGGCGAGAGGGTATGTCGGCGACACTGCGAAGAAGCTGACGACTAGCGTTCCACCAATAATGGGCACCCATGAAATCAGAAGTGTGGTGGCAGTGTGACATGGCCTGATTGAATCTTTTCTTCAGCGCAGAGGACTGTGAAGGGGCCATTTGGTCGCGCTCCGCGCAGTAGTCTGAGCGATCTCCAGTAGGGTTCTCCCGGACGAGTTTGATGATCGCTGTTTGGAGAGCCTCGAAGTTGTCCTCCATGCCCAAAGTGGTCGATGGACAGGTATCAGCGGACAGGTTCCCAGTATCACTGAGCTGGCCATCGGAGAATAAACCCCAGATTAGGCGATGGCCGCCTTCGGTGACAGAGAAGATGGCCCATTCTTCCGTCGAGGGGTACTCGAGACCGGGACGGCCATCAGGCTCGACCAAAGCAGACAACTCAAAGCGGATGCGGTCAGCGTTGCGACTCAGATGATCTTCTGAGCACGTAAAAAAGTCCATGTCCGCGGTGGAGAATGCCGTTGAGGAAACCTGCGGAGAATTGCCACCATTCAGATTACGCCGGTAGAACCCTGGCTCTGGGACGGCAGTGGTACGTCTTTCAGGAAAAGACTGCAAGGAGCTGGGAGAAAACGCAGATGATCCGGAGGAGGGAGTGGGAGAGCTACATGCGAGAGATGTCGCCGTGGGAAACAGGGCGCCCAGTAGGGTTAGCACGTCCGCAGCAGATAGCATGAGAAAGGCGCACGGTGATCCTTGATGACTTCTGGGTTCTGAAGGCTGGGCAAATTGCATGTTGTCGGCGTCCGTAGTCTCGAGCTGACGGAGCATGTTCTCAACATGTTGACGGACCGCAGGACGAGTCATTGAAAAGTGATGCCTGTCGCAGAAGATTAATGGGTTGGGACAATTCTCTCTCTCTCATCGAAAAGTTCAGAAATGAAAAGGGCTTACATTGAGCGTAGAATAGCAAAGACCTGCGAATACGCCCTAAGGGCGACCTGTCCAAGGAGCTTTTCTCTGGCATCTTTCCTGATATGGAAATCAAGAAGAAGGCCGAGGGTCTAAAAGAAGAGGGAGATCAGTTCTCTCGGAATCCCGGAATCATAACGTTTAGGACGGACTGGAACAGACCTCAGGATAAGCTAGAGCGCCAGAGAGAAATTTAGGGAAGAACCACTGGAGGAGCAAATACTCTAGAAAACGGGCACGACAGTCCGGATGACCCAATTTCTGCAAAGTGGCGCGAGCGAACTTGAACACTGCATGAGGAAAGCCTGCATCTGGGTCATCAAGGAGATTGAATAGGGCATCTACAGCAGAGGCGAAATATTCCTCAGCAACGTCAGTTTTCAAGGGGTCAAGGGACCCCGCATCAAAGCCCAGTCCGGCTGGGGTTTCGATATGCTCCAGGAGGAACGCGCCCGTCTGGAGGATGTCCATGAGGTAGAGCTCGAACTTTGGTCTGGCTTTCCAGGCGCTGCCCATGGTCCAGGAAGAGAGGATGTGGCCAATGAGGGGATAGAACCTATTGCCTCCGTGGGTGATAAGTTCAGCGCAAACAGAAGACCAAACATCCAAACGCAAGCGAGCTTCCGGGGTATCAGAGTCCAAGGGGGTAGCAAAAACATTGAAGACCAAGTTGGAGATAGCGTCCGTTCTCTCAAAATTGACAGCATGGTCTCGGAAAGGAACGGATGCAGCAGAAGTGCGTTTAGGCAGAGAATACTGGTTCCGTGAACGGGCCGCAGAAAGGAATGTGTGGTCACCAGAGTCCAGAGATGTGGCCGACGAGGATAACAAGGCATTCAGCTGTGCGGACGTCAAGCTGCACAACCTTTCACAAAGGAACTGAGGGTTGGTCCGGACCAACTGCAAAATCCCAAGAAGATCGGACCTCGACTGAGGGCTGAGCTGAAGGAAAAAATCCGGGGAACGTTCCACAGCAGATTCCTGCGCAGAGGACCAGTCTTCCGATGGGTCCTGCCGGTGGAAGTGGCGACGCATGGCCAGATCATGGGAATCCTGAAGGTCCAAAAGGGTATGATACAAGGCAAGGAAGTTCGCCTTATCCTCATGCTTGAGACTTTCGACTAAACCGCGCTGCACGACGCCTCCAACGCGAACCAAGCGCGCGGAGATACCAATGGATATCTTGGTGGCATGAAGACGGTTTTCCAGCGTTTTGCGACGCGCTTGTTTGTGCTGATTTTGGCGATAACGGATCGCAAAATCCTCAAATGAGACCTGGGGGAGCTCCGTTGATACGGATTGTGGTGTGGTTGTTATTGGTGGTTGATCCATTGCCTGGCGGCCATCCGAGCGCACGGCAGCTGCTATGAATTGCGCACTGGAGCGGCCCGAGTCCTCAGACTCACCTATGGTCAAATCAACCTGTGAAACGGAGGAGCGATCAGCTCTCCCGTAGTCAGGAGCCAACAGCATGGGCGACATGCTGGGAGTTGGAACGGTAGATGGCTGAGACACCGAGGACGAATCTTGCGCGCGACTCGCGGAGTTACATGTTGAAGTAGCCTGAGATGATAGGGGCAACAAGGCTGAGATAGGGATATTAGTTAAATCAGAGTTGGAAATCAACACCTCAAAAAACGATTATTGGCGGGAGGGACTTAACAAGGGAGAAACTTTTGCTTGCCATAAGAGGAAAGAATCCGCTCTTCCGTCCGATTTAAATTTGAAATAACGGAGGTGAAGGGATAGGGTGTACTCACAGGTCACATAAGAGGCCAGAATTGACGGTAGACCATCGCGTTGGGCATCGAACATGGTGTTGCCATGGACAGGGCCCCGGCTACCCAGCCAAGAGGACAATCGAGATCGCGAAATGGCTCGGACGCCGGAAACCTGCTCCTTAGCACATGATTCTCTTACTGAACTCGATGATATCGAAGACTGCTCCTCATCACGAAGTTGAGGATTGTCCGCAACTGCCGATCGCTCCAGAGTGAGATGGAGAGCTGTGAAAGGTAGGAGGTAAGACGAAGCAGTGGACGGGAGGAAGCTCGGGGATTTTGTCGCAGTTATACGAAGAGTGATGGTCAGAGAGGCGCCGTGCTAGTGTGATGCAGGAATCCAGAAAGAGGGTGAGGAAGTCAATCAATGATAGTGGTGATACGTCGTTTGGGAAATAGGCGAATAATTATTGGAAAGAATTGAAGAAGCAATCAGATGGTCTCCTTCTACTGTAGTATGCGGGATAAGGCCTGGCAGGCAGAAGAGGAAGTGGGAGAGGACTAGAATAAAGAGACGATAGGATAATGGATATAGATAGGATTATCCTTTTCAGGATGGATGCTTGACTAAGTACGTCGAAGAATCGAAAGATGACAGGCAGACTGCAGAGGGGCAGAAACGAAAGAGAGAAATGGAGGACGAGTGGATGGATGGATAGAGAGTAATACTAGATGCAGTGGTGACTATTGCCAACAAATCAATAATGCTACTACTGCTACTGCTTCTGCTAGGAGGAAATGATCACAGCTGGAAGAGGGGCTAGATAATGTGTGTCCCTTTCTTGATGGCTGCTGAGAGTTAGTTTTAGTGTAGGACCAGAAGAATTCTTGAGTCAGAGTCTCAGTTCTGCAATAATTACGGTATTATCGCCTCTTGCCAGAATTGCTGTAGTTTGAATCAAGGCTATCTCGGTATTATTTTGCTACTTTCGTACTTGTGTTTGCTCCGCCATCAAGAATAATGAGTAGACTATCTACCGAGTAAACTAGACTATGGAGGAAGGAATTGTTCGATAACCTCCGCGAAAGTCAAGAGTCATTTCCTACTCGGTCGCCTTGCAGATCGTCTAGACGCAAGATGATTCTGGTCCGGTCGCAGATCGTCCTTCTCGACTCGATGGATGGCTGGAGACGGCCACGAAAGCGCATCGGTGTCGAATGAGAGGAGATTGTTACTGGCTGACCCTGGAGTAGCAGGTACCTCGCCTATTGTAGTTTTCTATGTAGGTACCTTTCCGAAGTACCTAGACCAACGGTATCGTGTCATCCTTGTCGCGGACTGACGGGAGCGCTGATACTTGAGGTGACGGAGTAGACAGCCCTGGATAGTTGATGAGTTGGCACTGCATGCATGGCGAGTTGTCGCTTCTTTCTGTGTTGATTGGTCAGTCCCCCTCCTCATCCCTCCCACCAGCTGTCTCTTGACTCTCGTCTCCTCTGATCATTGTTGAACACTTCCACGAAAAGGGAAAACGACTCATCCTCATGATTACCACGGCTGCATAGGGTAAGGTATCTCTTGCAGCTGCATATAGACAATAGTAGACCAGAAAAGACCCCAAGGATTCCGAGGTTCGAAATATTTTCCGGCTGGACAGCACCGTGGCTACCTACGGATACCTGGGCTGAGTCAATATTAATAAGAAAAGACAGGCTGTTTTCCCCCACATGGCACGTGTCCCAATCGGACAAGCCCAGAGATCAGTCTAACCTCTATAGGTTACTGTGATCTATGACCGGAGCCTCAGAGCAATTCAGCTGTCCTGGCACTTGTTCAAGATGAGCTGAAGAATAGAATGGAAGTCTGCACATATTCCATTCTTACATTGAACATCATAATGGAGGACAATATAGTTCAATCAAATCTCTGCTATCGTTTTTCGCTTCTGCGACCTAAAGACAACACGCAACAAGTTCAAGTGCCACAGCCAGCACAGGTATCGTAAATGCAATCAGTTGCTTCAATTCATGCTGTTTTCCCACAAATGACCATGAAATCACAGACGCTCAACCCGTAGACGTCTTGGGAATTGCCCCACAGTGATTCTAGAATAACGACATACGCCATAACTCCCATCTTTGCACCGAGGCAGTGTATATCTTGCGGCTCCACGCTGATATGGATATTGTCCTCCCTTCGTAGTCCTAGTTGCACACCCACTTTTTCTCGACCTCTCGTTGTCCAACACGCGTCGCGACGTGAGTAAGGGTCTCCTTAAGGACGTCTTTCGATACTTTTGGAAATCTAGTGAAGTGTCATTAGCACGAAGCTGAAGTGGAACTCGTAGAAAGACATACCGTTTCTTCAGAACCTCGATCAGACCTGTCTTCGTCAGGTCGCTGCCATTCACCACCTCTTTAAATTCGGCCAGTTGCTCTGGTGTCAATGTGCGCTTCGCCTTGCCACCTGCGGTCAAAAGAGTCCGGGTCTCTCCTTCGGTAGTAGGCGCAGCAGTTTGGGATTGAGTGCTCGGGGGAACGACCATGAATGAATGGAGAGTGGAACGTCCCGCGCCACCTGTTGGGAGTTGCTCTGCTGGCTTTGGTTTCTGCCAATATGCCGTGGAGAATGGGTCAATAGGGAAGGTAACCGAGTCCGTGATCGTCTGGATCCTGTACATTTCCAGCTCGTGGTCTCCGCCTTCGCCTTGCCAGCGTAGTCCGGTACTCAGAGGCTCCAAATCTCCTACTATCAAGCGTCTTTTGCCCTCCAGGTTATCCTCATCGTCGTCCAGGAACCCATCCATGTCATCATCACCTTCTTCACTTCCTTCTTCTTCCTCCTCGGAATCAAGATCTTCGCCCTCTTCCGGCTCCTCCCACTCGGCCTCGGAATCATAGTCGTAGTTGATGTCGGGTAGGCCACGGTGGAAGGGATTGCGCATGAGTTTAGAAGCAGCAGGTTCCGGAAGCGTCTTGGTAAAAGTGCCCTGGTAGGGAGGTCGAACATCTTCACTAAACTTCAGAGATTTCATTTTGATGCGTCTGAGCAAATCCTGCGCCCGCCGTGCAGAATCAGGGTCAGACTGCTCGTTGAGACTCTGCATTCTGAGCAGAATCTCTTTGACCGAGGCAGCCTGTCTTCCACGCCGCCTGTTATACGGCATAATTCGGAATAGTTCAGATGGGCGGAATGACAAAGGCTGCGCGGACCCATTCCGATAGGATTGTAGGCAAGCATCGACCCTTCGTTGCATGTGAGAAAGAGCCTCTGGGTCGCGTTCGAATCGGTGCGGCGGGGCGATTCTTGTGTGAGACTGTAGGAAGAAGTCCGGAAATTCTCGTTGATAGTCAGAAAGAGGCGGAGTAGGGTTCTGAGACGTCAAGTTCGAGGTGCCATCGGCGACCGACATCTTGGGTGACTCGGAAGAAGTATCATCAGCTGGCTGCGCTGGAGGTTTGGGTTTGGCGAAAAAGGCATTCAGTTTCGTTTGCGCCTAATCCGAGGTTAGCAAGCAGACGAGGCCCTTGAATTGGAAAGTGCCATCTTTGGATGGCAGAATGCTTACCCGTTCCTTTTTCAACTTCTCCTCTTCTTTCTTGCGTTTCTCTTCCTCTTTAGCGGCCTTCTCCTCTTCTTTCAGTCTCTTCTTCTCTTCTTTTCGTTTACGTTCCTCCTCACGTTCAGCCTCGCGCTTTTTTCTCTCTTCTTCCTTTATGCGCTTCTCCTCTTCTTTCTTGGCTTTCTCTTCTAACTTCTGCCGTTCTTTTGCTTCCTTTTCTTGTTGTCTAGCTTCTTTGCTTGCAGGTGACATCTTTCGCTTTTTCGCAGTCGGCATAGTGGCGTTGGTGTTCTTCGTAGGGGTAGATGGTTCTGTATTCCTTGAAGTGGTTTCCGCTGTAGAGCTTGGCTGAGGGACTGCTACAGACACCGATCCGCCAGGAGCTGTTGTATTCCCACCATTTTGTTGATTTGAAATTTCAATGCTGGCTGGGGGAACTGATGGTGATTTGAGATGTTGCTCGGTCAGGGTGCAGGACGCTGCAACGTGAGATAATGATGGGTCTTGATTTTCTTGATCACATATTTTCGATGCCTTCCTGCTCTCTGGCGAATGTGGTGATACGTCAATCTCCTGGATTGAGCGCTTTCTCGAGGCCGACGGAGAAGTGGGATATGATTGGGGTGGAAGGGGAGAGAGACCTGACGAGGTCTCAACGGATACTTCCATTCTGTGCTGGTCTCGGGGCTAGATAAAACAACAGAATCCAGATGTCGATTCCTTTGCCCGGAGACTTTTCGAGGGAGGTCAAGCCGTGAGAGGTCAGGTCGGTGACCCTTCCGTTGCCGTGTTGTGAGACACGCGTTAATTGAAGTTCGCGCCTTCTTCGCGTCTGCGGAGGGAAAAAGCACGTGCTTTCCCGCTGCTTTAATCCCCTTTCCGTTTCAGTGCCTTTTCTTGCTAGTTTAAAGGGATGCCATATACCCTTCCAGAGCATAAGCTGGTGAATATGAAGTGACCTGAAAGTCTACCTCTAGCATCTTTAGGGGGTAGCATAGCGGATATATTGCTGCACTGGTGACTTCATTCCTGCTTTACCATCCTTGAATGGATTTCAGGGATCGAATCAAGAGACATCAAGCTGAGTGTCCATGATTGATCTACTCAACGCTTGCGCCACAGGGGAGAAGAATGAAGCTTACTGTGACATTTGATGAAGGAGTTCTTGATTGACTCCAAGTGTCACTCTCATTAAGCTTATATGCATTGCAGCAAAGGCAAGGGTCTACTCAATTGAGGTCCCTTTAGCAACATGGAACCTCCACGATTTACGGGAATCCCATCTCCGTGGACTTCACCATAATGAGCACCACCGAAGATCGTATAGGGAATCCTGGAAGTCTACCATATGCAGTTTATGTGGACAGTTCCTCGTGCAATTTCGTCATTATCATCTTACTCTTCCTCCGGATCATCGCAATCCGTTCCCCAACAATCTGGAGGGCACCATTACCTTGTATCTGTTTAGCACTTGGCTCGCTCATGTCCATAAAGGTCAAAATCAACATTGGAAAATGGGGTCAAACTATGAGAAGCAGGAGGTCTCAGAGACAGATAGGGAGATATCCACATATCGATGTTGATCATCCTGGGTCATGTATGAGTCGAAGCTGGAATCGAGAGATCCGGGTATAGGCAGGTGACCCAACAGCCGAGGACTGACGGATGACATCGAGACTGATGAAGCGATGGCCTGCTCATGTTCGACCAGTGTTTCTATTCATACACATGTTCAGCCTAGATAAACTTCAGCGCCCAGCAGATGGAAACGAAGGCCTCAAACGGGCCAATCCAGAAAATATGGGCTTTCCACCAGTAAGAGTATCTATCTGCGCGGTGAATTGCGCCTCGCTCCACTTCATTAATCGCTCAATTTTATCTGCGGCGCCCACGAGCAGCCTGCATTGCCTCTGCGTCCCGGCGGTATCTCACTGTTGCATGCGATGTATTGCTGAGTGCAAGGGGGGCATTCAGTGCTTCAAGTGGTTCGAACATGCTCTCTTCCATGGCTGAGCTCTGGCGCGGACGCAAGGGGTTGAGAATTAGCTTGGAAAGACCGGCCAATGTGTGGACGGACTTGGAGGTCGGATAGAGTCGAATGTAGCACGACGACAATGGTAGCGGCATCGGGGCTAGAAAGCACTTCTTTTTCTTTTTGAGTCGGACAAGAGAAGCGTGACCTCAGGGCCGCCTGAGGCAGGGATGTGTTTTGTGATCGATCTCATACGCAGTCATGGACAGTGATGTATCACATGATGGAAAGGCATGTCTGTTCAACATGAAAGCAGGATTTCTAGAAGTGAGTACATTCGAATCAGGGATACATTTCGGGACCGGACTCGTAATGTCTCAAGAAATAGATAGACGGCCTGTTCTCGTACTCCGTGCACGATTGGCAAAAGCGACTGTCAGCACGCGTGTGTCTACGTCAATTAAAAATCACCGTATGGTATGTACAAGTCATATTATTAGAATTAGCGATATGGCGCAAGATATTGGTATAAGAGCGCCCAGAACGTGCAAAAGATGCAAATACAGACAGCGAGCAGATGAAGACGCATGCGCCGTAGGCAGAGATGATCGCAGAATGTAGTAAAGGTAGAATAACCCACGTAAAATGAGAAAGGGCCGGCTTGAGAATTCAAGCGAGCCCATAATGAACAGTATGCAGCAGTAAAGATGGACAGCCGTCCGTAGAAAGAAAAGAAAGGTAAAAAAACTGATAGTAGCATGATGTTGAGAGCGATAGAAATCAGCGACGCGGGTCCCTTTTTTTATGCCCAGCATAAAATTGGGTAATGAGTCCAGCTATCAGAACCCGAGCCTGGCTGTCTCTGATTGCTGCTCAAGCGAAAAAAATGTCCTGGCGGGATGTCCGCATGGCAAAACACTTAGTCACTGAGATCGGGATTTGCGACGAAGAGTCGTACGTTCGTCATCGTGGTCGTCCGTTCATCCACACTGCCCCTGCGTCGTAATTCGTCCGCCTTCCGGGCCTTCTCAGCGGCGGTGGTGACGGCACTGGGCGCAGCCATGTCACCTACTGACCCGAAGCTATCCTCTTGCTCACTGGTCTTGCTATGACTTGTGGCAGAATCGTCTCTGGCAGATGAGACTTTTTCCTCCTCGTGGCGCTCGGCCGGAGGGTTTTCTGTAACCTCCGGAAGATCAGCCTTTTCGTTGGGAGGAGTATTATTACTCCCAGGGGTGACCTGGGAAGGCCGCTGGTAGCCACTAGGATAGCGGTAATTGCTCCCGAGAGAACTGCGGCCGCTGCCCGTGCGGCGATGAGGAAATCCACTGTCACTGTGTCCATCCTCATCTGCGTCGCCTACCTCGTTTGCACTGAGTCGGACCGGAACAGTCGCTCCAACGAGGGTTGACGCCGAGAATTCTGTCGCTCCCTTGTTTCCATGCTTGTTCTTGCCGCTTCCCAGGGTACCGGTGCGTCCGGCGCCAGCGCCATGGACTTCCAGGTAGGCCCTCTTCTTATCCGCCAGCTTTTGGGCCCGAAGTCGGGGATCTTCAGGCTGAGCTCGATCACACCAGACAGTTGCCTTCTGCCTGCGCATGAGCGCCACGTAGCCGACTTGAGCGTTGGTCGAACGGGATGATGTACTCCGGCGGATATCAGAGCTAAAGTTGTTTCCGGTCGAGCTGGTGGAGGTGGTGGCACTAGACAGGCGCCTCGACGGGTGACTAACGTGGCTGGTCATGGTGTAATGCGGCGAAGGGGCACCGGCATATTGTTGCTGATGCGCCCCGTATGGCGAGGCATGGGACGAAGAAGTTCGATTGCGGCTGGCCGAGGAGACGGAGGGATGGGGGGACACTTGTTCCTGTTGTTGGTGGTGGTACTGTTGCTGCTGCTGCGGACGATAGTGGTGCGGCTGTTGTTGCTGGTGAGGCTCGTAGGATTGAAAAGGGTATCCGCGATGCATGCCAGGGACGGGCTTCCGAGGAGGTGCCTGGTGAATTGGAAGTCGATAGTCGGTCATGGTGGGTGGAGCTTGCACGCCAGCCATGCAGGACCGAAAAGCTGCTGAGAGTTGCTGGAGAAAGGATGTTTCCAAGGTGACTAGTTAAGTAGAGGCGACAAGAGCGCAGGCACTAGCTGCCTTGGCGAGTAGAAAGCGACTGCAAAAAGTCGCCTTGATTGCGAATGGAAGGAAGAGGCGAGTTGGAAGTAAGGGAACCCGAATTTGTCTTGTCGCAAGATGATGGATGGATCAGCGAATTGGCCAGCGATTCCGTTGTGTGGTACATGCAGCGGTATCTGGCGGCTGCAGCGAAGAAAAGAGGAAAGGGGAAAAAATTTATTGGTTCAACAAGGGAATCGTGCGGATTATTGAGTTTCAAAAAGAAACCAAACGCAGAGATTCCAATGCTCGAAGCGGCCGACTTTCTGTTCTCAGTCGAGGTTACAGGGAGCAGCACTTGATGCCGTGAGGAGCAGCGGCGACAGGAGAATGATCGATCAGGCCGCTTTGGGAACGAGCACGAGGGGAGGCCTTGGCGCTCTTGGGCGGTTATCTGACTGCAGATTCAGCAAGCCACTCCGGATAGACACGCTGGCAATAGATGACAGCTGAGGAGTAGAGGAGAATAGGAAGAAGAAGAAGAAGGGTAATAGAAATCAGCCAACCTCGACAAGAGGAGAGCTATGGCTGTTTAAACAAACCTTGGTATGGAKTATTAATCGGTCGGCCGATCCGATGAGCGAAAGAAGGCGAACAACACAGAAAAAATGTAAGTTTTGTTTTTCAAGACCAAGTTTGGTTGGTACGGACTGGTACCTTACCGGTATTGTTACCAGATACAGGGACACATTTACCTTAGGTCAAGGTGGGTACCTTAGGGAAGATATGGTAATTGGTAAACATCAGCACAGCCACATGTTTCGTCCACAGAATAACGAATAACTACTGTTAATGGTTACGTAGGTACCTACCCTGCAGGACCACCTGAAGAATAATACTGAATACCTCTCTAACAATACCGACAATTAAAACATAGTAATTTAGACTGGTTACCAAAGAACAAGAAAGAGACATCACAATGAAGTCATGACTTGAGCACATTCCCTTTGTCTTCCACCACTGGAACCACACAACCACCGAGGTAAAGCCTTTCATGTTAGGGTAATGATGACAAGGTAGTACTCAACAAAACATTAAACAAACAAAGGTCCGTGCCTCTTATCAATTTGCTTGTAGCTGTTTTCCCGTCGAGCAGCTAAGTTGGCACCGAAGCATCAAGATTCAAGATTCAAGAGTCAATGCAGTCATCCTCGTGGGTGTCTAGTCCAGTCATGATGCGTGGATAAGGCACGCACCACGAAATAACTAGTCAGTCCTAGTCTACTTTTGTCAGCGGTTATAAGATAGTTAACTAGTTACCTTAGTTAACCACTTCCCATGAGTCAATACGGTACGGACTGCGGAGTATTGGCGGCTTGTGGTTTTACTTTTACAAGGTGAGCAGACTGGGCTATCTCCTTTAGCTTCTCCATGTCTTTGTGTCTACCCGTATAGTCGGTGCTGCGCCACAGTTTCAGACACGTGGGGTCGTGATATGGTAGGTACAATACTGGTTAATACATACCCACTTCTAGTTGTACCACAGATTCAATCCAAGGTTGGCAAGGTACGAATGCCTTGTCAGTTTTACCCTCAGTCGTACCTGAGTAACAAGTCGCGTCAATTTCTTCATCCAATGTCCGTTAATTTAGTCTGGACTAAAGGGCATCATGACGTAGAATACTCCACCATCTGGAGAAATGACCGGAAGCACGGAGGAAAGATCCTTGGTGTAGACTTAGATCCTGAGGTGCAAAATCCAAATATTGCGACAGAGAGAAGTGAGAGAGTGTCTTATGGCTTTAGTCAGGCACAGTAAGGTAGGTCCATATACCTTACTCTGCCCTGACTATCACTTACAGTAATGGCAACAGATCATCAAGCACTCGCATAGGTTTCTCCGCTGCAATGTCACCTCAACCCAAGTGTGGTGAAAGTGTCAAATGACGCGATTATTAGGTAGGTATCTCTCTAGTCTACACTGATAACGCTCAGTCATCGAATCATCCCACCGGAACTCCTGCAGGTTACATTCAGCCGTTGTAACATTTCCAAGAGCTGTTCGAATGGGGCAATCTCCGCCGGTTTCGATCCTTTTCAGCTCGCCATGGATAGGTTCCACGGCAATGGGGTAGGCCTGGTAAGGTACCAGCTATTTCATACCGTAAGCAGGCTAAAAGGTACGTACCGGAGATACGCGCTGCAGTCTGCATAATCAACTTGTGCACACATGCCTGAATCAGACATCTTCGCAGCATTATCATTATTTTTGAATCTCCATCGCCCATCTGTAGGATGAAATTGAATTAATTGTACGAGTTGAAAAGGACCATTGCTGCTCTGCTGATGCTGACCGACCGACCGATTGACTGACCGACTGTCGGTTGCTGACTGTGGCTGTGGCTGAGAATCTCCTAATACCACAGAACCAAACAAGGGAAACCCAATTGAATCTTCAGATCTCGTTTCTCAGCCCTAAACTTGTCTCACATCTTGCGATTCCCGCACATGCTGAATGGTCAAAGCTTCTCTCCCTTGAGGGTCATGGGTACCATCTTGATCGCGTCCACCAATGACCTCAGCCCTCTGGAAGGCCCATTCTGAGACACCAGCTACGCTACCTACAGTTTGGACTTGCCTCCCTCAATCCACACCAATGCTCCATCCCCTCGGATATCAAAGTCCCGTCCCTTCTCCCATCCCATCCATGCCTTGAGAGTCTCCTGCCCGCCGGTACCGGGTAACAGCCCGCCTCCTGTCCATCCGCCGTCATCAGCTGGGATCGGAAGACCGGGCGTGTCAACGAGGTGCACCGCAGGTCTCTGCTCATAGCCACTGTGTTCCAATTCCGCCTGCTCCAGCACGGGCGTCGCGCAAGCATCCGTGCCGTCAAAAATGGCCTCCCACTCGGCCCGCGTCTTCTCCTTGAATCGCTGCTCAAACGCGGCTCGCAAGGCGGGCCAATTCGCCCTGTCGTCCCGTGCGGGAAGCTCCCCTGTTTCAAACCCCAGCCCCTTGATCAGCGCCGCGTAGAACTGCGGCTCCAACGCTCCAACCGCAAAATACTTGCCCCTGTCCTTGCACTCGTAGGTGCCGTAGAAGGGACTGCCGCCGTCCAGCATATTCTCGCCGCGGGGTAGGTTCCACATCGGCGTCTGCCGAGTCAGCCGTGGCATTGTCGCCAAGTACGCGGACCCGTCTACCATGTTGGCTTCGACCACCTGGCCTCGTCCCGTGTGTGCGCGCGCCAATAGGGCCAGCAGAATCCCCAGGAAGCACATGGCGCCTCCGCCGGCGAAATCGCCCAGGATGTTGCCCGGTGCATAGGGGGCTTCTCCCTTCCGGCCAAGCATGGACAGCACACCAGACACCGCGATGTAATTGATGTCATGGCCCGCCATGTCTTTGTATTTGCCGTCGCGACGGAAGCCCGTCATGCGAGCCACAATCAGGCGCGGGTTGTGTTTTAGGAGTACGTCGGACGGCGAGAGGCCCAGACGTTCCAGCACGCCCGGCCGGTAGGGATCAATCAGCACATCGGCCTTTGAGAGTACGGAGAGGAGGAGGCGGTGCGAAGCTTTGTCCCGCAAGTCCAACGTGATGGACGTTTTCCGGCGAGTCAACTGGTCTGCGGAGATGGAATTCGGCCGATCAATGCGCAGCACTGAGGCGCCATAGTCTGCGAGTAGAAGTCCAGCGAACGGGCCTATATGGATTAGACACAGATAATTTATCCAAGTGCAGGCGTGATACGAACCTGGAGCCAGGCCTGCCAGCTCGACGACTCGAACTCCTGCGAGTGGAAGGGATGGCTTGGACATGGCAGTCCAGGTCAATCTCCTACTGCGGGTGGTCTGTCACTGAATGTCCCAAAATTCCGACAAATCTCAATATTAAATATCAGTTGAGGCCACACCGCTGGCCTGCAGCGCGATGTGCATGACTGGTTTAATAGCAAACGCTGAGAACAACCGTTTCTCCGCAGCCGAGGCCCGGGCCACGTGCGGGGAAACCAACAGTGCCGCAGGTGAAGCTTCACCAGAGCATCTATGGATATGCAGCTTGAATACAATGATTGCTATACAAACATTGCTATCGATTGACAGATCCATCATGAGTGCAATACTACTATGCGGATCATGCGTAAATCACCTTGTAAAAACGCAGTATGACCAAAAGCCCAGACAGTCCCCTTGATGAAGGAGTCTACCAATCATCCCGACCCTCAGCCCGTCCCTCATCATAGGCATAGTCTAAATTGTCGCCAAATTGTTCCACCTCGCCGACTTTTCGTCCAACCCATCCCGCCGCATTCTCGGGAAAGTCCTCGACGTCGTCGACTGCATTGTCCCACTTATTCTCGATGCGGTCCTCGGTGCGATCCCAGCTCTGTTCAATATTCTCTGGGATCCGCTCGACTTCACCGACCTGATATCCATGGTTGTCAGCGTCTGTACGGAGTGACAGCAGGTCATACTGCAAGCACGACAGAAGAGCACAAACCTTTTCGCCAGTCCACCGTGCCGCATTCTCAGGGAAATCCTCCACGTTCTCCTCGATTCTCTCCTTATCCTCATCCCAGCGCTCATCTGTACAGGTTAACAACGCGCCTTTTTCGGCTCCAATCAAAGGACAACTCACGGATTTTCTCGCCCTCATGCATCAGTAACGCACCGCCCACCAAACCGGCCGCCCCCGCCGCCCCAGCGTACATCATCGTATGATCCTTGCGTTCCGCTCGCTGTCCCTGCGGCTGCGCATAGCCGCCTCCATACCCATGCGAAGGCTGAGGCTGACCGTACGATCGCTCTCCGTAAGACGGAGCACCACCACTGCCACTGCCGCCGTACGGCCGCTCCCAGGACCTCTCGCCGGTCTGCTCGTTCACGTAGAACCAGCGCTGGTCGCGATCATCCCAGCGGGCGACCCACGGGTAAGGGAGGCCCTGGGGAGGGGCAGGACCGGAGTTGTAACTCTGGCCTTGTCCACCGTAACTGGGCTGATGATTGTAACCCTGACCTTGTCCACCGTAGCTGGGCTGTTGATTGTAGCCGTAGCCGCCGCCGCCGCCGCCGCCGCCGCTGCTGCTGCTGCCACCACCGGCTTTCTCGGCGACTTTTTCGATGATTTTACCGAGGAAGCCGTCCATAGTGACTTGAGATATTAAAAGAAACGGGTATGATATACGTGGTCAATAGTGCGAAGAGAAGAAGAGCTGAGAGAAAAGGAGACTGGACTCCATCATGCCAGCTAAGGAGGGGCTTGCATATTTATACATTTGTTTAGTCTGACCGCCTGGGGGGTTACTAAAATAAGGGACTAATATCTTAGTTCCCTCCAGGATGCGGACCCATTGCAGCGAAGTGAGTGATATCTAGAGAGGTACTCCGTACTCCGTAAATCGCGCTCAAACAGCCACACAGCCACGACATGCCCCTCATTACTGGGCCTCTGTTGTACTACGCAGTCTGTGATAGGTCCACTTCAGCATTTCAGCCACATCAGCCCCTGAGCTGATTTAGCGTGTTTGTGGCGCAACTCAGGAGCGATGTTTGTCCTCGTACTTTACGGAGTATACGAAGTCAGTACGGAGTTCCTTACGATGAGAGCTCGCGCCGTTACACTCTTGTTTCTTTAGTGGAATAATATCCATCAATCTCTCTAAATCCAACAGAAACAAACACCATTAAGGAGAAGTATAGACTGATTGAAATCCAAACAACTCATCCGTAATACGCCAGATGACGGGTTGGGTCTGTCGGATCGACCCGTCTTGGCCCTGAAAGCTTGTTCTCTATGTAACTGGTAATTTATTCCCCCGCTCGGCTCAATACGACTAAGTTTAGGCATCTTTGTTTCACGACGCTGCCTAGCGCCCTAAGCTCAATTATGTCTATGGATGGTGCAAATACTGGAGATAGAAAATGTCTTATGCTATTAGAAAAGTTTGTTGTGACATCAAAATACAAGTCTCATGCTCTATACAATATGCCAACGCTTCATGCATCGATCAAGAGGAACAAAGAAATTGGGACGCTTTGCGTCGAGGGTGAAAGTGGTATAGGACTGCTTCAATTAATGTCCAGCGCAGGCTGGACTGGGGTCGAATTGTAATGTAAACACATCGAAGTAAAAAAAAGAAAAAACAGTGTCAGCTAGAACAGCAGTCCTTCATTATACATTATCTGCCCACATGACATCTCACAAGGCTTGACGCTTTACAAGACGAGGAACGCGGACAGGGCGAGAACCGTGAGGACCAAGCCATGGCCCAATCCAGCCACGCGCGAGGCAGCACCGGTGGACAAGGGCGACACACCTTCCTGAGTGCTGCTAGGAGGAACGGGCACGTGAGTGCCACTGCTGGAAGTTTGACCCGATGGCTTGGACGATGGCTTAACGGCGAGCGTCGACGAAGGGCGGACAGTGCCAGTACCGAGGATCACGGGGCGGCTCGAAGTGGGACGAATCACCGTCACGATGTCGGTGCTCGTGCTGACCAGAGTCACTGCTGGGGGAGGAACCCTTCCTTCAGAAGAGCCGCTGGCACCACCGGTGGGGGAAGCACCTGATGGGTGGGTGGGGTTCGATCCCTCGCCAGTAGCGGCAGGGGGTGCGGGCACGACACCGGTCGAAGTCGACTTAGTTTCAGTCTTGGTGGTAGTCACAGGCAGCGTCAACGTCACGGTGGTTGGCTTAGCAGCGCACTGAGTGCAGACGGTCACAGTGGTGGTCCAGCCTTCGGGAACAGTGGGAGCTGGGGTTTGCGATCCGGGTCCACCGGGTCCAGATGGAGGGTTTGTAACGGTGGCCGTGGCGGTTGCAGTGTTAGTACCCGGGCAGTATGTGGTTGTGTACGTAGTGGTCACAGTGGTGAAGCCGGTAGGGCAGATATCGATATAGGAAGTCACAATAACAGTGGTGATGGTCACAGGCTCTGAGCTGGCGCCAGTAGCGGCGACTGAAGAGCTGGCGGTAGGCACAGCGGTGATGGAGTTCGTCGCAGCGGTATTGGTTGTCGATCCGCTACCATTGCCGCTGCCGCTGCCGTTGCCGGCTGTTTGCGATGGGGAAGTGCCGACGTCACTCTTGGTAGAGCTGGACACACCGGTGGAGCTGGAGCCTGACTGGCCGACCGCACCCGAGCTGGTGCCAGGGACACTCGTAGAGCCGGTGGAAGGAGCACTGGAAGGAGCACTGGAAGGAACAGGGGCGCTGGACTGTCCAGAGGTCGACGAAGTGTTGGAGTTGACAGGCTTGCTCGTAGAGGGAGTGCCGGAGGCGGAGGATGAGCTGTGCACGGGCGTAGGCGTAACTGTCAATGTCAAGGTACTTAGAGGAGTCGACGAAGCGACAGGCTGGCTAGAAGAGGAAGAGCCGCCGGGAATGACCGGGGTGCTGGACGAAGCAGGAGTGCTCGAGGCAGCTGGGGTGCTTGAGGAAACAGGGCTGCTTGAAGCAGATGTTCCAGGGATGACCGGGGTGCTGGACGAAACAGGAGTACTCGAGGCAGC